>NW_027412088.1:196651911-197129411 GCF_047663935.1 Musca autumnalis
TTGTTACTTGAATTTCGGTGGATAAAGTTGGCAGATTCCAATGTAGCTTATCGAAACTCTGAAGCCAACAACCTATAAATTAAATAATACGCCACTTAAACGAGCCATCAGATAATATAAATGTTAATTAATCAACCTACATACTACAATTAACCTTAGCTATCATTCCTAATAGATCCTACAACACATGTTGTCCTTAAATATTTCCACCGACTGAATTCACTTGAGTGATTATTGTCATGTCACCTAAAAACCAAATATAGAATGCGTGTATAACTTGTTTGGCACACGACAAATACTTCTAAATTGATTCTGTTATCCTGTGGCTAAAGTAAAAGTTGTAGATTCAATAATTGTCTACAAGATTGGTCCTTATGATTCTTAAAAAAGACTTACCATTTTCGAGATATCTCGATCTAAAGGTCAAATAAAAAATTAGCCGCGTAAGTACATTATGAGGCGAACCGGTTAAAGTAACGACACTATGTATTAGATACTTCTGTAAGATTTCAAACGATATCCACTTTGCAGTAATCGGTTCAGTAGAACCGGGTCTAACCCGGTTTTTAAATTTGGCTTTTCGTTTCTAATAACCGGCGAACCGGATCCGCAACCGTTGAAAATTATACATTTCCGTAATCAGCGCAACAAACCCTACCTTCGGAGAAAACTTGAAAAAAATCGGAGAGTTTTCGTTGGGGTCGTTCCCGTTGGGCTTTCGATTATACATGTGGGTTAAATGGGCTATTTTTGCATAAAATGACTGTAACATTGAATAACTCTACTAAACACACTCCGATTTTGTTGAAATTTTTTTTAGAAGATAGCTATAATTTCGCTCTTCAAGAAAAAGACCGACCCGAATACTTCGCTTATTTTAGCCGGATCGTCTGAATATGTACATATTTCCCTTATAAGTGCATAAAAATCATGTGTTTTTTAGAACAGCTATATCTCAAGAATGGTTCCTTCTAAGAAAAAAATTGTAAGGGTCAAACTTGTAGATAATTTTTCTGTCTACAATATTTACTTTAGTCACTTTTTGATTAGATCAAACGTTTTCAAAAAACAAGTAAAAAAGTATCAGTCGGCTTTGCCGACAGAGATATACCCTCAGCCTGTGCAAATTGAAACATTTTTTTTTTCACAAAAAACGTATGTATTTAGGGGGTTTCAACATTTTGCTCTCGTATGAACCGACAAAAATGTTGATTAGGATTAAAGTTCAAAAATTTTGCTGAAAAGGTACTTAAAGGAATGGACCGACATAGACCATAGGGGTGCCATAGGGGGTTTTTACACCCTTCGGGCTGTTTTCTCAAGAAGTATGGACTTGCCTCTGAAACAATTTTACCATCGTAGTGATTCAATAGCAGGTCTTAAAGAGAACTTATTCAAAATTTTGTGTGGGAGGTACGGGATGGAGCGGACAAATATAGTCCATATTCGAACCTGATCTATATCTGGTGGATATTATGAGAATGTGTAAAGTATGGACCCAATCGGTCACTCCCATTAAGAGTTATCGTGCCCACAATTTGTACGAATATTTTTGAACTTTTGTGGCGTAGGTAGCTGAAGGAGTGGACCGATATGGCTTATCTACGAACTTAAACTAAGTTTGGAAACAATATTACGAAGGCCAAATTTTGGCCGGAACCGACATTTCCGTTCGAGAATTATCTTGCGCTTCCACCCATAAACATGGTGTCATAGGGTTGTTTTTCAACTTTCAGGCTATTTTTTTCAGGAAGTATGGACTTGCCCCTGAGGAAACTTGTACCGTCGTATAGGGGACAGTGAATACAAGATGGTACAACAAAAACCAAGGCGATTCGAGAGCAGGTCCTAAACTGAACTTTTCCGAAATTTTGTGTGGGAGGTACTCGAAGGAGTTTACCGATTGAGTCCATATTGGAACCTCATCTAAGTCTGGAGAAATTTCATAATGTGCAAAGTATGGACCAAATCGGTTACTCCCTTCAAGAGTTATCGTACGCACAAATTTTCCGAACATTTTCGAACTTCTGTGGGGGAGGTACCGGAAGGAGTGGACCGATATAATCCATTTTTGAACTTGAACTAAGCTTGGACAAAATATTACGAAAGCCAAATTTTGGACCGAATCGGCAGATCCGTTCGAGAGTTATCTTGCGCTGCAACCACTACACACGGTGTCATAGGGTTTTTTGTAACTTTCAGGCTATTTTCTCAGGAAGTGTGGACTTGCCCCTAATGAAACTTACAGCGTCGTTTGGAGGACAACGAATACAACTTGCGTAAACAAAAATCAAAACGATTCGAGACCACGTCCTAAACTGAACTTTTCCGAAATTTTGTGTGGGAGGTACCCGAAGGAGTGGACCGATTGAGTCCATATTGGAACCTTATCTAAGTTTGGTAGAAATTACACGATGTGCAAAGTATGGACCAAATCGGTTATTCCCTACAAGAGTTATTGTGCGCACAAGTTTTGCGACAATTTTTGAACATTTGTGGGGGAGGTACCTGAAGGAGTGGACCTATATGGCCCATCTTCGAACTTAAATCGAATCTGGACAAAATATTTCGATACCCAAAATTTTAACCAAATCGATTGATCCGTTCGAGAGTTATCGTGCGCACCAGCCAGCCAGACAGACAGACAGACGGACGGACATTGCTAGATCTACTCAAAATTGTCTGAAACGGATATCGTACAAACATACTTGGGGTCTAAAACCATTATTTCGATGAGGCAAATTTTTGGTCGTATCAAAGTGTAAATACCCTCTTTAGCCTAAAGGCTGAGGGTATACAAATATTTGATAGGAGCTAAGGAAGTGTAGTAGTTCAATTCCTCTGGTATATTATTTTTACAAGGTCTCATAGACCCTCCATGATCATTGATGTGGAACATACATTTGTTCGAAATTCACAGGATAACAGAATCAGCAAGTGATGACCACATTGTATTTTTGATTGTTGAGTGACAAGACACGAATCACTCAAGTGAATTCAGTCGTTGAAAATATTTAAGGACTTTAGACTTTATTAGAAATGATGACTAAGGATACTTGTTGTATGGGGAAATTTATACAATAGGGTGGCTAATTAAGTTTTATTTATATTATGGGGAGTCACACAAATATTGTACTATTATTTTCTTTTCATCAGAATAAAATCTAAATCAGCGTCAGCGTTAATGACAAACTTTAAGTAACTGACAAAAAATAGAGTGGAAGTCCGAATGGTTTAAAATTGTGGCAATAGATGAAACCCACTTCATTCCTTTGGTTGTGGCTATGGACAACATACTACATATAATGCTTATCACCTCTGTTTGGATAACAATTACACAGATCACTGGTCCATTATTAATTCAATAATCATGGCAATCAATTGTCAGCAGCAACAACAAATCTATTCAATTAAAGCAGCGAAGGCAACGAAATGTAAAGACGAAGAACAGGGGTCCAGAAACCCTTAAATTGAAATTAAGAAAATATAATAGAATGCAGTGTTTTTCTGTGAAGGACTCGAATGTAAATCATCATAGATCGTTGAAGCAGACAGAAAAATTGTATGGCACCAGGAAAGTATGCGTAAAGGTTTCTTTTCTTTTTGCGTAATGAAATCCTGTTACGTCTTTGTATAGTTGAGTGAATAATAATTGATTATATTTTGAAGACATAAAGAAGACCCTAGAAATAAAGTCCACTTTTATTTTGGTATTGCTATACAGCTGCACTACTCGTATGAGAGTGTGGTTGATAAATTCACATGTCAATTTATTTTTGCGGAACCATTTCACACTTTTTTATCATATGTAATGATAATTATCCAAATCATTGAACTGCCAAAAATGAGTCAAATAAATTTGGCATTGAAGAACTCTGAGGCCACAATCACACATAATGATCCTACGAGGAAGTCGTGCAGAAACAGAATTGATGGGATATCAGCAAATAGGAAAAATTAGTTTGTTATGTTGTACAATTTTTTAAAGTAGAACCATTTAGAAAAAAAAACATTAAAATGGAAAACGCATATTTTCTGCAATACGAAGAATTTAGAGTAGTTAAAGGTGACGTCTCTAAAAGAGTTGATATTTCACAGAAAACCTATAGGGTACTTGCGGTGTATTTAAAAATTATAGAACTACTGACTTCTTTTCGTCTACAAGAAAGGAAATTCTTTTTTCTACGTTTATATGAAGCATATCTTTTTTAGGTTATTTCTTTATAAATAAGAAACTTTTGGAAGACCCTCTGTTATCCTAGAACTATTTGTTAAGTAGCTGAGGAAAGAATTTATTCCTCTCCCCACAAAGTAATTAAATAAAAATTTAAATAATTATTTGTCGCCAAATAAAATGCAATAGAAGTAATAGTATTGTATAGATTTTTTACATACACACATGACAATGATCACTAGACCAGAAGAAATTTGTGGTCTATTAAATGCGGGTCAACATACATATATATTTGGCAAGATGTGGGGTAGTGACACAAAAAAGGATACACAATGACAATTGATGACCTCCCATTAGGTCATAAAAGGGGGTAACACAAAATTCAGTTGACAATTATGCGGATCACTGGTCCATGATTAATTAAATAATTCCGGTAGATTGATTGAGTAATGAAGACAAAAAATTCTCATTTAAAAGTTTTCAATTTTTTGGTGAGGAATAAATGAAATGGAAGAGCAGGTAACAGGTTACCATAATAGAGTGAAATGGTGTAGGACATTCATATGACGCTTTTCATTTGTGGTTAAAGGTAAACATCACAGATCACTGAAGCAGAAGACAGTTATATGGCGCCAGAAAAGTTTGCCGGAGATGAAAGAGGATGATGTGAAAATTGAATAACAAGACATTATATGACTGTTGTATATATTATGGAGTCCTATTACGTCATTTACAGTTGGGTGAGTAAAATTAGATATTTTAAATTCATTAAGTAGCAGTCAATTTAAGCAATCATTCTTCTGGTTATGATGTCTACTGCAAATTTCTGAAGTCCTGGTTTTCTGTTTCACAAGTCAATGATTTTTGATATAAATTTAGACATTCCTTATTTTCATACAATTCAACACATGTGACAACACATGTGACAATTAATTATACGAACCATTGTACTGCTAAAATTAGTCAAATAAATTTTCCATTTGACATCTGGGGTCACAATGATAAATTAATTATTTCCACATTATTTCATTGGAAGTCATGTGGACAAATCTGTGATGGTAGGTCAGCTATGCAAAAGAGCATTGTTGTTCAGAATTTAAAAATAAATCAAAGTAGAATGAAGGCATCGGTGACTAGAACGTAGAGGTTTCAGAGAATTTCAATGGAAGGATTTTGGACATTTGAACTTCGAAATTAAGACGCATTTTTTATCAATCAATCGGTACATTAAAGAGAAATTTCAAACTTTCCTTTCGATGTGATCGTAGTAAAAATAATGAGATAATCTTTTAATTTGTTTCGAACTTATAATCTTAAAGGATGACTATTATTAAGTCTTCTGCAATTTTGTCTTATGCCCTAGACAGACGGCAACGTTAATTTACATTAACTACTTTAATTTAAATTAATTCGTGCATTATCCACATTCTTAATGCACAAAATCAAACTGAATTTAGGTATTTCAATATGGCAATGCTATATAAGCGAGCCCATATTCATGTGAGAGAGAGAGCATATTCTGTCAGGGTAAAATTAAATGCAGATCGTAATGCAAATTAACGCTGCCGTCTGTCTAGGGTATTAGAGAGTAAATTTAAATTCCAAAGTGTTTGAAAGGTGTGTCACATAATTATTTATTTTTGTTTTTGTAAAAACAAGTAAAAAAGTATCAGTCGGCTTTGCCGACAGAGATATACCCTCAGCCTGTGTATATTGAAACAGTTTTTTTCCCCAAAAACGTATATATTTAGGGGGTTTTAAAAATGTTGGGCAAAAATATTGATTAGGATTAAAGATCAAAAGTTTTGCGGAGGAGATACTAAAAGGAATGGATCGACATGGACCATTATGGATGTAGATCTCCAGTCACTAAATATAGTGCTATGGGGTTTTTACACCCTTCGGGCTGTTTTCTCAAGAAGTATGGACTTGCCCCTAAAAAAAACTTTTACCATCGTAATTGAGGCAGCGAATGCAAGTTGCTTCAACAAAAATAAAAGTGATTCGATATCAGGTCTTAAAGTGAACTTATCCGAAATTTTGTGTGGGAGGTACCGGGTGGAGTAGACAAATATAGTCCATATTTGAACCTGATCTATATCAGGAAGATATATTAGGATGTGTAAAGTATGGACCAATTCGGCCACTCCCTTCAAGAGTTATCGTACGAACAATTTTCCGAACATTTTTGAACTTTTGTGGGTGAGGTACCTGCAGGAGTTGACCGATATGGCTTATCTTCGAACGTAAAATTATGTTTGGACAAAATATTACTAAGGCTAACTGTTGGACCGAATCGGCAGATCCGTTCTAGAGTTATCTTGCGCTCCAACCACCTCACGCCGTGTCATAGGGGTTTTTTGCAACTTTCATGCTATTTTCTCAGGAAGTATGGACTTGCTCCTAATGAAACTTGTATCGTCGTATTGGGGGCAGTGAATACATGTTGCTAAAACAAAAATCAAAGGGATTCGAGAGATGGCCCTAAACTGAACTTTTCCGAAATTTTGTGTGGGAGGTACCCGAAGGAGTAGACCGATTTAGTCCATATTGATACCTTATCTAAGTCTGGTACGCATTTCAAGATGTGCAAAGTATGGACCAAATCGGTTACTCCCTTCAAGACTTATCGTGCGCACAAAGTTTCCGAACATTTTCTAACTTTTGTGTGGGAGGTACCGGAAGGAGTGTACCGATATAACCCATCTTCGAACTTAAACTAAGTTTGGGCAAAATATTACGAAAGCCAAAATTTGAACCGAATCGGTTCATCCGTTTAAGAGTTACCTAGCGCTCCAGCCAGACAGACAGACAGACGGACGGACATTGCTCAATCGACTCCAAATTGTCTGAAACACATTTCGTTCAAACATACTTGGGGTCTAAAACCATTATTTCGTTAAGGTACATTTTGCCCCTATGAAAGTGTGTACATATACCCTCGTTAGCATAAATGCTGAGTGTATAATAATACCTACATATGCCCTTAACCTTAGGTCCATCGAAATGAAAGTCTGTGAGTTTTGGTTTGTAGCAAGTGGTGGTGCCCAATATGCTTATAATTTATTGTGTTGTACTGTGTAATCGTCGCATGATTAGAAATGGAAATCATATGGAAGAATATTTGAACGGAGGTAAGAAAGAGTAGTAGTTTAATTCCTCTCTGGTATTGTATGGGTTTCATGGACCCTCCCCGATCATTGATGTGGAAAATAAATTTGGTCGAAATTCACAGGATAAAACAATCAATTTAGAAGTATTTGTCGTGTGCCAAACAAGTGATACCCGCATTCTATATTTCGTTTTTAGGTGACAAGACAATAATCACTCAAGTGAATTCAGACCTTGGAAATATTTAAGGACAACATGTGTTGTAGGCTCTATTAGGAATGATCGCTAAGGTTAATTGTTGTATGTAGGTTGATTTTCCTTCTTTATTTGCATATTCGATCTCCGAATATAAGCGACCAATACAATTATATATAATTATCTGTTACAAATTTTAAGGTATGTTCATTAGGGATATAACTTTTTGCACTTTTTTGCAAATATCAAAAATACCACCACATAGCCGTGTAGAGCATGGAAAACTATTATGAAATATGGTGTAAATTTTTCTCTATCGCGAAAAAAGTTTCCGCACCAAATGCATTGAAGTTCAGTAATGCATTTTTTAATTTTATCTGTTATAACAACATATTTGCTTTTCATTAAAATTTTTATTTTTTTGTAATCTAATTTAAAATCATTATCAAACCGTTCTGGACCAATTTGTTCTCAAATCGCGCCATTTCGGAGCATATTAGGAACTTTTGACACTATTGCAATTATTGGTTTTTCTTTGTAAACTCGTGAATTTTATGTTTATATTTATTGTACCTATCGGACAAGAGAATATGGTGTCATTTGCAACAAAATCGCGAAAGTTACAGACCGTTTTTACTGACTTTGCCTGTGAGAATTGAATTTATTTTCTATAATATTTATTCAAACAAAGCAAATTTATTCAAACAAAGCAAATTTATTCAAACAAGCAAAATTTTAAGTAGAAAAAATATCAAAAGGGTTTTAGTAATCACAGTCGGTGTGGAAACATTTTTCACCGAATCGATCTTAGAAACGCGTTTTCATTATTAGGACAAAATTCCCCACATGGTACAGGTGTTGTCTTTTTGTAAAAAACAAATACGATTCTCACAGGCAAAGTCAAAAAAAGTCAAACAAAAACAACCCGTAACTTTCGCGAATTCCTTGCAAATGACACCATATTCTCTTGTCCGATAGGTACAATAAATATAAACATAAAATTCACGAGTTTATAAAGAAAAACCAAAAATTGCAATAGTGTCAACAGTTCCTAATATGCTCCGAAATGGCGCGATTTGAGAACAAATTGGTCCAGAACGGTTTGATAATGATTTTAAATTAGATTACAAAAAAATAAAAATTTTAATGAAAAGCAAATATGTTGTTATAACAGATAAAATTAAAAAATGCATTACTGAACTTCAATGCATTTGGTGCGGAAACTTTTTTCGCGATAGAGAAAAATTTACACCATATTTCATAATAGTTTTCCATGCTCTACACGGCTACGTGGTGGTATTTTTTTGGTTATAGCCCTAATGTTCATATATTTTCCATGATCTCCATAAAGGCGTCTCTATTTCTGGCTTCACTCAGTAGGGTTGAGATATTTCCAATGCCGGTCCATTTAAGAATATTGTCAATCCATGATATTTCTTTCCGTCCTCTGGATGGCTTCCCTTCTATTGTTCCAGTGATTATGGTTTGGAGCAGTTTGTATTTTGCGTTCCTCATTACATGTCCAAGATATGATGTTTTTCTTCTTTTTATTGTTCCAATGAGTTCCCGTTGACGGTTAACCCTTGAAAGAACCACGGAATTTGGTGTTAGATGTGTCCATGGAATTTTTAGGATACGACGGTAGATCCACATTTCAAAGACTTCCAATTTCTTTATTTCAGCGGTTTTTAGTGTCCATACTTCTGAGCCGTACAGCAGAACCGACCAGACATAAGTTTTAATAAATCGTATTTTTGTTTCCATATTTATGTCATGACTACATAAAATATTTTTGTATTTGAAAAATGCATCTCTTGCCATTTCAATTCTGCATCGTATTTCTTTCGAGTTGTCCCAGTTTTCATTTATTTTGACGCCAAGATATTTAAAGTTCTGTACTTTATCGATATGTGTATTATTTATATATATTTCGGTTGTACTTTGATTTCTAGACCTGGTTATCACCATATATTTAGTTTTTGATATATTAATCTTTAACCCATACTTTTCGCTATAGGAATTTAGCCGACTCAAAAGAAATTGTAGTTCTGATACACTACTCGCAATTAAAGTGGTATCATCTGCATATCTGATATTGTTGACGAATTTTCCACCAATATATACGCCTTTACGAGCGTTGGACATTGATTCTTAAAAAATTCTTTCGGTATAGATATTGAATAATAATGGCGACAATATACAACCCTGTCTAACTCCTTTCGATATTGCAATGCATTCTGTCAGTTCTCCATTAATGTCGACTTGTGCTGTTTGGTTCCAATATAATTGCTTGATGCATTGTAATTCTTTTCCTTGGATGCCAATAGATGTGAGGATTTCCACCATTTTGTCATGTTGTACGGTGTCGAAGGCTTTTTCGTAATCCACAAAACATAGGTAAACATCTTTATGTACATTTCTGCATTTCTGTATTAACACTTGAATAGAGAGTAGGGCTTCTCTTGTACCCATGCCTTCTTTAAATCCAAATTGAGATAGTCCCATGGCTTCTTCACATTTTTTATAAATTCTGGAGTGAATGATTCTTAGAAAAATTTTGAGAGCGTGGCTCATTAAACTTATAAGTCTGTAGTCGCTACATTGTCTTGGGTGGCTTTTCTTTGGAATTGTGATGAAAGTTGATTTCAGTCAGTCTTGAGGATATCGGCCTGAGTCATATATGTAATTAAATAGCACTACCAAAAGCTGTAGGTTTTCGTCATCTATTAATTTTAACAATTCGGAGGGAATTTCGTCTGGTCCACAGCTTTTTTTATTACGTAGTAATTTTATTGCACATTCCACCTCAGATTTAGTGATTGGGTTCCCAGTGAGCGATTGTTGGTTAGCTGGAACGTTGACCGATCGGTTATTGTCATTAAATATCTGTCTTATGTGTTCACTCCACACTATTTTCTTTTCATTTGTATCAAAGACAGCTTTGTTGTTAACGTATAGTACTTTCGGTATTGACTTAAATCGTACTCCAGCGGCTTCCTTAAGTCTTTTGTGTAAATTGATGTCATCGTGAAGCTGTTGGAGACGTTCAATTTCCTGACATTGACTATTTAAGCGCTCAATTTTTGCAATGCGTATTGTCGATTGTATTTCTCTATGAAGCTCAAAATATAATTCATAATTTGTATGTTTGTACTTTCGACGTTCTTCCATTAATTTGAGTATGTCGTTCGTCATCCATTCTTTATTTTTAGGTTTTTTGTAGTTTCCTAGATTGTTGCTGGCAATAAATTTTAATGAGTGCTTGATAGAATACCAAATGCTCTCTACATCATCTCTGTTAATATTGTGTAGTTCACGATTTATATGTTGCTTCACAATTGTGTGTGTATCGTGGTTATCCAGTTTTTCAACAGCAAATTTTTTTCGCCCAATTTTTTTCTTTGATAGGGATATATTGCAGCACATTTTCGTCATTAAGAGATTATGATCGGATGGTACATCAGCTCCTGGATATGTCGATGTTTTCTTTATGCAAGAGAAAAACCGTTTATTTATGATTATATAATCTATTTGATTCCTCACGATGTTATCTTTCCGATCTTGTGGAGATTTCCAAGTATATAGTCTTCTTTTTGGAAGACAGAAAAATGTGTTCGTTATTTTCATTTTATATTCTTGGCATAGTTGAATGAGTCTATCTCCTTTTTCATTTCGATTTCCAAGTCCATAATTTCCTGTTACACCTGATACAGGTTCTTCTCCAACTTTTGCGTTGAAGTCGCCTTGTATAATGTTTATTTCGTGGGATTTCGTCGTTTTCAATAAATATATGATCTCATCATAGAATGCTTCAATTTCCTCATCGCTTTTATCTGCAGTTGGCGCGTATACTTGTATTATATTTATATTCATTGGTTTTGCTTCTATTTTAAGGAGCATTGTTCTATCTGATTTTGGTATAAATCCTTTTACAGAACTTGCAATATTGTTTTTTACTATAATTCCAACTCCATTCCTGTGGTTGTTATTCTGATTGCCAGAGTGGTATATCTTCATATTGTTGGATGTGAAATCGCCATTATCGGGCCACCATGTTTCGCTTACACCCAATATGTCTATGTTATAATGGTTCATTTCGTTTATTGTATTAGCCAGTTTTCCCGGTTCGTAGAGACTTCTTACATTCCAGGTACCGATATTAAGATTTCTTTTTGTTTTACCTCCGGGGATTCTTAGCACCCTTGTGTTGCCGGAGACTAAGGGCCGTGTATTTTCTTCATTGTTCATAATTGTATGGTTTTCGAGGGAGAGATACTTCAGCGGTTTCCCCTTGCCATCTGGAGGGTTTATAGTTTTCCTTCTACATCTTCAGCCGCTCCAATGGAGTACAGACGCTGTTTGCTGCCGCCAATCCTTTGGTCAGACGCTGCCTTTTCCTTTTTTTTTTTTTTTGGTTCGCCCCGCATATTTTATTTTTGCGGTGCCCGTCATATCTGATGAGCATTCCCCTATCCACCACCTGGGGAGGCGTCCGATGGGAGAAAAAAAGAGGAAAAAATAACTCCACACGGAGTAGGTTGATTAATTAACATTTATATTATCAGGTGGCTCGTTTAAATGGCATATTATTTAATTTATAACAAGCATTAGTGATAAATTTCAAGGTTTAATCTAGTATCACTCTATTATGACTCCATATATCTTTATATAAATTTTCATGCACAATTGTTCACAATTAGAGTGTTTGTCCGATTGCTCTGATATTGTGACAATAGATGAATTTTCCTTCATTCCTTTGGCCAAAATGTGGTGCTTTGGACGACGCACTACACAAATTGCTTGTCACCTCTGTACCTCTATTTCGATAACAATTACACAGATCACTGGTCCATTATTAATTCAATAATCATGGCAATCAATTGTCAACAGCAACAACAACAAATGTATTCAATTAAATAAAGCAACGAAATGTAAAGACGATTGAGATCAGAAGAAAACGTCAAATTGAATAGAAGAAAATACAATAGAATGCAGTATTCTTTCTTGAAGGACTTGAAATGTAAACATCATAGATCATTGAAACAGAAAACAATTGTATGGCGTCAGGAAAGTTTGTGTAAATTTGAATGTTGATGTTGTGGAAGGATATGTTTAAAAAAAGGATGTGGTTTCTTTGCTTTTGGGTAATGGGCTCCTGTTACATTTTTGTATAGTTGAGTGAATGGATCACTGGTCCATGAGTAATTAATTAATTCCGGCAGATTGATTGAGGAAAGAAGACAACATATAAAAGTTTTCAAATGTACTGGTGGGGAATAAGTGAAATGGAAGAGCAGGTCACAGGTTACCATAATAGCGTGAAATGGTGTTGGACATTCATACGACGCTTTTCATTTGTGGTTAAAGGTAAACATCACAGATCACTGGAGCAGAAGACAATTATATGGCGCCAGAAAAGTTAGTCGGAGATGAAAGAGGATGAAGTGAAAATTGAATAACAGGACATATGACTGTTGTATGGAGTCCTATTACGTCATTTACAGTTGGGTGAGTAAAATTAGATATTTTTGAATTCACTAAGTAGCAGACATTTTAAGCAATCATTATTCTGGTTATGATGTCTATGTCAATCTTCTGAAGTCCTGGTTTTCTGTTTCACAATTCAATGATTTTTGATACAAATTTAGACATTCCTTATTTTCATACAATTCAACACCATTTCATCACATGTGACAATTATACGAACCATTGAACTGCAAAAATTAGTCAAATAAATTTTCCATTTGACAAAATCTGGGGTCACAATGAGAAATTAATTATTTCCACATTATTTCATGAGGAAGTCCTGTGGACAAATCTGTGATGGGAGGTCAGCTAGGCGAAAGAGCATTATTGTTCAGGATTTAAAAAGAAATCAAAGTAGAATGAAGGCATCGTTGACTAAAACGTAGAGGTTTCATAGTATTTCAATGGAAGGATTTTGGACCTTTTGTCTTCGAAATAAATCAATTAATCGGAACCTTAAAGAGAAACTTCAAACTTTCCTTTCGATGTGATGATAGTAAAAAGAATGAGATAATCTTTTAATTTGTTTCGAACTTATAATCTTAAAGGATGACTATTATTAAGTCTTCTGCAATTTTGTCTTATGCCCTGGACAGACGGCAATGTTAAGTTGCATTAACTGCCTTAATTCAAATTAATTCGTGCATTATCCACATTCTTAATGCACAAAATCAAACTGAATTTAGGTATTTCAATATGGCAATGCTGTAAAAGAGAGCCCATATTCATGTAAGAGAGAGAGAGAGAGAGCATATTCTATCAGTGTAAAATTAAATGCAGATCTTGATGCAAATTAACGCTGCCCTCAGTCTAGGGCATTAGAGAGTAAATATAAAATCCAAACTGTTTGAAACGTGTGTCACATAACAAATTTTTTGTTTGTAAAAATAATACCATATGCCTTATCCCTTAGTAGTCCGGTCAAAATAGACATTGAAATAGCAAAAATTCCCACAAAGCTGAATTTTGGTGGAGAGCTAGGGTTTGCCATTAGAAGCAACGTCCTAAAAGTCCCCATCGATCCCATGTGTGCAAAAAAATTATTCGGGGTCAAAGGTCAAAATTTAAGGGTTTTTAGGTTTTCGGATTTATTATACCCTCAGCCTTTAGGCTAAAGAGGGTATTTACACTTTGATATGACCAAAAATGTGCCTCATCGAAATAATGGTTTTAGACCCCAAGTATGTTTGTACGATATCCGTTTCAGACAATTTTGAGTAGATCTAGCAATGTCCGTCCGTCCGTCTGTCTGTCTGTCTGTCTGTCTGTCTGTCGGTCTGTCTGGCTGGCTGGTGCGCACGATAACTTTCGAACGGATCAATCGATTCGGTTCAAATTTTGGGTATCGAAATATTTTGTCCAGATTCGATTTAAGTTCGAAGATGGGCCATATAGGTCCACTCCTTCAGGTACCTCCCTCACAAATTTTCAAAAATTGTCGCAAAACTTGTGCGCACGATAACTCTTGTAGGGAATAACCGATTTGGTCCATACCTTGCAAATCGTGTAATTTCTACCAAGCTTAGATTAGGTTCCAATATGGACTCCTTCCGGTACCTCCCACACAAAATTTCGGAAAAGTTTAGTTTAGGACCTGGTCTCGAATCGCTTTGATTTTTGTTTACGCAAGTTGTATTCGCTGTCCTCTATACGACGCTGTAAGTTTCATTAGGGGCAAGTCCATACTTCCTGAGAAAATAGCCTGAAAGATACAAAAAACCCCAAGACACCGTGTGTAGTGGTTGGAGCGCAAGATAACTCTAGAACGGATCTGCCGATTCGGTCCAAAATTTGGCTTTTGTAATATTTTGTCCAAACTTAATTCAAGTTCAAAGATGGATTATATCGGTCCACTCCTTCCGGTACCTCCCCCACAGAAGTTCGAAAATGTTCGGAAAATTTGTACGTACGATAACTCTTGAAGGGAGTAACCGATTTGGTTCAAACTTTGCACAATATGAAATTTCTACCAGACTTAGATGAGGTTCCAATATGGACTCAATCGGTAAACTCCTTCGAGTACCTCCCACACAAAATTTCGGAAAAGTTCAGTTTACGACCTGCTCTCGAATCGCCTTGGTTTTTGTTGTAACATCTTGTATTCACTGTCCCCTATACGAAGGTACAAGTTTCCTCTGGGGCAAGTCCATACTTCCTGAAAAAATAGCCTGAACGGAAAAGCCGGTTCCGGCGAAAATTTGGCCTTCGTAATATTGTTTCCAAACTTAGTTTAAGTTTGTAGATAAACCATATCGGCCCACTCCCCACAAAAGTTCAAAAATATTCGGAAAAATTGTGGGCACGATAACTCTTGATGGGAGTGACTGATTTGGTCCATACTTTACACATTTTCATAATATCTACCAGATATAGATCAGGTTCGAATATGGACTATATTTGTCCACTCCATCCCGTACCTCCCACACAAAATTTTGGATAAGTTCTCTTTAAGACTTGCTATTGAATCACTTTGATTTCTGTTGAAGCAACTTACATTCGCTGCCTCAATTACGATGGTAAAAGTTGTTTCAGTGGCACGTCCATACTTCTTGAGAAAACAGCCCGAAGGGTGTAAAAACCCCCTATGGCACCCCCATGGTCTATGTCGGTCCATTCTTTTAAGTACCTTTTCACCAAAATTTTAGAACTTTAATTCTAATCAACATTTTTGTCGGTTCATATGAGACCAACATTTTGAAACCCCCTTAAAAACATAAGTTTATTGTGAAAAAAGTGTTTCAATTTGCACAGGCTGAGGGTATATCTCTGTCGGCAAAGCCGACTGATACTTTTTTACTTGTTTCACACGATTTCCATTTGAAATCATGCGACGATTACAAATTAAAACACGAACAATTATAAGCATATAGGGACCACCATGGAATCATGGAATTCTATTTCTATGAGCTGAAAGGTTTGTAACTTCGGTGTTATTTTTGCAAGAAAAGAAAAATGATTATATTCTCAGCTCATGTGTTACGGCTTGGGATTTTTATTCAGACTTTCAGCAAAGTTGCAACTATTCTTAGTGATTTCATTGAAAATAATTCATGAAATTATGCGTTTCTAGATCGAGTTCCATTGTAGAGTAAAATCATGAAATTGCTGTAATGGGGAATTCGATCAAAGAACGTCTAATAGTCCGGTCAAAATAGACATGCGTATAAGGGGGAAATAGAAAAAATTCCCACAAAGCTGAATTTTGGTTGAGAGCTAGGGTTAGCCATTAGAAGCAACGTCCTAAAAGTCCCCATCGATCCCATGTGTGCAAAACAAGTTATTCGGGGTCAAAGGTCATTTTTGGAGTCATTATTCAGTTTTTTTAATTTTTCTCAAAAACGGTAAGACTTAGCAAAAGCTGGCTAAAGTAAAAGTTGTAGATTCAATAATTGTCTACAAGAGTTGTCTTTATGATTCTTAAAAAAGACTTACCATTTTCGAGATATCGCGATCTAAAGGTCAAATGAAGAATTAGCCGCGTAAGTACATTATGAGGCACTATGTGTTAGATACTTCCGTAAGATTTCAAACGATATCCACTTTGCAGTAATCGGTTCAGTAGAACCGGGTCTAACCCGGTTTTTAAATTTGGCCTTTCGGGTCGAATAACCGGCGAACCGGATCCGCAACCGTTGAAAATTATACATTTCCGTAATCAGCGCAACAAACCCTACCTTCGGACAAAACTTGAAAAAAATCGAAGAGTTTTCATTGGGGTCGTTCCCGTTGGGCTTTCGATTATACATGTGGGTTAAATGGGCTATTTTCGCATAAAATGACTCTAACATTGAATAACTCTACTAAACACGCTCCGATTTTCTTGGATCTTTTTTAGAAGATAGCTATAATTTCGCTCTTCAAGAAAATATATATTTTTTGGGGGACAGAACCCGATTACTTCGCTTATTTTAGCTGTTTCGTCTGAATATGTGCATATTTCCCTTATAAGTGCATTAAAAACATGTGTTTTTTAGAACAGCCATATATCAAGAATGGTTCCTCCTAGGAAAAAAATTATAGAAGTCAAACTTGTAGATAATTTTTCTGTCTACAATATTTACTTTAGTCACTTTTTGATTAGATCAACCGTTTTCAAAAAATAATTCCGAAAACCTAAAAAACCCTTAAATATTGACCTTTGACCCCGAATAATTTTTTTTTGCACACATGGGATCGATGGGGACTTTTAGGACGGTGCTTCCAATGGCAAACCCTAGCTCTCCACCAAAATTCAGCTATGTGGGAATTTTTGCTATTTCAATGTCTATTTTGACCGGACTATAATTTCATCACATTTTTTAATGAAATTCACTGTAGTGTGGACCGGGTCTTATAACATATTTAATGAAAAAATATAAACGACATGAAATCAAAAAGATTAATCTTAAGACGGTTCAATTAGCATGCAGTGTTCTAGGGGAGACCATTTGACCTTGTACAATGAATACTTGTTAGATTTTCTTCGCGGAAAATAATGATATTTCCATAATTTAAATTCCACTACGAATTACTAATAGAAAATCAATAATTACTGCCGGAATTATTTAATTAATCATGAACCAGTGATCCGCATAATTGTCAACCGAATTTTATGTTACCCCCTTTATGACCTAAGGTCATCAACTGTCGCACTTTCTCCCCACGAAATAATTGAACGCATAAATGATTATCTATCATCAAATAAAACGGAGTAGAAGATACATACATATGTATATTTTTATATCTGTATGTGGGGATATACACACAAACATTAATTTATATACATATATACAGATGACAATGATCACTAGACCAGAAGAAATTTGTGGTCTATTAAATACGGGTCAACATACACATTTGCCAAGATGTGGGGTAGTCACACAAAAAAGGATACACAATGACAACTGATGACCTCCCATTAAGTTAAAAAGAGGGTAGCACAAAATTCGGTTGTCAATTATGCGGATCACTGGTCCATGATTAATTAAATAATTTCGGTAGATTGATTGAGTAATGAAGACAAAAAACTTCACATATAAAAGTTTTCAATTTGTTGGTGGGAAATAAGTGAAATGGAAGAGCTGGTAACAGGTTACCATAAAAGCGTGAAATGTTGTAGGACATTCATACGACGCTTTTCATTTGTGGTTTAAGGTAAACATCACAGATCACTGGAGCAGAAGACAATTGTATGGCGCCAGAAAAGTTTGCCGGAGATAAAAGAGGATGAAGTGAAAATTGAATGACGGGACATTATGTGAGTGTTGTATAAGTTATGGAGTCCTATTACGTCATTTACAGTTGGGTGAGTAAAATTAGATATTTTGAATTCATTAAGTAGCAGACACTTTAAGCAATCATTTTTCTGGTTATGATGTCTATGGCAAACTTCTGAAGTCCTGGTTTTCTCTTTCATAATTCAATGATTTTTGAAATAAATTTAGACATCCCTTATTTTCACACAATTCAACACCATTTCATAACATGTGACAATTATTCGAACTATTGAACTGGTAAAATTAGTCAAATAAATTTTCCATTTGACAAAATCTGGGGTCACAATGAGAAATTAATTATTTCCACATTATTTCATGAGGAAGTCCTGTGATGGAAGGTCAGCTATGTGAAAGAACATTATTGTTCAGGATTTAAAAAGAAATCAAGGTAGAATGAAGGCATCGGTGACTAAAACGTAGAGGCTTCATCGTATTTCAATGAAAGGATTTTGGACCTATGGTCTTCGAAATAAAGACGTATCTTTTTCAATCAATCGGTACCTTAAAGAGAAACTTCAGACTATCCTTTCGATGTGATCGTAGTAAAACTAATGTGATAATATTTTAATTTGTTTCGAACTTATAATCTTAAAGGATGACTATTATTAAGTAAATTTTGTCTTATGCCCTAGACAGACGGCAACGTTAATTTGCATTAACTACCTTAATTCAAATTAATTCGTGCATTATCCACATTCTTAATGCACAAAATCAAGCTGAATTTAGGTATTTATAACAACCTGGTGTCGATTGTTCAGGAAAACACAAGTGAGGATTGTTGTAGACTGCCGGATGGACAAGTTGTCTCATTGTGATCTTATCTGATAGTTACCATAACGTGTTAGAATGGAGATCACCCCTTGTGATCTTATCTGATGGTTATGTAACGCATTAGATTGTAGATCACAAACTGAGCGACTTTATTGAATTTTGTTCTAGCCTAAGTACTAATCGTGAGAAGAAATAGTAGGGCGTAAATATATTAGTTGTGTCTTTTTACTTTTTCAGTAATCACCCTTATTACGGTTGGCGTAGTCGTAGACGTTCAAGTGGCGTAGACGTTGTCGTAGGCGTAGTCGTAAGATACATTTTTAAATGATGAAAAATTATATACAACGAAATTTTCTGTCTTTTACAGCATTTTATATCCTTAAAAAACCGAAAGAAATACATTTGCAATTCCCAGAACGCATTTCTTGGTTTAAATACAAAATTTATTTTTTTTGATACGACAAATCGGTATTACGTATGGCGTAATACGACAAATTGGTATTACGTATGACGTTGAAATACGAGGAAAGAGTCGTGACCGATTTTGTAAACGACAGTATATAAAAGTAAAAACAAATTAATTTTAAAAGATTTTTTTGGCAATGATTATTAAAATATATTGGAAAATAACTATAATAAATACAAATTTTACTACTTTGATTCATTTGCATGAGATAAAATTGGTGTCTTTATCAAATGACAAACTTTCTATTGAAAATCTGTTAGAGTCCTCATATAACGATTGATGCAATGTAAATTTCTTAGTTCTTGCTCAAAAGATGATTTCAAACGAATTGTTTTACAATTAAAAAAAATATATTTTTTAAATTTAGTATGAGAAAAAAATTGTCGTTGTCGTAAATGTTACGTGGTACCAAAAAATATCCCTACGACAACGACTACGCCAACGACCACAAAAACGTCTACGCCAAACACTTATTTTGATTGTAAAAACTGTAAGGTTAGTTTTTCTCCTGAATTAAAAGTTTAAAAATGATCTACTAATAATTCTAATAATGTTTGTTGCCAAAAGAATTATTTAAAAGTTGAAATTTTTGCTTTTTTGTACAAAAACATACATAATACCAATTAGACGTTACGACACGTCAGCTTGCAATTTTGGATACGACAACGCCAACCGTAATAAGGGTGAATAATTATTCAGTAACTTCTTTTCAGAGAGTAAGAGAGATTTTACTCTTTGATACGAAAATAGAGAAAAAAGTAAAAAGACAGCATTTAGTAAACTTTAGCAAGATAACAGTTGATAACCAAAACAAAAACATTGGCGCCAATGCATGAACGAAAAAATAACTCCAAAGCAATGACAAAGTTCTTCATTTTTAAGCAAAATAAATAAAAAATAATTATTATATTAATAAAATAATCAATAAATAAACCTGGGTCGTAATATTTATAGTATTTTTCCACAAAAAAATAAGATAAACATTGAGCAGCTGCCCATTTGCAGATGATTAAAAAACAGCTGATCGAACTTGCTAAAGGCTGCTGGGAAAAATTCTTTCAGCAACTTTTAGCAATTTCTCAGCAAACAACTGTCAAACTTGTTCTCTCACTTCGCTCTCTTTTACTGAACTTTTGTGTAAAAAGACATCATTTATTAACATTTCGTAATAATTATTACAAATTATCACGTAAAAAGACACACCTATTAGTAATAGTTTACAGTTGCATAAAATCAATGGTGGGCAAATTGCGAGAGACTCATGTATTTTTTACACTTTTGTGTATGAGGCAGAGCATTTCTGCCCAACAGTGATAAAATGGTACATTAATGAGTTGTTTTACAAGAGTAGTAGAATAAATTATTTACATAGTTGCATTCTGTCAGTTAACTTTAAAATACAATGAATCAATCACAATGGGAAATTGAAATATTTACAAACTCACAATGACAAAGGTACAAAACTATGAAAATTGTTACAATTGAAATGTAGAGGGCATGAAAGTGTAATTGTTGAAATATGGATTGCTTCAGTCTCCCCCTCTGATGCTGAAAGCGTCCCGATGAAGCATCAGAAATTACGGATTGTTGAACTTCTATTGTAACCTGCATCAGGATTGTTGCTTTTGCTTAGGATGGACTGCATGAGGAACATTCGTTGTTGAAACTGCTATTGTGTCAAGAAGACTATAGTAATTGCATAAAGATGGCGTTGAAGACTTTCTGCGGAACCTCCCCCTGGAGTAAAGGTGACTAACTAACGGTAGAGGTGGATGTAATTTGCCTCCCTCTGGAGTAAAACTGCATCGTACACGTACATTGTTGGTGATTCATCAACATTATTTTTCTCAACATGGTTTGCGGTTCATTTTGCAGGAGAAAGATGAATAACTGTCAGCAGAGGTGGATGTATGTTTACCTCACCTTGGAGTAAAACTCATACATCGTACACGTACATAGTTGTTGATTCATCAAGCTTCTTTTCCAACAGGCATTTTCTTCTTGTGGGTCATCATTGGCTACGAATGCGGCAACTGATCGTTCCAAGAATTACGCTGTGCTATTGATTTTGTTGTTGTCCTCGGCTATTACTCAAAGATTATGGTTGGTGTGGTCGCGATACATGGCCCCACGTTGGGCGCCATTATAACAACCTGGTGTCGATTGTTCAGGAAAACACAAGTGAGGATTGTTGTAGACTGCCGGATGGACAAGTTGTCTCATTGTGATCTTATCTGATAGTTACCATAACGTGTTAGAATGGAGATCACCCCTTGTGATCTTATCTGATGGTTATGTAACGCGTTAGATTGTAGATCACAAACTGAGCGATTTTATTGAATTTTGTTCTAGCCTAAATACTAATCGTGAGAAGAAATAGTAGGGCGTAAATATATTAGTAATAGTTTACAGTTGCATAAAATGGTACATTAATGAGTTGTTTTACAAGAGTAGTAGAATAAATTATTTACATAGTTGCATTCTGTCAGTTAACTTTCTGTCAGTTAAACTTTAAAATACAATGAATCAATCACAATGGGAAATTGAAATATTTACAAACTCACAATGACAAAGGTACAAAACTATGAAAATTGTTACTATTGAAATGTAGAGGGCATGAAAGTGTAATTATTGAAATATGGATTGCTTCATATTTCAATATGGCAATGCTGTAAAAAGAGCCCATATTCATGTAAGAGAGAAAAAGAGAGAGCATATTCTGCCAGAGTAAAATTAAATGCAGATCTTAATGCAAATTAACGCTGCCGTCTGTTTAGGGTATTAGAGAGTAAATTTAAATTCCAAACTGTTTGAAAGGTGTGCCACATAATTATTATTCATTTTTTGTACAAATAATACTTACATATGCCCTTAACCTTTAGGTCCATCGAAATGAAAGTCCGCGACTTTTGGTTTTTATCAAATGCTGGTGTCCAATATGCTTATAATTTATTTTCTTGTACTGTGTAATCGTGGCATGATTTGAAATGGAAATCATATGGAAGAATATTTGAACGGAGGTAAGGAAATGTAGTAATTTAATTCCTCTTTAGTATTATTGTATTGTATGTGGAAAAAAAATTGTTCGAAATTCACAGGGTAACAGAATCAATTGAGAAATATTTGTCGTGTGCCAAACAAGTTATACCCGCATTCTATATTTGGTTTCTAGGTGACAAGACAATAATCACTCAAGTGAATTTAGTCGTTGGAAATATTTAAGGACATCACGTGGTGTAGGCTCTATTAGGAATGATGGCTAAGGTTAATTGTTGTATGTAGGTTCATTAATTAACATTTATATTATCTGGTGGCTCGTTTAAATTGTGTATTATTTAATTTATGTTGGTTGGCTCGATAAGCCGTCTGTCTATTGGAATCTGCCAACTTTATCCACCGAAATTCATAACAAGCATTAGTGATACATTTCAAGAGTTGGCTAGATGAGGTATCACCCAATTATGACTGCATATATACATATTTATATAAATTTTCATGTACAATTGTTCACAAATAGAGTGATTGTCCGATTGCTCTGATATTGTGAAAATAGATCACTTTTCTTCATTCCTTTGGCCAAAACGTGGAGCTATGGACGACGCACTACACAAATTGCTGTACTTCTGTTTGGATTACAATTACGCTGATCACTGGTCCATTATTAATTCAATAATCATGGTAATCAATTGTCAACAACAACAACAACAACAAATGTATTCAGTTAAATAAAGCAACGAAATGTAAAGACGAAGGATAGGAGATCAGAAAACCTCAAATTGAATGGAAGAAAATATAATAGAATGTAGTATTTTTCCTTGAAGGACTTGAATGTAAACATCATAGATCATTGAAGCAGAAAACAATTTTATGGCGTCAGGAAAGTTTGTTTAAACTTGAATGGTAATGTTGTGGTAGGATATGTTTAAAAAAATGATGTGGTTTCCTTGCTTTTGCGTAATGGACTTCTGTTACATCTTTGTATAGATGAGTGAATAATATTTTATTATACTTAGAAGACAATAAAGAAGACCAAAGACCAACAAATATGGTTCACTTTTACTCTGGTAGTGAGGTCTGCATCATGACTATGAGGATCTGGTTGTTAAATTCACATTTCAATGATTTGAAGAGGCCCAGCCTCAGTTGTGCATGGAATAATTAATTTATTTGTGCGGAACCATTTCAATTTTTTCCTCCTATGTGATGACATTAATCCAAATCATTGAACTGTCAAAAATTAGTCAATCAGCAAACCACTTTTTGAATAATTTGAAACCACAATAATTACCAAATTAATTAACTCACATGATTCTACGAGGAATCATGTGAAAGGAGCCTTGATGGAGCAAAATAGTGTTCACGGTGCTCTTGATGCAATTTGAAATTAAAGGTGCTTACACCTGGGAAGTTTTTGTGGATTCTGAAACTACAATGTTCACAGATGAAAAAAAATCAAAAAAATCGCCGGAGTGCTTCATAAATAAATCGCGATTCATGTCGGCATTTTTTGGGGTTTTTATGAAATAATGTGGAAATAATTAATTTCTCATTGTGACCCAGATTTTGCCAAATGGAAAATTTATTTGACTAATTTTAGCAGTTCAATGATTCGAATAATTGTCACATGTGATGAAATGGTGTTGAATTGTATGAAAATAAGGGATGTCTAAATTTATATCAAAAATCATTGAATTGTGAAACAGAAAACCAGGACTTCAGAAGTTTGTCATAGACATCATAATCAGAAGAATGATTGTTTATATAATACTCTCTGCTACTTAATGAACTCAAAATATCTAATTTCAGTCACCCAACTGTAAATGACGGAATAGGACTCCATAATATATACAACAGTCATATAATGCCCTTTCCTTCAATGTTCACCTCTTCCTTTTTCATCTTCGGCAAACTTTTCTGGCGCCATATAATTGTCTTCTGCTCCAGTGATCTGTGATGTTTACCTTTAACCACAAATGAAATGCGTCGTATGAATGTCCTACACCATTTCACGTTATTATGGCAACCTGTTACCTGCTCTTCCATTTCACTTATTCCCCAACAACAAATTGAAAACTTTTATATGTGAATTTTTTTGTCTTCATTACTCAATCAATCTACCGGAATTATTTAATTAATCATGGACCAGTGATCCGCATAATTGTCAACCGAATTTCGTGTTACCCCCTAAGGGAAATCATACGAAAGACTTACCACGGTGCCCCTTAACCAAATTTAAATGGAAACTGCAATAGCCGGAGGGCTTTTTAAATATATGGCGGTCAAACTTCACATTTCTAGGGTTTTTTTAATGTTCACGATTTTGCTTGAAAAACGCAAGTCCTATGGAAATGGGTGTAAAGAAAATGTTGTAGCAGTGAAAATTTTCTCTGCACTGACTGTATCGTCTCTTTATAAAACTATACCATGACTACAATTTACCAACTTAAACTTAAATATCTCAAAAATGGTATAACATAGGAAAATATTGCAAAAGTCAGTCTTGTAGAGAATTTCCACAGCTATGTGATTTTCTCTAGTCCCATATCGATAAGACTTACCGTTCCCAAGCAAAATGGTGAAAACCTAACAATAAAAACCTAAAAATGTGACCTAAACTTCTATATCTCAAAAATGGTAAAACCTAACGAAATTGTAAAAGTCAATCCTCTAGTGAATTTTTGCAGAAACAATATTTTCTTTAGCCCCATTTCAATAGTACTTACCGTTTTCAAGCAAAATCGTGAAAACTTAAAAAACCCTAAAAATGTGAACTTCTAATAACCTCGAAGTAACCACACACACCACACAAGTGTATGTTGAGCGGAAATAGGCTATTTTGGTCTTCTATCACGGCGTTAAAATATCGTTAATTTTCCATAGCTCAAAAAATTACAAAGAGTGTTACCAGACAGTAATTATGGTAATTTGATATTTCGAGTTTCGGAAAATTGTAAATATACTCGTATGTTGGTGTTTAGGTAGAGAAACCTTGTAACGATACCGTCCGATTGCAGTTGCTTTGAAGGGTTTTGCTACATGTCCTGAAGTGTGAAGTATACTGAAGTGCTTTTTACTTTGTATTCCGTATTGTCAACGAAAAAAAAAAACCAACAACTATGTTTTGATATCCTCCCAATATAATGTATCTTGAAAGATCAAACTAAAGTGACTGTAATTTAAGTTGAGAATTATATTTTATCTATTTTCGGAGTCGACTCCGGAGTTGGAGTCGGAGTCGAGAAAAAAATTGGACTGGAGTCGGAATCGGAGTGTAACCAAAAATGGCTCGACTCCGAAGCCCTGATATAAACCCCTTTCTGTGATCATAGCAAAAAGAAGGAGAGAATCTGTTTATTTGATAACACATAACCTTAACGGATGAATATTATTAAGTTATCTACAATTTTGTCTTAGGGAGTAAATTAAAACTTCAAACTAAATAAAAGACCATGACATTTAGTTTATATCACATTGTTATGTCCCTATACGAGTATGGTTATAATTTTTCGTGTTTTACTGCGTAATCGGCCAATGATTTGAAATAGAAGTCATGTGAAAGAATATTTGATAGGAGGTAAGGAAGTGTAGTAGTCGACTCCTCTGGTATTGTATTTTTACAAGGTATAATATTCGATCATTGATGTGGAAAATAAATTTGTTCAAACTTCACAGGATAACAGAATCAGCTCAGAAGAATTTGTCCTATACCAAACAAGAGATACCCGCATTATATTTTGGGTTGTTGGCTGACAAGACAATAATCACTCAAGTGAATTCAGTCGTTGAAAATATTTAAGGACAACACGTGATGTAGGCTTTATTAGGAATGATGACTAAGGTTAATTGTTCTATGGAGAGATTTATACAATAGGGTGGCTAATTAAGATTTATATTATGGGGAGTCGCATGAATGTCGTATTATCATTATTTTAATTTGTGCTGGTTGGATTCAATGAGTTACGTTAGACAAAATGTAACTTAGCCACCAAAAATAGAGTGAAAGTAGTTGAAACCCCTTGATTCCTTTGGGCAAAAAGTGTGGCTATGGACGCCCCACACCATAAATTGCTTGTCACCTCTGTTTGGATAACAATTACGCTGATCACTGGTCCATTATTAATTCAATAATCTTGATTCAATTAAGGCAGCAAACTTAACGAAATGTAAAGACGAAGAAGAGGAGACCAGAAAAGGTTAAAATTGAATGGAAGAAATTGTGGTGGAATGCAATAGTCTTTTTCTCGAAGAACTTCATTGTAAACATCTTAGATCACAAAAGCAGAAAAAATTCAATTGCGCTACTGTAGCATAAAAAGTTGTGGCGTAAAAAGGAAGACTATAAACAAATATTGAGTAATTAAATCTAAAGTTTATGGAAATACAATAAAACCAAGTTGGAACACTGTCTAAACTGCTTCACAAGGGCAGATCCAAGGACAAACATGGACATTTCAACAAACACATAAGCAGCAGGTTCAGGGTTGCGTATACGTACCGACAGCATGTATACGCACTATCGAGCTGTTGAAAAAATCTTAGTTTTAAAAATATTTCAGAGTTTTGGGACTTTGTTTTGTCCTAAATTTTATTCCACACTATGAAAGAAAGAATGCTCCTTGACAAAGTATAGAAGTCCATAAAGCCTTTATATAGAAGACCAAGGGGGCTTCTTCAGAAGATCTAGAGGTATTCGTATAGAATACCAGCTGTTGTTTTTTTTTGTACATGACCATAAAGTCTTCTAATAGAGAACCAAAGACCTTCTTACAGGAAATGGCCACTATGCAACCTAAAAATGTTCAGTAGTGCGTATACGTAGTGACAATTTTAAAGATATTTCACACTTTTGCCACTATTTTTGTTCTAAATTATATTCCACACTATATAAAGAATGGTTGTTAACAAAGTATAGAAGTCCATAGGGTATTTTTAGACATTCTTATACAAGACCAGCTGTTATTTTTTATAGATGACCATAACGTCTTCTCATAGAAAAACAAAACCTTATTATAGGAGATGGTCACTATGTCACCTAAAGAATTATTTAAGAAGGTCAGAGGTATAATTATAGTATGAAAATTCACAGACATTTTTGCCGTAGATCAGCAGATTAAGGGTATTAATTGAAGTCTGCAGTTAATTGAAATATGAAAAACAAAGTTGGAACGCTTTCCACTTTCCTTTCCTTCTACAAGTTTATTTAATAAGGGAAGATCCACGGACAAACAAGGAAATTCAAACCTAATATAAATACGTCAAAAGGAGGTTCAGGGGTGAGTATACGTAGTGACAGCATGTATACGCACTATGGAGCTGTTGCAAAAATCTTATTTTGCATATATTTCACAGTTTTAGGACTTTATTTTGTCCTAAATGTTATTCCATACTATATAAATAATGGCTGATAACAAGGTATATAAGTTCGTAAGGTACTTTTAAAGAAGATCACGAGGTCTTCTTTAGAAGATCTAGAGGTACTCTTATAGACGACCAGTTTTTTTATAGATGAAAGTGCTTCTTACAGGAGATGGTCACTATGTCTTCTTAAAGAAGAGTCCAGTAGGCCTTTCCACAAAAGTAAGTTTTCAGATAGAATACCATCAGATCCTTTTATAGAAGACTAAAGGAAATCTCATCAAAAAAAAAAAAAAAAAAAAAACAAACAAGGTCTTTTTATATAAGATCAAAAAGTCTTCTTATGGAAGACCAAAAGATCTTTTTGTTGAAGAGAACAATTAGAACATCAAAAACTATTTTTTAAGATGACCACAAAAGTCTTCTTTTAGGCGACTGGAAGGTCTTATTGTAGAAGACCCCAACGTCTTCCCATAGATGACCAAAACCCAAAGGTCTTCATGTAGAAGACAAAAGTGAATTCTTGTAGATGAATAATTACACTGGTCAACAGGACTTTTGTTTCAACCGAAGTTGCAGTTGTTTCTAGATGAAATCGGCGAGTTTTTTTCAAATCCGGTCCCGGTTTTTCTCCATCAGCTCTTGTTTTTGAGATATAGCTCAAAATCGGTTTTTACGAGTTTAACCCAGACTTTCGTTATTTTCGGATACAAACAAATATTTTTTGTGGGTTTTTCGACATTAATATATTAAGGAGATGTTGTACGCTCGATACAAATCGTTTTTGAAATAGTTATGGTGAGTATATATCAAACAATATAGAAAATATACGACGGACCTTGTAAAAATTGCATATTTTGAGTACTTTAAGCTGTAATTACGTCATCGGGAGAAGTCATACTCCGGTATGCTTAGGGTGTCTAATATATAATCCAGTATTCAAATGTATAATATAAAGTTCATAGCCCCCATGATGCGGCCATAACCTAAAAATCGCCATGAAGATTGCTAAAGGGAAATAATTCACCAGTGATATCATTACCACATAAGCCATTTACTTTTCAATGGCAGTCTTCATGATGATTTTTAGGTTATGGTCGAATCATGGGCGGTATGAACTTTATATTATATATTTGAATACTGGATTATATAGTAGACACCCTAAGCATATCCGCACATATGAAGATCCTATGACTTCCCCCGATGACGTAATTATAGCTTAAAGTACTCAAAATAAGCAATTTTTACAGGGTAATTCGTATATTTTCTATATTTTTTTGATATAACTATTTCAAAAACGATTTGTATCGAGCGTACAACATCTCCTTAATATACTAATGTCGAAAAACCCACAAAAAATATTTGTTTGTATCCGAAAATAACGAAAGTCTGGGTTAAACTCGTAAAAACCGATTTTGAGCTATATCTCAAAAACAAGAGCTGATGGAGAAAAACCGGCACCGGATTTGAAAATAACTCGCCGATTTCATATAGAAACAACTGCATCTTCGTCTGAAACATTCAACTTTTTGAATTTTGTTGAGCAGTCTTATCAATCTTATAGAATATCAAACGGACTTAATAGAGAAGACCAAAAGCTAAGCTAATCGAAAACATAAGGGCTCCACACAGGCGAACCAAAGGTCTAAAAGATTATCTCAAAATACCAAAACTTCTTCCTATAGAACACTGAAATTTCTCCTTATAAAATGCCTTAAGCTTGTCCTATAGAAGACCAAAATCTTTTCTTATAGAAGATTGTTCTAGAAGACCAAAAAGTCTCCTTATAGAAGATAAATGAAACAAAGCCAAAACGTCTGTTTATAGAAGACCAAGAGGTCTTCTTATAGAAGAACATCAGGTTTTTACAAAGACCAAAAGGACTTATTAAAGGAGTACCATCTTTTTATAGAAGAAGGCCAGTACTTATGTTTGAAGAAACGCCCAGTAGAACTTATCACAAGTCTTTCTTCTAACAGAAGACCGGTAGACCTTATTGTAGAGTATTAAGAGGTTTTCTTATAGAAGCTGTTTTATAGCAGACCAAAGAGTCTCTTTACAGAAGAGAACAAGTACAAATTTGTAAAGAAAAAAACATTCATTAAAATCCAAGATTATTGAAAAAATATTTTTTAAAAAAATCCAAGATTTTCAAAAAAATGTTCATTAGAAAATCCTCGATTTTTGAAAAAAAATATTTTTTAAAAATAAATTCTTAAAAATATCAACCATTTTGAAAAAAAATATTTTTAAAAAAATCTGCGATTTTTGAAAATATATTAAAAAAAATCCAAGATTTTTGAAAATTAATTTTTTTTAAATCCAAGATTTTTGAAAAAAAATTTTGATTGTTTAAGTCTGGAGTTTCCCCCATTGGCTTAACTTCATCACTTTCCTCTTTGCAGAGAAAAATGTTTACAAAACGCACTGACAGCTTGCAAAATTTACTGATCGCTACCAATATCATGATTTCATCCCGGCGAAGGGAATTATCAATTGGCTTTTCAGTTTTTGAAATGATGATTTTTTTAGTGAAAACCTGAACTCTTTAAGCATCGAGTATTCTCATGTTAATGAGAATGATGCTCACTTTTCGGCTTTCCCAAAAAACAATCATAAATTGAATCATACAATCATATGATTGAATCTTCAACTAAAACAAAACAAACAAAAAACAGCGAAGGCTCGCGCAAAACGGAATTTTGTAAATAAAATTCCAACGACATACTCACAGGTAACTGTGTTTATGTTATTTCAACTTAACAGAAATCGATGATTTCTTAGTTGAATCGTGCTGTCAGCTTGCAAATATTTTGTTCTGGTGTTTTTTTGGGAAAGCCGAAAAGTGAGCATCATTCTCATTAACATGAGAATACTAGATGCTTAAAGAGTTCAGGTTTTCACTAAAAAATCATCATTTCAAAAACTGAAAAGCCAATTGATATTTCCCTTCGCCGGGATGAAATCATGATATTGGTAGCGATCAGTAAATTTTGCAAGCTGTCAGTGCGTTTTGTAAACATTTTTCTCTGCAAAGAGGAAAGTGATTAAGTTAAGCCAATGCACAGTGGATCCACTTGTATGGTGAAGGCGGCCAAAAATATTTAGAGTGTAAAAATCAAGCCAATGCGCCGGTTACAGCTTTGTGCTGCTGCGAAGAAACCACGAGCGTAACATTCTTCCCCTTTCCCCTCGGGAGGGGGTATACAGTAAGCATTGTTTTATGCTGTTAATACAAAATGACATGAACAAAGGTCCCGATTATCTTATGATGCAAAAATAGGCTTGGGGAAACAAAACAATCTCTAAAACAACATAAATTCCAACCAATTTAGCGGATTTAAAAAATTAACATTTTTGTCTGAAAATTGGTAAAATTTTTAATAAAGATCTAATAGCGTTGTTCCTGGAAGGCACGTAAGTCAACGTAAGACAAATTTGGAAGAAGATTTCTTCATCTTGCCACTGATGTCAATTATGTTAATGTACGTGTTCAGATAACAGAGTTATACGCTAATATATCCAAAGAAACCCTATTCTAGGGCAGCTTTAGTCAGCGACCCACCATTTATAGTCTGGCACTAGATGGCAGCTGATTTTAATACTGAAAAATCTTAAACCCATGACCTACTTTAGAAAATTATTCCCGAGGTGGGCACTGGTGGGCATCATGACTAAAACCTTACGTCAAATTTAAGTATATGATCGAATTGGCATTACAAAATAAACTAAGAAAGTATGCAGCTAACTAGAATTCCACAACTCGCTAAAACACTATTTTTTAATGCAAATTAAGCTATTACCTTCTCCTTCAAAACCCACTATAATATTTTGCTATACGTATTAGTTTCGCGATATTTTGAATATATTTACTTGCACTTAAAAATAGGTAGTACCCACAACAAAAAATATTAGTCAAATGTTCCGACTTTTGAAACAATTCTTAAGAAGATCGCGTTCGAATGAAACAAAAACTAATATATTTTTAAAAAGGTCCATGTCATAGCTGTCAGAGTTGCCAGATTTTGCACCAAAATTTTGACATTCATATTTTTATTTTTGGCCAATGGGTGGATCCACTGTGCAATGGGGGAAACTCCAGACTTAAACAATCATATGATTGAATCTTCAACTAAAACAAAACAAACAAAAAAAAAAATTTTACAAAAACAACGCTTATTGAAAAAATATTTTTTAAAAAATCCAAGATTACTGAAAATATTTTTTTAAAATATCCACGATTTTTGAAAAATCTTTTTTAATATCCACGATTATTGATTTTTTTTTTTTTAAATATCCACGATTATAGAATTTTTTGTTTAAATATCCACGATTATTGATTTTTTTTAAATATCCACGATTATAGAATATTTTTTTTAACTATCCACGATTATTAAAAAAATATTTTTTTAAAAAATCCACGATTATTGAGAAAATATTTTTTAAAAAATCCACGATTATTGAACAAATTATTTTTTAAAAATTGGACAAGTAGGTCTTCCAATAGAAGACCAGCAACTATTATAGAAGGCCAACAAATTTTCTTATAGAAGACAAAAAGTTCCTCGATTAGAAGACCAACATTTTCTTACATTGGATAAGTTGTTCTTATAGAAAACCACAAAGTCTTTTTATAGAAAACCGCCAGGTCTTCTTATGGAATGACACTACGCCTTCTTATAGAAGACTTCGTAAAGAAGACCATCAAACCTTCTTATAGTGGACGACAGTGTCTTCTCATAGAAGAAAAAAGTCTTCTAATTTTGTGAAGACCTCGAGTTTTTATATCCTCAGCATTTATGCTACACTTTCATACGGGCAAAATGTGCCTCATAGAAATAATGGTTTTAGACCCCAAGTATGTTTGGACGAAATGTGTTTCAGACAATTTGGAGTCGATTGAGCAATGTCCGTCCGTCTGTCTGTCTGGCTGGCTGGAGCGCACGATAACTCTCGAAGGGATGAACCGATTCGGTTCAAATTATGACTTTCGTAATATTTTGCCCAAACTTAGTTTAAGTTCGAAGATGGGCTATATCGGTCCACTCCTTCCGGTACCTCCCACCCAAATTTCGAAAATTTTCGGAAAATTTGTGCGCACGATAACTCTTGAAGGTCCATACTTCGCACATCCGATTTGGTCCATACTTCGCACATCGTGGAATTTGTACCTGACTTAGATAAGGTTTTAATATGGACTCAATCGGTCCACTCCTTCGGGTACCTCCCACACAAAATTTCGGAAAAGTTCAGTTTAGGGCCATCTCTCGAATCGCTTTGGTTTTAGTTTTAGCAACTTGTATTCACTGCCCCCCATACGACGATACAAGTTTCATTAGCGGCAAGTCCAAACTTCCTGAGAAAATAGCACGAAAGTTGCAAATAACCCCTATGACACCGTGTGAGATGGTTGGAGCGCAAGATAACTCTAGAACGGATCTGCCGATTCGGCCCAAAATTTTGCCTTAGCAATATTTTGTCCAAACATAGTTTAAGTTCGTAGATAATCCATATCGGTACACTCCTTTAGGAACCTTCCCCACATAACTTCAAAAATGTTCGGAAAATTGTTCGTACGGTAACTCTTGAAGGGAGTGGACGAATTGGTCCATACTTTACACATCCTAATATATCTACCAGATATAGATCAGGTTCAAATATGGACTATATTTGTTCACTCCATCCGGTACCTCCCACACAAAATTTCGGATAAGTTCACTTTAAGACCTGATATCGAATCACTTCAGTTTTTGTTGAAGCAACTTGCATTCGCTGCCTCAATTACGATGGTAAAAGTTTTTTTCAGGGGCAAGTCCATACTTCTTGAGCAAACAGCCCATTCCTTTTAGTATCTCCTCCTCAAAACTTTTGATCTTTAATCCTAATCAACATTTTTGTCGGTTCAAACGCCCAAAAATTTTAAAACTTCCTAAATACATACGTTTTTTTTTTTTGGGAAAAAATTGTTTTAATATACACAGGCTGAGGGTATATCTCTGACGGCAAAGCCGACTGATACTTTTTTACTTGTTCTTATTAAAGACCTCCAGATCTTGAAGACCCCAAGGTCGTCTTGACGGAAAGCACAATGTCTTGTTATATACATAAGTGTACAAGAGTTTCTTAAGGAAGACCACCGTGAAGAAGTCTTCAAAGTCGTACTACAGGAGATCCCAAAGATGAGTTTTTAAATACAACGTCCAGCTAATCTTAAAGACGACCTCTAGGTCATCTTATGGAGGACCCCCTAGTCTTTTTAAACAATGCCACAAGTTCTTCTAATAGGAGAAACACAAACCGTCTTCTTATAGACATTCGGGTATTTATAGAAAACCTTCAGGTCTTTTTATTAAAGACCTCGCTGTACTCCCAGGTCATTTTATAAAAGTTTTTCAGGTGTTCTTGTAGAATACCACCAGGTGGTGTAATAGAAGACCTCCAGGTATTGTTGTGGAAGACTTCAAGGTTTTCTTATTGAAGTCTACAAGGATTTATTATAGAAGACCAAGGGGTGTTCCTATGGAAAACCGCAAGATATTTCGCTTTGGAAATCCTTTTTTTCGTTATAATTATCCTCTCTATTATGTATTTTGGAATATTGTCATTTATTATCTACCCTTCATTGTGGTATTCCATTACCCCCAATTGTATGCGGCAACCAAATTATTTCCCACCTACTTCCTTTGACAGGAAATACAACTGCCTGTCGGTGGATTTTGGAATGATTCGAATAAATTGCAATTTATAGTTTAACTGCAGGGAAAGGGGGACAATGTCATTGTTCCAAATATCGCCAACTTTTTATTTTGTTATCCTGGTAAAGGACATGACATATCGTTCCAAATGAGTGGCATTGCGTGTGTAGAAGCAATTAGCTTAAATGTGGGCACATGTGAAGCAAGGAGGCAATTGAGGTAAACATATTAAGCGAAGTTAACTGAGGTGTAAAGGAGATGATGGGCTAGCAGAAAAAATTTAAACAATTTTTAGGATATAAAGAAGTCCTCTTTATAATTTAGCCTAAACAATATCATGTGAAGTGGAAACAGAAGTATCAGGATAACAGAAAAATCGATTCACCAAAATGAAGAAAAGATCATTGGAGCAGAAAATGCATAGTCTTTGCCAAATAACACCCACTGTCCTTAATCACTCATGCGTATGTTGGTATCCTGGGAGTCCAGAAAGTATGTGCGAAATTGTTCCACAAAGATCACTGGACCATAAGACTTAAACTAATAGTATGACGCACACATACACACACGCAAATTCATTTGAACAGGATATGTATGGAAGACATTTCCTTTGGGAAGTTTTTATTGTATGGCATACTTTGTGGTTATTATATTGTCCTGCGCAATATAGCCAGGCAGCCATCCGTGACCGTTCAAGTGATTGATCACAACACATGCTGTAGTTCTCATTATTAACGAAATACAATAGGGGGGTAGAGTAGAGGGAAAATTGGGTAGACATAGGGAAATATTTGGGTGGCCAACAAAAAAATACATGATTTTAGATGCAATTGTCATTGGATTTGTTACAGGCTTTAAAGAGGACAAAGGAAGTCAATAAATGGTATTAATTAGCGTGGATTTTTTTAAAGAATTTTTCAAACCTCCACAAAGGCCACAAAGCGTGGTTTTTTAAAGAATTTTTCAAACCTCCTCTAAGGCCACAAACCGTGGATTTTTTAAAGAATTATTCAACCCTTCTCTAAGGCCACAAAGCGTGGATTTTTTAAAGAATTATTCAAACCTCCTCTAAGACCACAAACCGTGGATTTTTTAAAGAATTATTCATACCTCCTCTAAGACCACAAACCGTGGATTTTTTTAAAGAATTTTTCAAACCTCTTCTAAGGACTATTTCTGACATATCAATAGACTGCGGAATCCTATGCAAATGCATATATGGTTAGGATGGTCGTAGAGAAAATCTGATTAGACAGAAACTCGTTTTATTACAAAATAAAACGAATTAGGCCCAGAAATTTTTGCATATTTTGCATATTCTGCATATCGTGCATATTTTGACATATTTGTACATATCTGCATAAAAAGAGCATATGCAAAACCATATGAAAAAATATATTCAAGGATTTGTGATCTAAATATCCTACCAAAATGGCTGAAATTTGGTATTAAGTCTTCGTTAGGGTTATGCAACTTTACAACTGAAATCTGTCCGCATAGGTCCACGTCTTCATATAGGCCCCATAGAACGGTACCTACCGATATTCGGTATTTTGAAAGTTGTAGCTTCAATATCCCACCAAAATGACTGAAAATTGGTATTTAGTCTTCGTTGGGGGTATAAAACACTCCACCTGAAATTTGTCGGCATAGGTCCACGTCTTCATATAGCCCCCATAGAATGGGACCTCCCGATTTTCGGTATTTTGAAGGTTGTGGCCTCAATATCCCACCGAAATTACTAAAATTTGGTATTTGGGTTTCGTTGGGGGTATAAAACTTCCCACCAGCAATTTCTCGGTATAGGTCCACGTCTTCATATAGCCCCCATAGAACGGTACCTACCGATATTCGGTATTTTGAAAATTTTAGCCTTAATATCCCACCGAAATGACTGAAAATTGGTATTTAGTCTTCGTTGTAGGTATAAAACTTTCCACCTGAAATTTGTCGGTATAAGTCCACGTCTTCATATAGCCCCCATAGAACGGTACCTCCCGATTTTCGGAATTTTGAAGGTTGTGGCCTTAATATTACACCGAAATGGCTGAAATTTAGTACTTAGTCTTCATTTGCAGTATTAAACTTTCTCCCAGAATTTTTTCGGTATAGGTCCACGTCTTCATTTAGCCTCCATAGAACGGTACCTCAGGATTTCTGGTATTTTGAAGGATGTGCCCTCAATATCCACCCGAAATGGCTGAAATTCGGTATTAAGTCTTCGTTGGGGGTATAAAACTTTCCAACTGAAATTTATCGGTACTGGTCCACGTCTTCATATAGCCCCCATAGAACGGTACCTCCCGATTTCTGGTATTTTGAAGAATGTGCCCTCAATATGCCTCCAAAAAGGCTGAAATTCGGTATTAAGTCTTCGTTGGGGGTATAAAACTTTCCACCTAAAATTTGTCGGCTTAGGTTCAGGCCTTCATATAGCCCCCATAGAACGATACCTCCCGATTTTCGGTATTTTGAAGGTTGTGGCTGTGGTTATACATTTCTCTATTTTATTGACTTGTCTGAAGAGAATTTTAAACAGAAAAATTATGTGTACATTTTTGTACCTATTATTGAAATATTTGTTGCATAAGAAAATATGTAAAATGCATAAATTTTGCATATGCAAAAATTTATGCATTTTGCATAATTTTGCATATGTCATATGTTTCGATTGCAATGTAATCAGAACCCAAAAATATGCCCAGTCCCAAAATTTGACATGAATCGGACCAAAAATAGGGGTTGCATAAAATTCCGCTGTCTACATATCAATGAGAGGAGCGTTGTTCTATAATAAGGGGCCCACATTTTATTACCCATAGAATCCAAAAAGTTCGACAACACTTATAAGGAAAATGCATATTTTAATTTTGTTCATAATCCGAAGTAAAAATCGAGGGAACCGCTGGAAGGTTTTATATATCTTAACTAACTAGGACTATAATGTTCCTAAACCATGACCTTCCGTGGATATACCTGAAGGCCATATCCAAAATATACATTAAACTTCATCCGATTTTTTTTTCAATAACTTGCAATTCATACTGAACCCACAAACATCCATCCACCGTCAGTCCCCTCAGACCAAAATTAAAATAAATTGAATAAATTAAATGAATGAATACTCCAAAAAAATTACTCATCCATAAACCCATTGAATAGGAGCCCAGCAATTGTGACGACAATTCCAAAAATACTAAATTCAACTAAATGACAACCCAATATCTCCACCTCCTGCACGCCACTCCCTCATCCTTACACACAATTTCAGTGATCACTGAACCATGATACCACAAATGAAACATCAGCCTTTTCCAAAAATCAAAAAAGGAAACCGGAGATGTTAATGTGTGTTCCTGTCACCCAAACCTTCTGTCTCTTTATGTTGCACACACACACCCAATCTCACCGATACACACACACATGTTAATCTATATCCTTGCATGCTAAATGTCAATCATGCGCAACGAAATCAAGCACTCTTCCGTGTCATTTCAATTGAGTGATCACAATAAATGTGATGACCGAACGACCGACCGACCATCATTGCCAATGCCAATTGCCAAGTCGGTGTGGTGTTGGTGTCATGCTATTTGACATTATTGTTGTAGTTTTTGTTGTTACTGTTATTGGTATTTGGTGGAGGAATTAATTAGTTTTCAATATAAAAATGTCATGACTGAAGTTAAAGGATGTGTAGAAGTGGCGAAATGACATTTTTGGGTGGAAGATGGAAAAGATGAAAGTGAAGGAGGGTATTGGAAAATGGTTGCCTCATATCAATAAAAAATGACCCCTATAAAAATAAGTTTGTCCGTTAAGAAATGCTATTGTCTTTACAAGAAGGTACTCTGGACTTATGCAAGAAGACCTACTCGAAGACGTGCTCCTCTTCTATAAAGAGCGTTGGTCTCCTTCTTTCAGAAGAAGACCATTTGGCCTTCTAAAAGAAGGTTCAGTGGACTTTAAGAAACAGAAAGCTTTTCATTTTCTATAAGAACACCGTGTTGTGTTCTATAAGACGACTTTGTGATATTCCAAAAGGAGAGGTTGGCGTATTCTGTAAGGAGACCAGGGGTCTTCTATAAGACGTTCTTGTGTTCTTCCATTACAAGACTTGATGGTGTTTCCTAAGAAGACCTGGAGGTCTTCTATAAGAATACTTCGTGGTCTTCTCTAAGAAGATCTTTTGGACCTGTCTAAGAAGACTTGCTGGTCATCCCTAGGAAGACCTAGTGATCTTCTCTAAGAAAATCTTGTGGTCTTTTATAGGAAGGCTTTTTAATTTTTTATAAGAATACCGTGAAGTTTTTTAAAGTTTCAAACAGAAGACCTTGTGTTCTTCTAAAAGAACACTTGCAGGACATCTATAAGAATACCTGTAAGAAGATGAAGGTTGCGTCAATAAGAAGACCTGGAGCTCGTCTATAAGAAGACCTGCAGGTTTTCTATAAGAAGATCTAGAGGTTTTCTACTTATAAGAGGTCTTCTATAAGAAGACGTGCAGGTCTTCTTTAAAAAGAAGTGGAGGTCTTCTATAGGAAGACATGGAGGTCTTCTATAAGAAGACCAGGAGGTCGTCCTTAAGAAGACCAGGAGGTCGTCTATAAGAAGACCTGGAGGTCGTCTATAAGAAGACCTGGAGGTCGTCTATAAGAAGACCTGGATGTCTTCCATAAGAAGACCTGGTAGTCTTCTCTAAGAAGATCTGGTGGTCTTCTCTAAGAAGACCTAGTCTTCTTTATGAAGACCTTGTGGTCTTCTACAAGAAGACTTGGAGGTCTTCTACAAGAAGATGTGGATGTCTTCAATAAGAAGACGTGGATGTCTTCTAAAAGAAGACGTCTAGGTCTTTTATAATAAAAAGTGATATATCAGGAGGTCTTCTATTAGAAAAACGGGAGGTATTCTATAATAAAACGAGGAATACCTGGAGGTCTTCTACAAGAAGGCCTAGAAGTCTTCTATAAGAAGACCTGGAGTTCTTCCATAAGAAGACCTAGAGGTCTTCTATAAGAAGACGTTTAGGTCTTCTATAAAAATACATGGAGGTTTTCAGTAATGAAACGTGGAAGGCCAGGAGGTCTTCTATAAAAATATCTGGAGTTGGTCTAAAAGAAGACCTGGAGTTCGTCTATAAAAAGACTTCGTGTTGGTCTATAAGAACTGGAGGTCTTATATAAGAAGGCCTGGAGGTCTTCTTTTAGAAGACATGGAGGTCTTCTATAAGAAGACCTGGAGGTCTTCTATAAGAAGACCTGGAGGTCTTCTATAAGAAGACCTGGAGGTCTTCTATAAGAAGACCTGGAGGTCTTCTATAAGAAGACCTGGAGGTATTCTATAAGAAGACCTGGAGGTCTTCTATAAGAAGACCTGGAGGTCTTCTATAAGAAGACCTGGAAGTCCTCTATAAGAAGACCTGGTGGTCTTCTCTAAGAAGACCTTGTGGTCTTCTCTAAGAAGACCTTGTGGTCTTCTCTAAGAAGACCTTGTGGTCTTCTATAAGTAGACCTGGCGTTCGTCTATAAGAAGACATGTAGGTCTTCTATAGGAAGACCTGGAGGTCTTCTATAAAAAGTCCTGGAGGTCTTCTACAAGAAGACCTAGATGTCTTCTATAAGAAGACCTGGAGGTCTTCTATAAGAAGACCAGGAGGTCTTCTATAAATAGACCTGGAGGTCTTCTATAAGAAGACCTGGAGGCCATCTATAAGAAGACCTGGAGGTCTTCTATAAGAAGACCTGGAGGTCTTCTATAAGACTTTGTGGTCTTCTCCTATAAGAAGACCTGGAGGTCTTCTATAAGAAGACCTGGAGTTCTTCTATAAGAAAACCTGGAGGTCTTCCATAAGATCTGGAGGTCTTCTATAAGACCTGGAGGTCTTCTATAATTAGACCTGGAGGACTTCTATAAGAAGACCTGGAGGTCTTCCATAAGAAGACCTGGAGTTTTTCCATCTAAAGATCTGTAGGTATCCTATAAGAAGAACTAGTGGTCTTTCCCAAGAAGACCTGGTGGTCTTCTCTAAGAAGACCTTGTGGTCTTCTCTAAGAAAAACCTGGTGGTCTTCTCTAACAAGACCTGGGGGTATTCTCTAAGAAGGCCTGGTGGTCTTCTCTAAGAAGGCTTGGTAGTCTTCTCTAAGAAGACTTGGTGGTCTTCTCTAAGAAGACCTGGTAGTCTTCTCTAGGAAGACTTGGTGGTCTTCTTAAAGAAGAACTGGTGGTCTTCTCTAAGAAGACTTGGTGGTCTTCTATAAGAGGACCTGGAATTCTTCTATAAGAAGTCCTGGTGGTCTTCTATAAGAAGACCTGGCAGTCTTCTTTAAGAAGACCTGGTGGTCTTCTCTCAGAAGGCCTGGTGGTCTTCTCTAAGAAGGCCAGGTGGTCTTCCCTAAGAAGGCCTTTTGGTCTTCTCTAAGAAGACCTTGTGGTCTTCTCTAAGACCTGGTGGTCTTCCATAAGAAGACCTTGTGGTCTTCTCTAAGAAGACCTGGTGGTCTTCTCTAAGAAGACCTGGTGGTCTTCTCTAAGAAGACCTGGTGGTCTTCTCTAAGAAGACCTGGTGGTCTTATCTAAGAAGACCTGGAGGTCTTCTATAAGAAGACCTGTGGAGGACTTCTTTAAGAAGAACTGGAGGTCTTTTAGAAGAATACCTGGAGGTCTTCTATAAGAAGACCTGGAGATTTTCTATCTGGAGGTCTTCTATGGGAAGACCTGGAAGTGTTCTATGAGAAGACCTGGAAGTCTTATGATGAGAAGACCGGGGAGACTTCTCAACAAATCTTCTGTAAGGAGCCCTCTACAAGAAACCCAAATGTCTTCTTTTAGAAGACCTAGAGGTCTTCCATGAAGGACCTACAGATCTTGTATAAACGCCTTGAGGTTTTCTATCAAAAGACCCGGAAGTCTTCTATAAAAGACCTGGAGGTCTTCTATAAGAAGACCTGGAGGTCTTCTACAAGAAGACCTGGTGGTCTTCTCTAAGAAGACCTGGTGGTCTTCTCTAAGAAGACCTGGTGGTCTTCTCTAAGAAGACCTGGTGGTCTTCTCTAAGAAGACCTGGTGGTCTTCTCTAAGAAGACCTGGTGGTCTTCTATAAGAAGACCTGGTGGTCTTCTATAAGAAGATCTGGAGGTCTTCTATAAGAAGACCTGGTGTTCTTCTCTAAGAAGACTTGGTGGTCTTCTCTAAGAAGACTTGGTGGTCTTCTCTAAGAAGACCTGGTGGTCTTCTCTAAGAAGACCTGGTGGTCTTCTCTAAGAAGACCTGGTGGTCTTCTCTAAGAAGACCTGGTGGTCTTCTGTAAGAAGACCTGGTGGTCTTCCACAAGAAGACCTGGTGGTCTTCCATAAAAAGACCTTGAGGTCTTCCACAAGAAGACCTGGAGGTCCTATATAAGAAGACGTTTAGGTCTTCTATAAGAAGACCTTGAGGTCTTCCATAAGAAGACCTGGAGGTCTTATATAAGAAGACGTTTAAGTCTTCTATAAGAAGACCTGTAGGTTTTATATAAGAAGACGTTTAGGTCTTCTATAAGAAGACCTGGAGGCCTTCCATAAAAAGACCTGGAGGTCTTCCATAAGAAGACCTGGAGGCCTTCCATAAAAAGACCTGGAGGTCTTCCATAAGAAGACCTGGAGGTCTTTCAGTAATGAAACGTGGAAGGCCAGGAGGTCTTCTATAAAAATATCTGGAGTTGGTCTAAAAGAAGACCTGGAGTTCGTCTATAAAAAGACTTCGAGTTGGTCTATAAGAACTGGAGGTCTTATATAAGAAGGCCTGGAGGTCTTCTTTTAGAAGACATGGAGGTCTTCTATAAGAAGACCTGGAGGTCTTCTATAAGAAGACCTGGAGGTCTTCTATAAGAAGACCTGGAGGTCTTCTATAAGAAGACCTGGAGGTCTTCTATAAGAAGACCTGGAGGTATTCTATAAGAAGACCTGGATGTCTTCTATAAGAAGACCTGGAGGTCTTCTATAAGAAGACCTGGAGGTCTTCTATAAGAAGACCTGGAAGTCCTCTATAAGAAGACCTGGTGGTCTTCTCTAAGAAGACCTTGTGGTCTTCTCTAAGAAGACCTTGTGGTCTTCTCTAAGAAGACCTTGTGGTCTTCTATAAGTAGACCTGGCGTTCGTCTATAAGAAGACATGTAGGTCTTCTATAGGAAGACCTGGAGGTCTTCTATAAAAAGTCCTGGAGGTCTTCTACAAGAAGACCTAGATGTCTTCTATAAGAAGACCTGGAGGTCTTCTATAAGAAGACCAGGAGGTCTTCTATAAATAGACCTGGAGGTCTTCTATAAGAAGACCTGGAGGCCATCTATAAGAAGACCTGGAGGTCTTCTATAAGAAGACCTGGAGGTCTTCTATAAGACTTTGTGGTCTTCTCCTATAAGAAGACCTGGAGGTCTTCTATAAGAAGACCTGGAGTTCTTCTATAAGAAAACCTGGAGGTCTTCCATAAGATCTGGAGGTCTTCTATAAGACCTGGAGGTCTTCTATAATTAGACCTGGAGGACTTCTATAAGAAGACCTGGAGGTCTTCCATAAGAAGACCTGGAGTTTTTCCATCTAAAGATCTGTAGGTATCCTATAAGAAGAACTAGTGGTCTTTCCCAAGAAGACCTGGTGGTCTTCTCTAAGAAGACCTTGTGGTCTTCTCTAAGAAAAACCTGGTGGTCTTCTCTAACAAGACCTGGGGGTATTCTCTAAGAAGGCCTGGTGGTCTTCTCTAAGAAGGCTTGGTAGTCTTCTTAAAGAAGAACTGGTGGTCTTCTCTAAGAAGACTTGGTGGTCTTCTATAAGAGGACCTGGAATTCTTCTATAAGAAGTCCTGGTGGTCTTCTATAAGAAGACCTGGCAGTCTTCTTTAAGAAGACCTGGTGGTCTTCTCTCAGAAGGCCTGGTGGTCTTCTCTAAGAAGGCCAGGTGGTCTTCTCTAAGAAGGCCTTGTGGTCTTCTCTAAGAAGACCTTGTGGTCTTCTCTAAGACCTGGTGGTCTTCCATAAGAAGACCTTGTGGTCTTCTCTAAGAAGACCTGGTGGTCTTCTCTAAGAAGACCTGGTGGTCTTCTCTAAGAAGACCTGGTGGTCTTCTCTAAGAAGACCTGGTGGTCTTCTCTAAGAAGACCTGGAGGTCTTCTATAAGAAGACCTGTGGAGGACTTCTTTAAGAAGAACTGGAGGTCTTTTAGAAGAATACCTGGAGGTCTTCTATAAGAAGACCTGGAGATTTTCTATCTGGAGGTCTTCTATGGGAAGACCTGGAAGTGTTCTATGAGAAGACCTGGAAGTCTTATGATGAGAAGACCGGGGAGACTTCTCAACAAATCTTCTGTAAGGAGCCCTCTACAAGAAACCCAAATGTCTTCTTTTAGAAGACCTAGAGGTCTTCCATGAAGGACCTACAGATCTTGTATAAACGCCTTGAGGTTTTCTATCAAAAGACCCGGAAGTCTTCTATAAAAGACCTGGAGGTCTTCTATAAGAAGACCTGGAGGTCTTCTACAAGAAGACCTGGTGGTCTTCTCTAAGAAGACCTGGTGGTCTTCTCTAAGAAGACCTGGTGGTCTTCTCTAAGAAGACCTGGTGGTCTTCTATAAGAAGACCTGGTGGTATTCTATAAGAAGATCTGGAGGTCTTCTATAAGAAGACCTGGTGTTCTTCTCTAAGAAGACTTGGTGGTCTTCTCTAAGAAGACTTGGTGGTCTTCTCTAAGAAGACCTGGTGGTCTTCTCTAAGAAGACCTGGTGGTCTTCTCTAAGAAGACCTGGTGGTCTTCTCTAAGAAGACCTGGTGGTCTTCTGTAAGAAGACCTGGTGGTCTTCCATAAAAAGACCTTGAGGTCTTCCACAAGAAGACCTGGAGGTCCTATATAAGAAGACGTTTAGGTCTTCTATAAGAAGACCTTGAGGTCTTCCATAAGAAGACCTGGAGGTCTTATATAAGAAGACGTTTAAGTCTTCTATAAGAAGACCTGTAGGTTTTATATAAGAAGACGTTTAGGTCTTCTATAAGAAGACCTGGAGGCCTTCCATAAAAAGACCTGGAGGTCTTCCATAAGAAGACCTGGAGGCCTTCCATAAAAAGACCTGGAGGTCTTCCATAAGAAGACCTGGAGGTCTTCCATAAGAAGTCCTGGAGGTCTTCCATAAGATGTCCTGGAGGTCTTCCATAAAAAGAGCTGGAGGTCTTCCATAAGAAGACCTAGAAGTCTTCCATAAGAAGACCTGGAGGTCTTCCATAAGAAGACTTCTCTAAGAAGACTTGGTGGTCTTCTATAAGAGGACCTGGAATTCTTCTATAAGAAGTCCTGGTGGTCTTCTATAAGAAGACCTGACCGTCTTCTTTAAGAAGACCTGGTGGTCTTCTCTCAGAAGGCCTGGTGGTCTTCTCTAAGAAGGCCTTGTGGTCTTCTCTAAGAAGACCTTGTGGTCTTCTCTAAGAAGACCTTGTGGTCTTCTCTAAGACCTTGTGGTCTTCTCTAAGACCTGGTGGTCTTCTATAACAAGACCTGGTGGTCTTCTCTAAGAAGACTTTGTGGTCTTCTCTAAGAAGACCTTGTGGTCTTCTCTAAGAAGACCTGGTGGTCTTCTCTAAGAAGACCTTGTGGTCTTCTCTAAGAAGACCTTGTGGTCTTCAATAAGAAGACCTGGAGGTCTTCTATAAGAAGACCTGTAGGTCTTCTATAAGAAGACCTGGTGGTCTTCTCTAAGAAGACCTGGTGGTCTTCTTTAAGAAGACCTGTTGGTCATCTATAAGAAGATCTGGAGGTCGTCTATAAGAAGACCTGGTGTTCTTCTCTAAGAAGACCTGGTGGTCTTCTCTAAGAAGACCTGTTGGTCTTCTCTAAGAAGACCTGGTGGTCTTCTGTAAGAGGACCTGGTGGTCTTCTGTAGGAAGACCTGGATGTCTTCTATAAGAAGACCTGAACGTCTTCCATAAAAAGACCTTGAGGTCTTCCATAAGAAGACCTGGAGGTCTTATATAAGAAGACGTTTAGGTCTTCTATAAGAAGACCTGGAGGTCTTCTATAAGAAGACCTTGAGGTCTTCCATAAGAAGACCTGGAGGTCTTATATAAGAAGACGTTTAGGTCTTCTATAAGAAGACCTGTAGGTTTTATATAAGAAGACGTTTCGGTCTTCTATAAGAAGACCTGGAGGCCTTCCATAAAAAGACCTGGAGGTCTTCCATAAGAAGGCCTGGAGGTCTTCCATAAGAAGACCTGGAGGTCTTCCATAAGAAGTCCTGGAGGTCTTCCATAAGAAGACCTGGAGGTCTTCCATAAGAAGACTTCTCTAAGAAGACTTGATGGTCTTCTATAAGAGGACCTGGAATTCTTCTATAAGAAGTCCTGGTGGTCTTCCATAAGAAGACCTGGCAGTCTTCTTTAAGAAGACCTGGTGGTCTTCTCTCAGAAGGCCTGGTGGTCTTCTCTAAGAAGGCCTTGTGGTCTTCTCTAAGAAGACCTTGTGGTCTTCTCTAAGACCTGGTGGTCTTCTATAAGAAGACCTGGTGGTCTTCTCTAAGAAGACTTTGTGGTCTTCTCTAAGAAGACCTTGTGGTCTACTCTAAGAAGACTGGTGGTCTTCTCTAAGAAGACCTTGTGGTCTTCTCTAAGAAGACCTTGTGGTCTTCTCTAAGAAGATCTTGTGGTCTTCAATAAGAAGACCTGGAGGTCTTCTATAAGAAGACCTGTAGGTCTTCTATAAGAAGACCTGGTGGTCTTCTATAAGAAGACCTGGTGGTCTTCTCTAAGAAGACCTGGTGGTCTTCTTTAAGCAGACCTGTTGGTCTTCTATAAGAAGATCTGGAGGTCGTCTATAAGAAAACCTGGTGTTCTTCTCTAAGAAGACCTGGTGGTCTTCTCTAAGAAGACCTGGTGGTCTTCTCTAAGAAGACCAGGTGGTCTTCTCTAAGAAGACCTGGTGGTCTTCTGTAAGAATACCTGGTGGTCTTCTGTAAGAAGACCTGGTGGTCTTCTGTAAGAAGACCTGGAGGTCTTCTATAAGAAGACCTGAACGTCTTCCATAAAAAGACCTTGAGGTCTTCCATAAGAAGACCTGGAGGTCTTATATTAGAAGACGTTTAGGTCTTCTATAAGAAGACCTGGAGGTCTTGAGGTCTTCCATAAGAAGACCTGGAGGTCTTATATAAGAAGACGTTTAGGTCTTCTATAAGAAGACCTGTAGGTTTTATATAAGAAGACGTTTAGGTCTTCTATAAGAAGACCTGGAGGCCTTCCATAAAAAGACCTGGAGGTCTTCCATAAGAAGGCCTGGAGGTCTTCCATAAGAAGACCTGGAGGTCTTCCATAAGAAGTCCTGGAGGTCTTCCATAAGAAGTCCTGGAGGTCTTCCATAAAAAGACCTGGAGGTCTTCCATAAGAAGACCTAGAAGTCTTCCATAAGAAGACCTGGAGGTCTTCCATAAGAAGTCCTGGAGGTCTTCCATAAGAAGTCCTGGAGGTCTTCCATAAGAAGTCCTTGAGGTCTTCCATAAGAAGACCTGGAGGTCTTCGATAAAAAGACCCGGAGGTCTTCCATAAGAAGACCTGGAGGTCTTCCATACGAAGAGGAGGTCTTCTATAAGAAGGCCTGGAGGTCTCTTATAAGAACACCTGGAGGTCTTCCATAAGAAGACCTCGAGGTCTTATATAAGAAGACCTGGAGGACTTCTTTAAGAAGACCTGGAGGACTTCTTTAAGAAGACCTGGAGGTCTTCTATAAAAATACCTGGGGGTCTTCTATAGAAAGACCTGGAAGCCTTATATAAGAAGACCTTATATAAGAAAACTTTGTGGTTTTCTCTACTAAGACCTGTTGTTCTTCTCTAAGAGGACCTTGTAGTCTTCTTTTCTATCTGGAGGTCTTCTACGAGAAGACGTGGAGGTCTTGAATGTCTTCTATAAGACGACATGCAAGTATTCTATAAAACGACCTGGAAGTCTTCTATAAGGCAACTGGACGTCTTATATAAGAATACCCCCTTTACTTTTATATGAAGCCTTGGAGTTCTTCTTCTTCTTCTGATAGTATCCTAGGTTTCCTATAAATTAACATGGGTGTCTTCTATATAAAGTCCATAACTATATCACAAATGTTATTATGGAACTCAATTGCTTAATATATACACCGACATTATGTATGGCGAAAGAGTATGTGCTTGTGTGCGTACAATTGTCATGCATTGACTCAATTATGACCACATTTTTGTGGGTAAACCGCATTAGTTTCGTGTCATTAGTCAATAAATAAAATGATAATTATTTCCGGACCATGGCAAGTGTAAAAAATAATTTTTGGGACACAACTTCTACTCAAAACTGTTAGCCTGATATTCTTTACATGTGTTTTGGTTACACATGAATTGATTTAATAAATGGTTAGGAACACATTTTGAAAATATATATCCTTCTCCAATATCCTCATGTCCTGGTAGCTAATGGCTGATAAGGTTTCACATGAATTGTTTTGCGTGCTATAGGATAATTAAGGCTATGACGAGACATGTTTTGTTGGCACGCAATAACATACCCCTTGAAGAAGAATAATTTATTCTATCAAAAAAGGAACACCCTTTGAAATAAATGAAGGTCCTTCAGAGCACATAGAAAAATTAATTTATCTTTCTCAATCATCATTAAGTTCAAACAGACACTTAGACATCAAACAAAATTTGTTGTAACAGGAGCCCAGCACAGCCAAATAGGCAATTGCTTGCCATCCAACTCAAACCATTCCCAACAAGTTCTTGGCCCCCAACCACCCAACAAAGATCACTGGACCATAAGACCATAACAAACAATAAATAAACAAACACACACAGACACAGGCACACGAACGCACAGCCACCCACACAGAAAGCCACAAGGATAATAAGTTTGGCAAACTTTCCAAAGTTTTCCCCATACATATGCGTGCGTATGTCTGCCCCTATGTGGGTGGCTGTATAATTTCTCTTAAATTTCACCAAGGACATGCGCACTACAACCACCAAAATCATCGTTCCATGTCAGTTCAAATGAGTGATCACAGCACGTGCTTCTTGTTTGGTTTCCACCACATACACATGCCGTCAAACGGAAACAGTGGCAAGGGAATACAGCACTCATTTGTTAATGTAATCCTCTCCAAATGGAACTTTCCCCTAAACCCCTCGTCATACGGTTTTACACCACTTGTCTTGTCAAAGCGCCTTATGCTAATCAGTCTTTGTTATAAATCACGAATCTCCTTCTAAAACAAATTTTGAATTTGAATTTCAACGAACTCCTTTTCGCCAGCATGAATGATGGCCTTGTAGCAAAGGGAATTTTTCAATTCACTGATTCGGAATTAATACCTGACACTTCACATTTAATACAATCACTTATTTACGTCTCAGTGATATTGAATGTCATGAATTGAAATTAAGCCAAGTCAAAGAAAAAACGGGTGAAGAATGATGGCAGCAGCAAATGTTGTTCTTACGTATTCTGTTAGCCGTTGGGGAAATTTATTCGAATCAGTGATTTGGAATTTGAAAATTTTACGAAATGAGAAAGGATAATATTTTGAAAGGAATGCAAGTTTTCTTTTGAGTTTTGATGTTAGCCTGGTAGAGGGACTTTCGCATCAGTGATTTCTGAATGGAAAAAGCAAATTAAAGGCACCTCAAATATTTCTGAGGGTTGGTTGACATTGTTAATGTTAATGATGTTGAAGAAAAGGTTCTATATAGACAACAACATGTCTTCATAGAAGACCACAGGCATTAAAGAAGATCTCTGGTCTTACCGAGGACCTCTGGTAATATAGAAGGCCTCTGCTTTCATAGAAGACCTTTTTTCTATAGAAGACCGCAGTTCGTGTTGAAGTATTCCTGTGTTAGAAGACCTCAGGGCTTATAGAAAACTTGTGATATTTGTTAAAGATCTCTATAGAAGAAAAATGTTCCTAGAGAAGACCTCTTGACTTATAAAAAGCCACTGGTTTTATAGAAGACTGTGGGCTAATAAAAGACCTCAGGGTTAATATAAGGCTTATGTTCTTACAGAAAATCTCTGGTCTAACAGAATACCTCTGGGCTTGTAGAAAACCTCTGGTCTTATAGAGTACCTCTGGTCTTACAAGAGACCTTTAACCTAGTAGAAGATCTATGGTCTCATCGAAGACCCTGGTCCTATCTAATATCTCAGGTTTTATCGAAGACCTATTTTCTCATAGAAGACCTTTGGTCTTATAAAAGAACTATGGTCTTAGGGAAGACTCTGGTCTTTTAGAAAACCTCAGGTATTATAGAAGAACTCTGGTCTTATCAAAGACCTCTAGACTTATAGAACACCTATGGTCTTATGGAAGACTTCTGTTCTTATAGGAAACCTGTGGTTTTTTAATAAACCCTTCGTCTTATGGAAGACTTCGGTTGATATTGAAGAATTCTGGGCTTAAACAAGCTGGTCTTAAAAGAAGAACTCTGGTCTTAAAGGAGTCCTCTGGTCTTATAGAAACCCTCCGGCTTTATTGAAAACCTTTGATCTCATAGAAGACGTCGTGTCTTATAGAAGTCCATTGGTCCCATATATAAGACCAGAGGTCTCATAAAAGACACTTGGTCTTATAGAAGAGCTGTGGTCTTATAGAAGACCTGTGGTCTTGCAGAAGACCTGTGGTCTTGCAGAAGACCTGTGGTCTTATGGAAGACCTGTGGTTTTATAGAAGACCTGTGGTGTTATAGAAGACCTGTGGTCTTATAAAGGAGCCGTGGTCTTATAAAGGAGCCGTGGTCTTATAGAAGACCTGTGGTCTTATAGAAGACCTGTGGTCTTATAGAAGACCTGTGGTCTTATAGAAGACCTGTGGTCTTATAGAAGACCTGTGGTCTTATAGAAGACCTGTGGTCTTATAGAAGACCTGTGGTCTTATAGAGGACCTGTTATCATTTAGAAGACCTGTGGTCTTATAAAAGACCTGTGATCTTATAGAAGACCTGTGGTCGTATAGAAGACCTGTGGTTTTATAGAAGACCTGTGGTCTTATAGAAGAACTGTGGCCTTACAGAAGACCTGTGGTCTTATAGAAGACCTGTGGCCTTATAGAAGACCTGTGGTCTTATAGAAGACCTGTGGCCTTATAGAAGACCTGTGGTCTTATAGAAGACCTGTGGCCTTATAGAAGACCTGTGGCCTTATAGAAGACCTGTGGTCTTATAGAAGACGTGTGGTCTTATAGAAGACCTGTGGCCTTATAGAAGACCTGTGGTCTTATAGAAGACCTGTGGTCTTATAGAAGACCTGTGGTCTTATAGAAGACCTGTGGTCTTATAGAAGACCTGTGGTCTTATAGAAGACCTGTGGTCTTATAGAAGACCTGTGGTCTTATAGAAGACCTGTGGTCTTATAGAAGACCTGTGGTCTTATAGAAGACCTGTGGTCTTATAGAAGACCTGTGGTCTTATAGAAGACCTGTGGGCTTATAGAAGACCTGTGGGCTTATAGAAGACCTGTGGTCTTATTGAAGACCTGTGGCCTTATAGAAGACCTGTGGTCTTATAGAAGACCTGTGGTCTTATAGAGGACCTGTGGCCTTATAGAAGACCTGTGGTCTTATAGAAGACCTGTGGTTTTATAGAAGACCTGTGGTCTTATAGAAGAACTGTGGCCTTACAGAAGACCCGTGGTCAACTAGAAGACCCGTGGTCAACTAGAAGACCTGTGGTCTTATAGAACACCTGTGGTCTTATAGAATACCTGTGGTCTTACAGAATACCATTGGTCTTATAGAAGACCTGTGGTTTTATAGAAGACTCTGATCTTATAGAAGACCTGTGGTCGTATAAAAGACGCGTGGTCTTACAGAGGACCAGTGGTCTAATAGAAGACATGTGGTCAAATAGAAAACCCGTGGTCTTATAGAAGACCTGTGGTCTTATAGAAGACCTGTGGTCTTATAGAAGACCTGTGGTCTTATAGAAGACCTGTGGTCTTATAGAAGATCTGTGGTCTTATAGAAGACCTGTGGTCTTATAGAAGACCTGTGGTCTTATAGAAGACCTGTGGTCTTATAGAAGACCTGTGGTCTTATAGAAGACCTGTGGTCTTATAGAAGACCTGTGGTCTTATAGAAGACCTGTGGTCTTATAGAAGACCTGTGGTCTTATAGAAGAACCGTGGTCTTATAGAAGACCTGTGGTCTTACAGAAGACTTGTGGTTTTATAGAAGACCTCTGATCTTATAGAAGATCTGTGGCCTTATAGAAGACCTGTGGTCTTATATAAGACCTGTGGGCTTATAGAAGACCTGTGGTTTTATAGAAGACTCTGATCTTATAGAAGACCTGTGGTCGTATAAAAGACGCGTGGTCTTACAGAAGACCAGTGGTCTAATAGAAGACATGTGGTCAAATAGAAAACCCGTGGTCTTATAGAAGACCTGTGGTCTTATAGAACACCTGTGGTCTTATAGAATACCTGTGGTCTTACAGAATACCGTTGGTCTTACAGAAGCTCTGTGGTCTAATAGAAGACCTGTAGTCTTGCAGAAGACCTGCGGTCTTACAGAAGCTCTGTGGTCTAATAAAAGACCTGTAGTCTTGCAGAAGACCTGTGGTCTTAAGAAGACCTGTGGTTTTATAGAAGACCTGTGGTTTTATAGAAGACCTGTGGTTTTATAGAAGACCTGTGGTCTTATAGAAGACCTGTGGTCTTATAGAAGACCTGTGGTCTTATAGAAGACCTGTGGTCTTATAGAAGACCTGTGGTCTTATAGAACACCTGTGGTCTTATAGAAGACCTGTGGTCTTATAGAAGACCTGTGGTCTTATAGAAGACCTGTGGTCTTATAGAACACCTGTGGTCTTATAGAAGACCTGTGGTCTTATAGAAGACCTGTGGTCTTATAGAACACCTGTGGTCTTATAGAAGACCTGTGGTCTTATAGTAGATCTGTGACCTCAAAGGGTCTTCAAGGTAGACTAGAAGACCTCATAAGGGCACTTTTTTAAACTGAAATATATCAGAAAGTCTTCTAAGACCAGAGGTGTTGTATAAGGCCTGCGATCTAATAGAAGACCAGTGGACTAATAGAGGTCCCCTAGTCTTATACTGTCTTATAAAATATGTATGGTCTTATAGAAGAACTCCGATCTTATAGAAGGTCTGTGGTCTTATAGAAGTCCTGTGGACTTATAGAAGACCTTTGGAGTTATATAATACCTCTGACCATATGGAAGACATCTGGCCTTATAGAAGATCTCTGACATTAAAGAAGACCTCAGGTGTTATAGAAGACCTCTGGTCTTATAGAAGACATTCGATCATCCTCAAGACCTCTGGTCTTATAGAATACCTACGGTTTCATAAAAGACATCTGATCTTACAGACGACATCTTGCATTATAGAAGACCTCTTGCCTTATAGAAAAAATTTGGTATAATAGAAGAACGCTGGTCTTATAGAAAACCCCTGGTCTTAAAGAAGACTCTGGTCTTATAAGGGAACTCTGGTCTTATTGAAGACTCTAAAGGTCTTCATCATAGAATAAAAGAACTCCAAAAGTTTTCTCTATTGAACAGAAGGCCAAATACGGTCGTATATATCGAACAAAAGACCTCAGAAAGTGTTCTATATAAAATAGAAGACCTCAGAAGGTTTTCTAAATATAATAAAAGCCTCAGAAGGTCTCCTATATAGAAAAAGAAGGCTTCAGAAAGTTTTCTATATAAAATAGAAGACTTCGGAATGTCTTCTATATAGAATGAACTTCTTCTTTATAGAATAGAAGTCCTCAGAGTGTCTTCTATATAGAATATAAAACCTCAGATGGTATTCTATATAGAATAAAAGATCTTTGAAGATCTTCTCTATAGAGCAGAAGAACTCAGAAGGTATTATATATAGAACGGAAGACTTCAGAAGGCCTACTCTATAAAACGGAAGACTTCAGTAGATTCTCTATATGGAATGGAAGTCCTCAGTAGCTCTTCTATATAGAATGGACGACCTCAGAAGGCCATCTATATAAAATGTAATAGTTCCTGTCTTATAGAAGACTCTGGTCTTATAGAGGACCTCTGGTCTGATTGAAGATTCTGAAGGTCCTCGTCATAGAATAAAAGAACTCCAAAAGTCGTCTCTATAAAACAGAAGACTACAGAACAAAAGACCTCAGAAAGTCTTCTATATTGAATAGAAGACCTCAGAAAGTTTTCTATATATAATAACATCCCCAGGAGGTCTTCTATATGGAATAGAAGGCTTCAGAAAGTTTTCTATATAAAATAGAAGACTTCAGAATGTCTTCTATATTAGAATGGAAGACTTCAGACGGTCTTCTTTATAGAAAAGAAGACGTCAGATTGTATTCTATATAGAGTAGAAGATCTTTGAAGATCTTCTCTACAGAACAGAAGAACTCATAAGGTCTTCTATATGGAATGAAAGTCCTCAGTAGCACTCTATATAGAATGGAAGACTTCGGAAGGCCATCTATATAAAATAGAATAGTTCAGAAGGTCTTCTTTATAGAATAGAAGATCTCAGAAGGTCTTAAATATCGAGTAGAAGGGCTCAGAAGGCCGTCCACATTGAATAGAGGACCTCACAAGACCTTATATATATTATAGAGAGCTTCAGAAAGTTTTCTATATAAAATAGAAGACTTCAGAAGGTCTTCTATATAGAATGGAAGTCCTCAGAAGGTCTTCTATATAGAATAGAACACCTTAGAATGTCTTTTATATAGAATAGAGGTCCTGAGAAGGTTTTACTTTTAGAATAGACGACCTCAAAAGGTATTCTATGTAGAATAGAAGATCTTCTCTATAGAACAGAAGAACCCATAAGGTCTTCTATATAGAACGGAAGACTTCAGGAGGTCTTCTATATAGAATAGAAGTCCTTAGAAGGTTTTCAATATAGAATCAAAGAGCTCAGAAGATATTCTACATAGAATAAAATACCTCAGAGGGTCTTCTATATGGAATATAAGACCTTAGAAGGTCTTCCATATGGAAGTTTTTCACAGAAGGTCTGCTATATAGAATAGGAGACCTCAGAATATCTTCAGTATATAATATAAGACCTCAGAAGATCTTCTATATAGAATAGAAGACTTCAGAAACTCTTCTATATAGAACAAAAGACCACGGAAGGTTTTCTATATAGAATAGAAGAATAGAAGATCTTCTATATAGAATAGAATACTTCAGTAGGTCTCCTTTATTGAATAGAGTATCTACGAAGGTCCTCTATATAGAATAACAGACCTTAGAAAGTCTTGTATATAAAATAGAAGATCTACGAAGATTGTTTAAATACATATATTGTGTATCCCTCATTCCTATCTCCCTTTCAACCAAGAGCCACTTCAGTTACTTCCACAAGAAAAATTGTCATGTAACATTAAAAAAATAAATATTTTTTGTTACGCATTAAACGTTCATCGTTCATTATGGCTTAAGGACATTATTTATGGAAATCCTTTTACACAGTTCAGAGAGTTTGTTAGTTCGCTTTGTTGTGTCTGTTGTGACGCATGAAAGAGAATAGAAATGAGTGAACTTCCATTGTGCTCTGTTATCCTGTTACAATAACACTACACATGAGTGATTTTTGTGAGTAAAGTAAATACACGTGCAATAGAAATTCAATGCGCAGTTTGTAATTAATTGAATTGAATGACTTTCAAACATGAGAATGTTGGGATCAATTTCACACTAACGATTGCCAATAGCAATTAAACTTTAATTCCAAAAATGTTCCTGGCAGTGTTGTCGGTAACTTTGCCGAAGACTCTATGTATTTACCTACAATGAATACAAGTTTTTATCTTTAATCCCGGTCCACACTAGAGCGATTTCATTGAAGAAACTTCATTAAATTAGGCGTTCTTAGATCGAGTTCCCCATTACATAAATTTAATGATTTTACTCTACTATGGAACGGGATCTAGAGACACACATTTTCATGCAATTTTTTCAATAACATCACTCTAGTGTGGACCGGGACTTAATTTCGAAATTCATTTAGTTGTAATTAATAGCATTAGAAAATATATAAATATCGTGGCATAACTTTAGGCGCAATAACTTATATGTTTTCGATATTACAACACAAAACATTAACTGGCCATTTAGATGACTTCATTAGCCGGATTTAGCGCATTATCATGTTTTATTTGCTAAATCCGGCGATAGTCTACCAGATTTCCCATACAAAAATAAAAAGTGGATTAGTTTTAAATCCGACATAAATCCTCGTATACAACTCTGTTTTTTGCAACATATTGCTAGAAAATCAAAAAGTTGCTGGCACAAGAAACAAGGTAGATGCATCGGTGAATTGCTACAATAAAAATAATTTAAAATGTCAACATTTGTAAACGATGTGGGAAAATTAAATTTGCCTTGATATACAAAGTTGATTTTAATCAACCAAGGCTAATATTTACGATATCTGCACCATAAAATAATAGGAAGTAAGATATTGCTTTTGGTGAAAATCGGTTCAGATTTGGATATACCTCTCATATATATTTTCGGCCGATTTGACGCATTTGCTGCACCAAACACGCTATATACATACGTCCGATTTTGATGAAATTTGGATTGTGTGACTGAACTCGGTGCGAAATTATATCGAAATCGGTTCAGATTTGGATATAGCTCTCATATATATTTTCGCCCGATTTCACGTATTTGTAAAACCGACTAAGCCATGACTACAGGGTTGTATTATTCAGCGATTTTCATACCAGGGGCTCAATTCTGTTTCTATGAAAATGTGAAATGAAAACTTTTATAAAGGAAAAAACTGTCAAATGAAAAAAATTATAAAGGAAATATTTTTCATTTCAAATTTTCATAGAACAAGAATCCAGGGGCTGGCCTACCTCTTCTTTATTCTACCATGGCAACTACCTTGGTAATTGTGCTATGAGCGAAAATCAGCTGACTGGTATTTAAACCATCCAAAGGTAAATATGTATATCTAAATGCAATCAGTAGTGGAAATCTGCAACTCATTTTTGGAGTTACCGACAAAAATCGGTAATATTAAAAAGGTTATAATTTCGGTAATTAACGAAATTTTTCGGTAAGTGAAAAAATGGGTTACAGAATTCAACTACAGATTTGTACTGGCTTTATTAAATCCAGTTGAGGGTGTATTGCCAGTCTAAATGACCTATTGACCCATTACGACGCCTCGACATGTTGGAACTGCAAATTATAGTTGTACAAAAACAAAAAAACTCGAAAACAATTCTAAAAAATATTTCCTGAAATAATTTTCTGTTATTTTTATAAATTTAAAAAAATCTTATTAGGGAAACATAACATTACCACGAGTTTTCTTTCCTCAAAATTGTAAAACAATGCCAAATGCTGTGTTTTCTTCGCCTTCCACATGTTGGGATATTTTCGGTCAGAACTAGAAAAGATAACAATGTCTTTATGCAAGGGAAAACATACAGGCAGGTAGTCAAGTAAAGTGTTTGATTTCAAATATTTTTGATTTATTTTCTAAATCTTACTTTTGCTATATGAGCTCCCATTACAAATCCTTGAATTCGTCATGCCCCATTGCTTTTGGGGGAAGAATTTTTTGTAAATGTGAAAACAATTTCCGCTTTTACTAAATGTTTATCTCAATGTTGGGGATCACTTGTTACAGAATAAGAGGATACTGTAATGACATAAATAATCTCCAAACGAACCAAACAGGTAGACAACTATAAAATTTCATATAGACAGCACTAATATTTTTATAAATTATGAGGTCCTATTACAATATCCCTGAAATCGTAATGCTCCAATGGTTTTTGGGGCCATAGTTTTCATACAACTTAAATTAATAATACTGACATTTTCGTGGAGACATACAATTTGTTTTCACTTTTCAATAACATTTCTTATAAAAAGACTTTGTTGCTATGTTCCTTAAGGCGGCGCCATTTTAAGACACCACATGCTGTTGTTGTTTGCTCTCAGTGTGTGAGGATCACTTGTAATAAAATCAGAGGGTCGATGTTAAACAAATACAAACAAGTGGACAACAGATGTGAGTGTTTTTCACAGACAGCAAATGCTAATGAAAAAATTCTATTTTTCACCTTTTACAACCTTCTAAACTATTATGCGCTCCTAATAAAATATCCTTGAATTTTTCACGCTCCAATGATTTTTGGGGAACCTCTTTTTGGGAGATTTCTATTAAAAACTTTCAAAGCAAATCCTAAAATCTTAGAAAATGTTGGGCATCGTTGATGTTGTCGAACAAAATGAATGGGACTACATCAACGGTGGCCTTATTACATACAGGCTCTTAATACCGTACCATATCCATTAAATCAATTAAAGTACTTTTGTAGATAAGGCACTAGTTAGGTTGTTCCATTGTGGGATCATCAAACAATTAAAATTGATTAATGGGCAAAATCTAATACATAAACAGTTTTTTCCCCTATGTCCTCAAAATTCATTGGATCATAAAGATCTTAAGACGTTTCAATTAGGAGCCCAGAAAAAAGTTATACACATTTTCTGGGAATCTTTATATTTTTTAAATATAAATCTCTGCCTTAAAAAGTGCACACACAGTACCCTTGACTACCTGCTTCGGTAAAATAAGTATAATGTAGTCGTTTAAATGTTTACACAGACAACGCTCTGTAGCAAAATTAGAAAGAGAAGGATAAGAGAAAAGTAGTGAAAATCATAAGAAAATGTTTGAAATAATGGAAAGGAAAGGAGAGAAAAGATATTTTTCAAGATCGCTCTATCTCAAGAGCACAAACATGCTTATGTGAAATGTTCAGCGCCTGGCTTAAGACCAAAAAAACATACATTTTCTAATGGTGTCATAATTAGTTTACATATCGATCGATTACTGCTGTCGACAAAGGCGTGGCCAGGATCGGGGTGTTCAAGTGCTTGTTTTTTCGTAATATGTATAATATTTTATACCCTCAGCCTTTAGGCTAATGAGGGTATATGAGGGAATGTCAAAAAAATTAACATTGATGAAGCCAAGTTTTGCACTATTATAATACGCGAACTATTCAAGTGTACCACAAAATATGACCATAGATGGACCAAATTAAGTGTTGACAGTGGACTAAAGTTAATTTAAAAAAAGTTAATTTGCGCGGAACCTATGACCGCGTAAATGAATAAAAATAGGTAAAAACACGTTGAAGCAAACGAGTTTGTTTAGGTTATTATTCGATTGCTGGTCAAACAGTTTAAATACGGATATCTGCCTAAAGTAAAAGTAGAAGAATACAAAATGAAGATTACACTTCTAATGTATCACTTTTCAAAATTTCCACTGCATCCACCATTTATGGATTCTGACATTTTGAAGCCAGATTTTAGGTGTCTTTTGTATTATTTATTTAACAGGGACGCGCATTCAGCTTTTTCTAAGAACCATTAATAGGATGAAAGTACTCGCGATTACGCATAATTTGATATGTATATTGACTATGTAGCCCACACAGCATCGCAGTAATCCACTGTCAAAGGCCAAAATTTAGTGCGATATTTTTTCGAAAAACCCTATTTTTTGGGTACAGTATTTACAATATCCTTTTGATTGTGCTGGGACCCCAAGATATTTTAGTTTTTTGACGGTCCGGATCATATAAATCATAGATCGTGAAAATACATCCACTAGAACGGCGAAAAAAGCAACTGCAAAAACCGAAAAATGTGCGTAAAATATATTTGAAAATATCGCGGATATAATCGCGTTTTCTGTGGATCGATTCCTTGTCAATGAAGAAACTGACGCATCACTCGCGTTTTTGCGACAACAGCGGTTTAAAAAATTTAGTGGCATGGGAGCTGTATCCGATTTATCCCAAAAATAGTGTGTAATGCTACATCTACGGTTCTTGATGGTTTTTATCGAAATAGGTTTAGATCGATGTATTTTTTCATGGATGATAGTGAAATCGGATGCGCATAAAAAGTGTATGCACTTTGTGCAAATTATAAGCGTTATACCGTTTTTTGCACACTACGCTGCAGGCGATGTTACATCTTAGCCGCCAAAGTAAATCCTGGCAAATGTATGTACAAAATAAAAGAGAAGAATTCGCCGTATTGATAAACTGCATTCGCATCAAGTGATTTTGAGGATTTCGCGATTTACACGCATTTCAAAATTAACAATACCCGATACAGTTTTATTTGAAGATTATACCCCATTCAAAGGAACCCACAATTTATTTGAACGTTACCCATATCTTCCGCTAGATGTTAGTGTGTACTCGAGAAGTGATTAGAATAAAAAATTTGATTTTTTGCGTGAAATTTAACTGAAATAGAAAAATAACTCCGACCTAATTTTCGAACTAACTCACAAAATAAATTTGAAAAAAATGTTTTTCTTACAAAAATTTTATAAATTTCCTCAATATATTTTGTTTTTTTTTGGTATAATATGCAAACCGCTAAATAGATTTGTATATTTTTGGTTTCATTTGAATCTTCGCGATGTTTAGATTACGTACATATTTTTAAAATATTTTTCCGATGCATAAACAGTTTAAATTTTATTACAACAAGTTGCAAGCAAGCAGTTTTTTTGAATTCTTTCTTAATTTCCGCGAAAATTTACAACTTTTTCACTAAAGCTATGGGACTTCAGTAAACATAAAATACGTACGAAGCCATAAATTAACGCTGTTTCTCAATATCATGAATAGTGTTTTTATAAAATTTTTTCTTATAATCAGAATTGAAACCGCCATAACTTTTGCGCGCAATAACCAAAATTAGTATCTCGAACAGATATTTTGACTTTTCCTCATATACACTTTGATACGACCAAAAATGTGCCTCATCGAAATAATGGTTTTAGACCCCAAGTATGTTTGTACGATGTCCGTTTTAGACAATTTTGAGTAGGTCTAACAATGTTCGTCCGTCTGTCTGTTTGGCTGGCTGATGCGCACGATAACTCTCGAACGGATCAATCGATTCGGTTCAAATTTTGGGTATCGAAATATTTTGTCCAGATTTGATTTAAGTTCGAAGATGGGCCAATAGGTCCACTCCTTCAGGTACCTACCCCACAAATGTTCAAAAACTGTCGCAAAACTTGTGCGCACGATAACTCTTGAAGGGAGTAACCGAATTGAACCAAACTTTGCATATGGTAATACTATCTATAGTCAAACATCAGGTTCCAATATGGATTATATCTGTCCACTCCTTGAAATAAGTGCAGTTTAGTGACACCTCACGAATCGTTATAAAATTTTTTGTAACAGGATGTTCGTGCGGCCCCCGTTATGTCATTGTAATTTTTTTCGAGAACAAGTCCATAGTTCCCGGGATAATGGCGCATAACCTCAAAAAACGCTGCACTATGTCACGAGTTCAAATAAACGGTGGCCAAATATAAAAGGAGTTGGCGTTGGCAGATGAATTTTGGTATAAATACTTATAGTTCACTGACAATGTCGAGAGCAAAAAAATGGGAAGGTCGGTCCACGTTTTGGGATAGTCCCCATGCAACGGTACTTCTTAATGTTTCGGTATTTTGAATATTTAGGTAAACTTATCAACCAAATTGGTTGAATTTTGAGATGCGGGTTTTTCACTTTACAAAAAACTTTTCCGATAAAAATTATGGACATAGGTCCACGTTTTGATATAGACCCCATATAAAGGTACCTCCCGATTTTCGGAATTTTGAAGATTTTACATATGTTTCACGCCCAAATACGCCGAAATTTTGCATTGAGGGTTCCCAATGGACCAAAAAACTTTTCTGATAAAAATTATGTACATAGGTCCACGTTTTAATATAGCTCCAATAGAACGGTATCGCCCAATTTTCGGTATTTTCAAGGTTTTAGCCACATTAAACAACCAATGTAGCTGATATTTGGTATTTAGTCTTCGCCAGGTCTTGCGAAATATTTTTGCAGAGAATTGTTGGTATTAGTTCACGTTTTGATATAACCCCCGTGGAACGGTACCGCCCAATTTTCGGGTTTTTAAGGTTTTAGCCAGATTATCCACCCAAAATTACAGAAATTTGGTGTTCAGTCTTCATATATTTTTGTGAGTTTATTGAATTCGTAATATTTGGTCCAAACTAGGTTTAAGTTCGAAGATAAGCCATATCGGTCCACGCCTTCAGGTACCACCACAAAAGTTCCAAAATTTGCGGAAAAATTGTGCGCACGATAACTCTTGAAGAGAGTGACCGGTTTGGTTCATACTTTACACATCCTAATATATCTACCAGATATAGATCAGGTTCGAATATGGACTATATTTGTCCTCTTTTTTGGAACCTCCCACACAAATTTTCGGATAAGTTCACTTTAAGACCTGCTCTCGAATCATTTTGATTTTTGTAGAAGCAACTTGCATTCGCTGCCTCAATTACGACAGTAAAAGTTTTATCAGGGGCAAGTCCATATTTCTTGAGGAAACAGCCCAAAAGTTGTAAAAAACCCCTATTGCACCATATGTAGTGGGTGGAGAGCTCCTACCGAATACTGCGTTCGTCCACACTTTGGATATCGTAATATTTCTTCGAATATTAGATGAAATTCGAAGGTGGAAGGAGTAGACATTCCGATACCTCACCCACAAAAGTTTCTAAAATATTCGCTAAAATGGTACTCTAAATATTGTCGACACTCAGTTTCTAAAAAACCCTATCTATCGATATCCCCGCAAAATTTTTCGCTTTAATCCTATCCATATTGTTTTGAAAACCCTAAATACGTAACTTTTTTTTTTTTTTTGAGGAAAAAAATTGTTTTCAATCCACACAGGCTGAGGGTATATCTCTGTCGGCAATGTCGACTGATACTTTTTTACTTGTTTTTTTTTTTCTCAATAAAATGTATGACATTACACCCTAATTTTTGTTCGTTTGCTTCATAATATCTTTAAAAAATTCACCCCAATTTATTTTTTCTGTTAAACACTGGACTACATTTGGCACCTAAACATGTGCAAAAAAAGCCTCAATGAAAAATGCAATTAGACCCCAATATTATTTAGACCCCAGTTGGATTTTCATATTTTCGATTTACTAGTTGTGAAGACGAATTGGCCCCAACAGCTGAATGAAAAAAGGTCCCAAAACGATAGATCCCAAAAGTTCTGTTGTATTCCTTATACCTGTTTGGGTCCCATTTTCGTTTTCAATTTGGGGTGTTATTTCATGGGGCCTTCTTTCTGTACGCGCTTCTGTCTATAGATCTATATAGATCTTTTAGGAGCTTTTCCGTCTATAGTAAACCTCTTTAGGAAGTATTCTATTAGGTGGTCCTCTGTCTGTTGGAGACTTCTTTAGAAGGTCTTTCATCAATAGCAATATTATATGTATATAGAAGAATCCCATTAGGAGAACTGTTATCTACAGAGCTGCTTATTTATTGCATCCATGGCACAATAATACAGGTACAGCAGCAACAACAGCTGGTTATCACAATAGTTGTCAAAATTCATTATTGTGAATAAAAACACATACAAAATGTAAACAAGCAATTCACAATAAGACATTATTCTGACCAAATTTGACGTTTGGTACGAGTTGATGTAACACCTTCTTATTCCACTACGATTGCATCATTATTTACATTCTGTTTGTTATTTCATTCACAATAATGCATTTCGACAACCAGTATTATAATCAGCTGTGTTCGATGTAACTCGGAGGAAATCAGCTGTCATCTCTGTTTCACTTTGTACATTTAATCATGTTCTCTTCCTCATCATAGGTAAACGAGCAATTGCCTTAGTTAATATTGTGAATCATCATCACTAACAGTTATACTCCAGTGAATTTCATTCCCATGACGTTTCGATTCGAATATAATTGCTCATTTACCCTGCAAGCAAAAGCTATCGCGGAAGTGACTTAGGCGTGTCGCCCAGGGCGATGAAAACAGTCGCGGCGATAGTCGCGGAAGGCACCCTGGAGTGCCCTCCGTTGTGAAGAAATGAACCACGCCGGCGTGTCGTCTTGGAAGTCACTCCAGGGACACTTCTGGAAGATCGTTTCCGCGATAGTTCTTGAAATTAAAAAAAAATATTTTTTTTCAATTTATTTTTCTTTTATTTTTGTTTTTTATTAGGAGGATTGGCGGTTTTTATTTTTTTTTTTTTTTCATTTTACTTATTTTTTTATTTTTAAGTACGCTCTTTTAGAGAAATTATTCTTTGGAATTTCCACCTACATTAATTTTGTTATTTTAAAAATGTGATGTTATGCTGCCTGACTTGGGAAGCGAACCCGGACCTTCAGAGTGCAAAGCGAGTATGCTTACCACTGCACCACCGTCTCATTTAATACTCACATAGAAAATGTTCTATATTTGTTCAATGTGCTGGATCATGAAATAAATGTAAACAATCGCCTTAGAAGTCGCTCAGAAGTCACTCCGAAGTGTCGCCATACGCGATAAAAGGTAATCACAAGAAGGCAATAGAAATTGTTTGTGTAATTCAACAACGATCTTCCTTGGCGTGTCTCCGGAGTGACTTCCTAGGCGAGGGAGTGAGTGAGTCACTTCCAAATGCTGGCAGGGTAGTGGGTTATGGGAAAATGATTGTGGCTAGTTTGCAAAAGTGAGTTACTAGAAATGCAATCGTTTGGATAGACTTGCGCACACATTATGAAAGCCCAATAGAACGGCTACGCTGGATGAACTCTAGCAAAACAGTTGTTAATTTTTGTTAAATCGTCACAATGACAAGTAAAAAAGTATCAGTCGGCTTTGCCGACAGAGATATACCCTCAGTCTGTGTATATTGAAACAATTTTTTCCCAAAATACGTATGTATTTAGTGGGTTTTAAAAATTTTGGGCGTTTGAACCGACAAAAATGTTGATTAGGATTAAAGATCTAAAGTTTTGCGGAGGAGATACTAAAAGGAATGTATCGACATTGACCGTTATGGAAGTGGATCTCCAGCCACAACATGTGGTGCCATAGGGGGTTTTTACACTCTTCGGGCTGTTTGCTCAAGAAGTATGGACTTGCCCCTATAAAAACTTTTCCCTTCGTAATTGAGGCAGCGAATGCAAGTTGCTTCAACAAAAATCAAAGTGATTCGATATCAGGTCTTAAAGTGAACTTATCCGAAATTTTGTGTGGGAGGTACCGGATGGAGTGGACAAATATAGTCCATATTTGAACCTGATCTATATCTGGTAGATATATTAGGATGTGTAAAGTATAGACCAATTCGGCCACTCCCTTCAATAGCTACCGTACGAACATTTTTTCCGAAAATTTTTGAATTTTTGTGGGGGAGGTACCTGAAGGAGTGGACCGATATGGCTTATCTTCAAACTTAAACTATGTTTGGACAAAATATTACCAAGGCCATATTTTGGGCCGAATCGGCAGATCCGTTCGGGAGTTCTCTTGCGCTCCAACCACCTCACACGGTGTCATAGGGGTTTTTGTAACTTTCATGCTATTTTCTCAGGAAGTATGGACTTACCCCTGATGGAACTTGTACCGTCGTATGGAGGGCAGTGAATACAAGTTGCTAAAACAAAAATCAAAGCGATTCGAGAGATGGCCCTAAACTGAACTTTTCCGAAATTTTGTGTGGGAGGTACCCGAAGGAGTGGACCTATTGAGACCATATTGGAACTTCATATTACCCTGGTAGAAAGTTTACGCTATACAAAGAATGGACCAAATCGGTCACTCCCTTCAAGAGTTATCGTGCGCACAAACTTTCCGAACATTTTCGAACTTTTGTGGGGGAGGTACCGGAAGGAGTGGACCGATGTAGGTCATCTTCGAACTTAAACTAAGTTTGGGCAGAATATTACGGAAGCCAAAATTTGAACCGTATCGGTTCATCCGTTCGAGAGTTATCGTGCGCTCCAGCCAGCAGGACAGACAGACAGACAGACGGACGGACATGGCTAGATCGACTCCAAATTGTCTGAAACACATTTCGTCCAAACATACTTGGGGTCTAAAACCATTATTTCGATGAGGCACATTTTCATCGTATCAAAGTGTATATACCCTCCATAGCCTAAAGGCTGAGGGTATAAAAAAATGGATAGTTATGTATGTATGTAGATTACGTCCATTTCCTAAATTTGGTAAATATTTCACTAAAGTTATAGGATATTCACATTAAAGCTTTTTGCCGGATTCCTTTCCTTTGTCCAGATATGTATGTATATATGCAATGGAATTGACAATCTAGATTCTAGAAGTCCTCTTGGAACCATGAAGCTAGCTTTAACTTCATAAGACCCCTAGAGTAATTTCCATTGCCCTAAATATACTCTAGATCTCATTACTTTTGTATTACATTATTCATTTCTCTGTCTTTCTCCCCATGCATTTTACAACATTTGTAAATGACTGTGAGCGTGACCTATTCATTTACAACAATTAGTGAAAATGAACAATGACGATCATATGTTCAGATCGTGGGATGCTGGTGTTCAGTGATGTGAAACCAAGTGTAACAATCTGATGGGTGAACAGAATTTACAATAGGCCATGCCATATAAAAGTGAGAGTATGAAATATATTCTCATTAAAGTGTAGGTAAGATACAATAACTACGACCGAATGAAACCAATCTAAGGGGGAGCAAAGTCACTTGACTTATAGATGGATAAAAAACTCCGTTAGGGGGTCATGGAATTAAAAATAAACATTTATGTAATTTATTATTCTAAGAGGGCACCGATACCAAGGAGGCCCAAGGAGAAGTGTACAATAATATACCATCCGACAAGGAATTATCATAACAAAAAACAGAGTAACTGAAAGAGAAAGCCGAAGAAGAATCACAATTCCCTTCATTTCTTGCCTGTCGCATCGTGTGTTTATATTTCTTTTTCTATTTAAAATACCAAAGGGATGTTGCGTGCCTTCTTCTTTTTCTCTGTCAATGAAAATTAGATGCCAAAACATACATTTTCCAGCTGATGCTCACATTACTCTCCATGTAATGCTGTTCCCCCAGTACATTGATATGCATCAATTCACCTTAAGCAAACAGCATCTCACGCTAAGTAGACACTGAAAAGGGCTTACAATTAGTAAAGGTAACTAAAGAACTGTAAATTACTTCTTCAAGCCGATGATCACAGTCACAATATCTTTAAGTTTCTTCTCATATTATGATCATCAGGTGCAACTTCATGTTTAACTTCATCTCTTCTACCATCTTCAATTGCTGTTAACCTAGTGCCAAAGCCCTTCATGGTATTCCTCAAAACTTTAAACCACACATTCTGCACTCTCTGCCCAACCAATTACATTTTTGTGACAACAATTCTCATCCATTCTATCTCGCTTTATAACTGCCCTTTCTTGGCAACGACGAAAGCGTCTCTTACCAATGCCAACAACACCTTTACTTTGAGCGTCAATGCTTTAAACGCACTTCGTGATAAGCAAAATTTTCCAAATTAACTGTAACGTGGTAACTTGTTGGCTTTATGTCTGCATTACAATTTTTTATTTTGTCCATTGTTCGTTGCTAATTATGGGAACACGGCTAGGAAAATTCACACCATTTAACAGTTATCTGCATCTTTGGATGCATACCATGGGAATTTTTTGGATGTTGTATGCCGTTAACAGAAAAATATTTCAACGCAACGAGCTAAGAATTCTTAGATCCTAATACTGGGTGTTACACTTGACTACGCTTCATTGCATATTTTCTCAGGATCGTGATGATGAGAAAAACGGCAAAAACTTTACATTCAGATTTGTAATAGACGGTGATCAGCTTAGGTAAATCATTTTTCACATGGGAACAAATAGCTTTCAAGACCAAACTGATTTGAACTGTAAGGGAGCAATAAGAGGTAAGAATTCGTTGGAAGTCTTAATGTTTTCCACAGAATAAAAAATGAGTAGGAAGGAATATCTATTGATGCCTTATATCTGCTATAGGGGAAAGAGTTTGAAACTCTGTATAAAATACGTCCGGAAGGGGTCTTCTATGTTTATAAAGTAAAACAAATTTCCTTTTGAAGGCCTTTACTAAAGATGTCCTCCCTAAAGTATGAAAGGCTTCTATGTATAGGAGTCCTCCTAAATGTATGCTATTTATAAACGAACTCATAACAGATAGTTTCTCTTCTATCGTACAGAAGAGTTTTTCTTTTATCTATAGAAAAGTTGCTCATCTATCCTATAGAAAAGGTGTTCTTCTATCCTATAAAAAAGTTGCTCTTCTATTCTATAGAAGAGTTGCTCTTCTATCGTATAGAAGAGTTGCTCTTCTATCGTATAGAAGAGTTGCTATTCCATCCTATAGAAGAGTTACTCTTCTATGCTTAAAAAGAGTTGGCGTGTTGCTCTTCTAGCTATTCCTTTTCTATCTATAGAATAGTTTCCTCTTCTATCAATAGAATAGTTGCTCTTTTATCTAAAGAAAGGTTTCTCTTTTATCTAAAGAAGGGTTTCTCCTCTACCCATAGAAGGGTTTCTCTTCTATCCTATAGAAGAGTTGCTCTTCTATCCTATAGAAGAGTTGCTCTTCTATTCTATAGAAGAGTTGCCCTTCTATCCTATAGAAGAGTTGCTCTTCTATCCCATAGAAGAGTTGCTCTTCTATCCTATAGAAGAGTTGCTCTTCTATCCTATAGAAGAGTTGCTCTTCTATCCTATAGAAGAGTTGATTTTCTATCCTATAGAAGGGTTTCTCTTCTATCCTATAAAAGAGTTGCTCTTCTATCCTATAGAAGAGTTGCTCTTCTATCCTATAGAAGGTTAACTATTCTATCCCATAGAAGAGTTGCTCTTCTATCCTACAGAAGAGTTGCTCTTCTATCTTATAGAAGAGTGGCTCTTCTATCCTATAAAAGAGTTGCTCTTCTATCCTATAGAAGAGTTTAACTTCTCTCCTATAGAAGAGTTGCTCGTCTATCCTATAGAAAATTTGATCTTCTATCCTATAGAAAATTTGCTCTTCTATCCTATAGAAGGGTTGCTCTTCTATCCTATAAAAGAGTTTCCTCCTGTATCTATAGAAGAGTTTCTCTTCTATCCTATAGAAAATTTGCTCTTCTATCTTATAGAAAATTTGCTCTTTTATCCTATAAAAAAGTTTCTCTCCTATCGTATAGAAGAGTTGCTCTTCTGTCCTATAGAAGAGCTGGTCTTCTGTCCTATAGAAGAACTGCTCTTCTATCCTATAGAGGAGTTGCTCTTCTATCCTATAGAAGAGTTGCTCTTCTATCCTATAGAAGAGTTGCTCTCCTATCCTATAGAAGAGTTGTTCTTCTATCCTATAGAAGAGTTGCTCTTCTATCCTATAGAAGAGTTGCTCTTCTATCCTATAGAAGAGTTGCTCTTCTATCCTATAGAAGAGTTGCTCTTCTATCCTATAGAAGAGTTGCTCTTTTATCTAAAGAAGGGTTTCTCTTTTATCTAAAGAAGGGTTGCTCTTCTGTCCTGTAGAATAGTTTCTCTTTTACCCTATAGAAGAGTTGCTCTTTTATCTAAAGAAGGGTTGCTCTTCTAACTTATAGAAGAGTTGCTCTTCTATCCTATAGAATAGATTATCTTTTATCCTATAGAAGAGTTGCTCTTTTATCCTATAGAAGAGTTGCTCTTTTATCTAAAGAAGGGTCTCTCTTTTATCTAAAGAAGGATTGCTCTTCTAACCTACAGAATAGTTACTCTTCTATCCTATAAAAGAGTTGTTCTTCTATCCTTTAGAAAAGTTGAGCTTCTATCCTATAGAAGGGTTGCTCTTCTATCCTATAGAAGAGTTGATCTTCTATCATATAGAAGAGTTGATCTTCTATCATATAGAAGAGTTGATCTTCTATCTTATAGAAGATTTTCTCTTCTATCCTATAGAAGAATTGCTCTTCTATCCTATATAAAAGTTTATCTTCTCTCCTATAGAAGAGTTGATCTTCTATCTTATAGAAAAGTTTATCTTCTCTCCTATAAAAGAGTTGCTTTTCTATCCTATAGAAAATTTGCTCTTCTATCCTATAGAAAAGTTGCTTTTCTGTCCTATACAAGAACTGTTATTCTAACCTATAGAAGAGTTGTTCTTCTATCCTATAGAAAATTTGCTCTTCTATCCTATAGAAGAGTTGCTCTTCTATCCTATAGAAAATTTGCTCTTCTATCCTATAGAAAAGTTGCTCTTCTATCCTATAGAAGAGTTGCTCTTCTATCCTATAGAAGAGTTGCTCTTCTATCCTATAGAAGAGTTGCTCTTCTATCCTATAGAAGAGTTTCCTCTTCTATCTGTAGGAGAGTTTCCTCTTCTATCTATAGACGAGTTGCTCTTCTACGTATGGAAGAGCTCCTCTTTTGTTTATAGAAGAGTCCGAGGCCCTCCTTGCTGTTTAGTTTGGCAACATCCTCCTCTTCAATTCTTGCCCTTCCAATCTTGAAGTTGACTCTCTTTGTCAGATTGACCAGTGAGAAATCGTGAAATGCCACCACAAGGAGAGTGTTATCCTCTTTCCATTCCCTGTGGAAGACTTCACACCTCTTCACTTCCAATGTCTCGTTCTGTTTGCCAATGAGTTCGAGCATGTGTTCCGTCTTTAAGTTGCCGCCCTTGACATATATCGCCGCTCAGGTCAGCTCACCAGCTTCAGTTTGCCACTCTCCCAAGGAGTTGCTATACTGGTCAATGCCTCCCTGAGAGCGGCAGATTGGTACATTAAGAGGCCCCCTTAAGCCCCTTGCTGTTTTTTGTCCACGCCTTCAAAGGATTTGAATCAACAATTCGTCGTTTTTTTCGATGGCTTGCTGAAGATATTTGGGTAGTCAGCAGAGGGTCCGCTGGTGTCGATCGCCGTATACCACAACAGCTCGTCACTGTAGTACATTTTGGCTACCTTAGTGTAAGATGGTGGCCTCTTCTTCCCTTTCTAGGGATAGGTAATGAAAAGTAATAATCGATTTTTCGACTTTTAAATTGTGGCATAAACCCATAATTTACTAATGACGTAGGAATAAAACTTACCATAGTATTTGTGAACATTGAAAAATGGGATTACCAAGCAGGACTATAGGAAAAGTTTGGAGTTTCAATTAACTGACATAATTTCGCATATACATTTATCTAATGAAGTGCGATATATACTAGTTCCCAACCTTTGCCTTCGTCTGCCACAAAAACAACATTCAATACGCCTGAAGATCGGCTTAACCACCCGTGAAACGTAGCGTAATGGTTGAATGCGTGGGACTTCGGTAGACTCCTAATTTTTCAATGTATTTAATAGGTCTTATAACCTCAACTCGAAAGAGAATTAATTAAATATCATTATAAATGACCTTCGCCTTAATAAGGCAAAAAAATGCAATATTTCGGTCTGGCGATTTTTTCAGATGACCTAAAACTCGACTTTCGACTTTTTTTCAGAAAATCGAATATAATCGATTATTCGTCGATTTTCGAGTTTTCTTTGGCACATTTGCACAGATGACTTTGTGGCTATCAGAAAACTGTAAAACCACCAAAGTCAACTAACTAAAAGCTATGGGCAAAACCGAAAATCAATCAGAAGATAATTGATTATGCGATTTGCCCCCAGTCAAAAGTGGAGTACGATTTTTAAACTTTTGACTCCAAAAAGTCGATTAATCGATTATTCCAAAGTCGACTTACATACCTATCCCCTATTCCTTTCACAGCCCCAGTCTTTTCCAGAAGATTCAGTAGTCGGGGTCATCCTCTTCATATCCGAGCTCACTTTCTTGTATTCTGCAAAAGAAAACTCTTGGCAGTATTTGCCGCGTGTGTTTTGAGGGAGTATACTCGACACATTTAAAGGTGAAAGCTCTTTATTTTTCTTTGATGGCTTTGCAGAGTTATGTTCTTCAAGAGATCGAATCCTCTTCGCCGCTTTTATGTAAGTGTGTGGAGCGCCTTTGATCTCCTTAAGAACATCCTGCTGTTGTTTTATTAAGTGGCGCCTGGCCCTTCTTTTCGTTGTGAGCTTCGTAATTCTCTCGCTCACTTCATCCACCATCTTGTAGACATCCTCTTTAGTAGAGAATCCTAGCAAGGTTATGTCTGTTTCGCTTTTTCTGTCAGACTCGAAGTCATAGTCGCCCCCAGTTTCTAATGGCTGGGATCAGATTAAATTCTCTCGAGGCTTCCATTTCTCTTTCCCTATTTGTCCTTTCTGTTATATGCTTGTAGCGGTACCTCAGATGCCGAGGGACCCACATCTGTGGGAGATTGTTGCTCACGATCTCTTGATGACGAAAAGGTGTGACTCGCAAGCAGATCACAGCTCTTCGTCGGTATTCATTCTTTCTTCTTTCATTGTTTACCAGTCGGTTTTTTTTTTTTTTGCGGACCACTCGAAGATTTCCAGAGGCAGTTGATCACATAACTCTACTGTATTTTTGCAGACGTCAAATACTAAATCCTCATAAAGAAGGTTAACCCGGCAATAAGCTTTATTGCAAACGCCCTTATTTACATTGCGTGACACAGATCATTATGACAATTTATTTCCAGAGATGCTGATTGCTAAATGAAGTGAAGCCATGTGTAACATTCGACTAGGCAAACAGAATTATTAGAAATCGAAACTCAAAATAAAAAAACTATAACAAAAAAAAACAAATAAGGCTTCAGTGCATCACGTGTGAGAATTGCAGAAATGGCGTGGGAAAAATCGGCACATGGAACAATAGAAATGGAAATTACCGTTATAAGGGCCGCCCACTTTGTGTTGATAAATGTTGGTTAACCTTTTAACACGAAACGCTGTCAACTCAGGCGAAACGCTATGAAATGTAACGCATTAGGAGATCAGCTGTTAGAAGTCGCTGAAAAGCTGGCAAAAAAATGTAGTTGTGTCATGTTTCAGTGCATTCTGTGGAAATTTCAGTTGTCACGTTCCCATGACCAAAGAGAAGCTGCTACAATGAAGGTGATTAGATGAAGAAACAATTTGGAGCGTTAGATGGTAAGCTAAGCACATATTTAAACTATGAACAAAGGTGAAGGTTTGTAGTCCAAACAGAAATAAAGTAAACTGGCTTTAATAAAAAAATATAAAACTGAAAACCGGAGTTACTTTGGAAGGAGGTTGTTTTCAGCTTTACTTCGTTGCAACTCTCAAAACGATAATAGATTTCCTCTTTTGTCTGTGATTCTATTTTATGCATTTTAATAATAGTTTATTCCAAAACCTTCAAGAATCTACACGTTGGCACTTTGTTTGAATTATTACTCGAAAAGTAGTGCCGCCCCTATAAAATGTGTTAAACCAATTAATAGGACCGTAAAAGAGTATGGCTTTCTTTGAAAAAAATCTGAAAACACACATAATGATTGGCCTTAGTTTCTAATTCTGATAATTTATACTTCTTTTAACCTATCAATCACTATTTCCTTTATTTTTTCAAAATCACTCAGTTGAAACGCTTAAAATAACCTAGAAACAGGAGTTCATAAATTCAATTCCAAGAAATTCCGCAAATATTCTATATCCTTACACACAAAATTTGTTGTATCATGTTCGTGTTTATGGATCATTAAAATCATAGGCTTGGGGTAACATGAAATCATTGTAGCGCAACGATTTCAAGGATTACGAACAGGATAACATAACAAATTGCTGCCATACTCTGCAAGCCTTACAAACAGAGAGGGGAAAATCCTTGCATGTCTTTGTACATTTGATGATAACATATCAAGCAGGATATTATTTCACTTTAATTGTTCATTATCAATGGTTTGTAACGAATCAAATTGCTTTGTCATTTCCTGGACATTTCCTCATGCGTTGCAAATAAACATTAATCTTGATAAGGAAGTTTGACAAGAGCATGGAGGAGGAGAGAGATAAAGGATAATAGCTTACTACCCCAAAAGCAAGAGAAGTGAGCAAATGTAGAAAATATAGTAATGATATGGGACTTACTTTTTAAAGCCGAGTCGGAACGGCTTGTCTTACGACACAACATATAGAGAAGTTTAACACGGCTAAAATACGCTTCAAATGTCGCCAACATTACGTTGAAAGTCTCCGGTACGAATCAAAGATTTAAATACATAAAGATTGGAAATCTCAATTGTTAACATTTGTCAATAGATAGATTACGATATCATAACAACATTCTGTTAAGTAGTTAACCATTTCAGGCGATTTTAACCGCTAAGTTCATACTCAATGAACTGGAAACTGCTATGGAATACAATCCTGAGTCCAAATCTTTGCTTTCCTACAATTTGTATAAGCCGAATTGCTCTTTAATGGGGAAAGTGAGTCAGGCCTGAAACAAGTGGATATAAAGTCGCTTGTGGGATTAATGTCTCTAAGTTAAAGCGGACTTTCACTTAAGCTCAAGACCCTCACATGTTCAAACTGTGAAAGTCGCCTCGTCTCTGACTCTTGAAGTCTAAAAGCAGTCCTTGCTTTTGATTGCTCCGGTTATTAGAATTGACGGAATCCTTTGCACACTTGACAGTTTGAAAAATAAAAGGTCTGCACGATAAACCAGAAGTTTTTACAAATTTGTACAAACGTTTACAAAATGCTGTTCGATAAAAAACTTATTCAGTAAAAGAGAACTGAGAAGTTATCGAACAGGACTAATGACTTATAATCCTCAAGCCTTTACCTAATTAACTGCGTGTTGCGTGTGCGTTCAAAAATACAAAAACAAAATACATGTATTTGTTGTTGCTTTCAATTTGAAATACATGTATTTTGTTTTTGTATTTTTGAACGCATACGCAACACGCACTTAATTAGGTAAAGGCTTCAAGTGCCTGCCACCAGACAATAGGTCTGTACGATAACCCAAAAATATGTACAAATCCGTACAATTTTTTACTGAATGCTGTTCGATAACAAAATTATCCAGCAAAAGAGAGCGAGTTGGGAGAGATTTTTAGAGAGTTGTGTGACTGAGAACTTGCAAATTTTTGCTGGGAAAATTTGTAAGTTCGGCCAGCTGACTTTTAGTCAGCTGTTAAATGTAAACAACTTGAAATGTTAAAATTTTTGACCAAGAAAATGTCACAATTTCACATTTTTTAATATTTTAAAGCGTTGTGGATAGGATTACTGCTTTAAGCTGGGTACACATTGTCAGTTTTGAATGACAGCTTTGTTGTTGCTTGCTAGTGTGGCCGTTCATTTTTGTCATTCATCATGCAACCGCAAAATATTTTGTGGTTGATGGACAGTTGGACAGTTATCGATAATTGCAAAAAATCGTCATTCAAAACTGACAATGTGTACTGTACTTTAAATAAATCAAATGCAATTTTAAAATTTATGTTTTTATTATTCCATTTGGTTTAAAATATCAAAAGAAACAAAAACTATTTTCATACTTATTCGGAAACTGCTGACTTTCTTGCAAGTTGTTGCAAAATGTTGTTCGATAACTTTCTGCAATTTTTCTTGCTTGAGAGAGTAAAATTCACTGAGAGAAGTTGCTGGAACTTGCGGAGTAGGTAATTGTTGCTGAGAAAGTTATCGTACATACCTAATGCTATCATGACGCCTTCTAATTGGAAAACAGAGAATATAATTTAAGAATATATATTTATTACGTCATACTTAGTTCAACCTCTACTTATTATCATTCCCATGACGTCCTCGGTAGTGATATTTCCACTCATTCATTTTAAAGAAAAATATAAACAAAACTTTCACTCGGTTTATGCGATCCTGCTGAATGGTTACAGTCAATGATTTTGGCTAAAATGTGCATTTCAAAAAAAAGAGAGAACATTTTACAACTTCTCATTATGCACAGTCAAATGGTTTTTCTTTCCCATGACGTCCATGATGTTAATTTCGCTTCTTTCTTCCCAGAGGCTATGGGAGAGTGATAATGTAAATGTTAAAATGTTCAAACATAAATCTGAAGATTATGAAAAAGTAAGGAAACGTTTGTGCCAATTTATGGTCTCCTAATAAAAGAGGTTCCAGTCATTGAATTTTTTGGCATTCTTGTCTAACTAATGCTTGGTTTACATTTACGAAATCCACTCGATTTCAACTGTCAATTCCATTGCTTAAATGTCAAATAAAATCCAATGGATTTCAGATGAGTTTTCATTTGACGTATACGCAAAGGAATTGACAGTTGAAATCGGGAGGATTTCGTAAATGTAAACCAAGCATAAGTCTTTTCTGGTAAAAGAATAAAGAAAGGCCAATCCAAAGTCGAACTAGGTTGCCCTTTGGCTTTTATTATTTTACCAGAAATGACTTAAGGCCTCGACACATAAGAAGTATGGCATGCTTGCTGAAGTCATATCTGGTAAAAGACTAAAGGTCAAGTTCGACCTAATAAAAAGATTTCAGAATAACATTTGAATTAGGTCGAACTTGTTCTTTAGGCTTTTATCAGATATGACTTCAGCAAGAATGTCATGCTTCTTATGTGTCGAGGTCTTTACAGCTTTACTCAAATTTTTATTGTGTTTTTGGCTTATCTAATTGGCAGTTAAATTCATTCATAAGCAAAAATCCCGCTGTTGGTGTTTAAGCATAGCTAGGATATGGCATGGGCATAAATAAATAAACCTAACAAATTACAACTAAAACTATTCGACAACTAATTGCGCGTGTCTCACCTCACTCACATTGGTTTGTTTATCTATCCCACAAATTTCCACGAAGTTCAACTGGCGTAACCGCTTAACAGGCTTGCAGAATAACACAACCAAATCATTTCTCAAATTCAAAAAAGCTAAAAAGAGAACTTTGCTTGTGGCCTTGCTGAGAAAATCAATGGACATGAAAAATATCACACATGGGTGAGAACCAGTCAATGGATCCATTTTAACACACACAGAGTTTGCTGTTGTTGTTGCATGAACGATAAAGAGAGGATACACGAAATATGCTGATGAAATCAATTGGGCGATTAGGAAGGCATTGGAGTGCAACTAGCCATTGAATAGACGGACATAGACGAAATACATTTGTATGTTGAAAGGAAAAGTGAAAAAAATAAATAAAAATCAATTTATCAAAACCGATACTTTAATACGAGTATAAACTGAAAAAAGGTTTTAATACGTTTATATATAACCGGATTTAACAAACCCACTGGGTTTCAAATGTCAATTCTATCCTCATAAAGAAGGTTAACACTGCAAAAGGCTGTAATATAAACATGACCTAATGCAATTTTTTTCTAGTCAAACCCCAATGACTTTCATGCCGTGTCGTGTCGTTTGTGGTTGTGATTATTTTGCTCAAATACAAATTTCCTATGAATAGTATCAAAAATACGTTCTTGGGATATTCTGAGAACCTGCTACATGGTTCCAGTCAATGAATTCGTTTTCAAATTCCCAAAAAAAATGAATGTCATTAGTCCCGGTCCACACTACAGCGATTTCAATAAAATAATTTCAAGAAATTAGGCGTTCTTAGGTCGAGTTGCCCACTACAGCAATTTCTTAAAATTATTTTAGTATGGAACGCGATCTAAGAACGCATAATTTCATAAAATATTTTCACAGAAATCACTCTGGTGTGGACCGGGACCTACGAGTATATGTGAGAGAAAATGCGACAAAACTGAGGAGCGTAAATCGGTCAGCTTGCCGCTTTAAGGCCTACGAACATAAGCTGCCTCGCCTGCTTATCTTGCTTGCTTCTGATAAAAGAATAAAAAAGAAAAGGGCAACCAAAAATGAAGCAGGAAAGCAAGGCAACCAGGCAATGCAGCTTATGCAGCCAGGCCTTTACATTCGTCATTTCTAGGGTAACATAGTTCGAATTTGTCTCGGCCGGCTTTTTTTTTCATTTTTTTACAAGAAATAAGGCGGAGCAAGCAAGAAAAATCCATTGAGTTTTTTTTTTTCTTGAAAGCCATCTTATATGCGAGAAGAGACTGTTAAGGCCGCGGCACATACGGTCCGTTGTTGAGCGTCGCGTTACAACAACCACATGAAAACTTCAAGAACACACATGGCATCACTTACACATTTTTCATGTGGTTGTTGTTTTCAACGCGCAACGCGTCACACAACGGACCGTATGTATTTGGCCATTTAACGGTACTCTAATTTTCAAACAATAATGCCTGTGGTTAGACTTCAGTGATTTTTCTTTCCCATGACGTTCGTGATATTATTTCTATTTTTCTTCCCATAAGCTATGGGAGAGTGATAATGTAAATTATATGACATGACAACTAACTATAATGCATCTCAAAACTTGCAGAACACTGTTAGCAATTTATGATCTCCTAATGTTAAACGTTCCAGTGACTTGCATTTTATCCACAATGCCTGACTGACTCGGTTATTGTGTCCAGCTAACAAACATTTTTTTAGTTTATGAAATTCAATTTCACGCCTGTTGCTATCGTCTAACAGGCAAACAGAATGTCGAAGCACCTAGTTTTGTACATAAAATGTCCAAACCAAGAAGAGAACTTCATTTGTGGCGGCCTTGTTGAGAAACTCAACGGACTGAAAATTATCACACATGGATGAGAACCAGTCAATGGATCCACCAGCGCCCACATGTACTCATGCTACATGTTGCATGAGCTCTAAAGAGAGGATACAAAGCATTGGCCAACAATAAAATCTGTTGGCAAAATCAATTGGGCAATACGGGGAAGGCATTGGAGTGCAACTAGCCGTTGAAGAGGCATTGAGGCCTGAAATGATGTATGAGGTGAGTTCAATATAATGTGAAATTGATTTGAAAGTAAACTGTTTCGATGATTGCAATACATCGGTTCTTATGATTGATAACAAACTCAAGATTTTCAAAAAGATCTAAAAATTCGTATTTTGTTTTCTTATAATTCATATTAAGACAAGACTACAAAAAAACCGAAGGGAACATTGGATGTCACTTATTTTATGGAGAATGTGTTCTTTTCTAGAAAACCTACTGAAAATTGATCATTCAATCTATGGAAAGAAACATCCTAAGTCATGTGAGTCATGCTTTGGAGAATCCACCAAAGAAGGACAAATATGAAACGCTGAAGAAGACATTCCTGAACAAATTTATGGAATCGGAAGAGGCTACGACAGCTATTGGAAAGCATATGTATTGGTGACAAGAAGCCCTCTGGATTGCTAACAGAAATGCAAGAATTTGCACGCGGAAAGAGTCTGAAATCGAGGAAGAGCTTTATTGCCGGTGAGCGAAGATACAATTGATAAATTCACAATAATGGTCAATCTGATGCCCTCTGGTCAATAAGGTGCTCCACCTGTAGTCAACTCGGTTTCAACAAGCGACAATGACAGCTGTGTTTTCAGCTTTTTTCAGCTTCAGCCGCCGCTTAACATTCGTTCTTTCTAGGGTAACGTAGTTCGAATTTTTCTCGGCCGTTTTTTTTTTTTAATTTTTTTACAAGAAATAAGGCGGATCAGGAAGAAAAATCCATTGAGTTTTGGCCTTGAAAGCCATCTTATATGCGAGAAGAGACTGCTAAGCTGTAAACACATCCAACGTTTGAGTAAAATTTTGTGTCGTTTCTGGTAGATGAATAAAGACAAAGTGCTGCCAAGTTTCAATTTTTTCTTTATTCTTCTAGCAGAAATGACTCACAACTTTACTCAAACGTTGGATGTGTTTTCAGCTTTAAAGAAGCAGCACTTTGTCTTTATTCATCTACCAGAAAGGCTGCGGCAAGAACAAACTTGGCATCACTTAAACATTTTTCATGTTGTTGTTGTTTTCAACGCGCAACGCGTCACACAACGGACACTATGTATGTATTTGGCCCTTTAACGTTAATTTAATTTTCAAACAATAATGCCCGTGGTTATATTTCAGTGATTTTTCTTTCCCATGACGTTCGTGATATTATTTATATTTTTCTTCCCATAAGCTATGGGAGAGTGATAATGTAAATTATATGATATGACAACTAACTATAATGCATATCAAAACTTTCAGAACACTGTTAGCAATTTATGATCTCCTAATGTTAAACGTTCCAGTGACTTGCATTTTATCCACAATGCCTGACTGACTCGGTTATCATGTCCAGCTAACAAACATTTATTTTATTAGTTCATGAAATTCAATTTCACGCCTGTTGCTATCGTCTAACAGGCACACAGAATGTCGAAGCACCTAGTTTTGAACATAAAATATCCTTACCAAGAAGAGAACTTCATTTGTGGCGGCCTTGTTGAGAGAAACTCAACGGACTGAAAATCATCACACATGGCTGAGAACCAGTCAATGGATCCAACAGTGTGATACACACAGAGTTGCTGTTGCATGGACACCAAAAAGAGGATACAAAGCATTGGCCAACAATAACATCTGTTGGCAAGATCAATTGGGCGATACGGGGAAGGCATTGGAGGTGCAACTAGCCATTGAAGAGGCATTGATGCCTGAAATGATATATGAGGTGAGTTCAATATAATTTGAAATTGGTTTGAAAGCAAACTGTTTCGATGATTGCAATACATTGGTTCGTATGATTGATAACAAACTCAAGATTTTCAAAAAGATCTAAAATTTCGTAATTTGTTTTCTTAAAATCCATATTAAGACAAGACTACAAGAAAACAAAAGGGAACATTGGAAGTCACTTAATGTATGTATTCTTTTCTAGAAAACCTATTGAAAATTGATCATCCAATCTATGGATGGATAGATAGTCAATTCGGTTTCAACAAGCTGTGTTTTCAGCTTTGTTTATTACCCTTTTTTATTCCAAAACAATTGCATTGACCACAACCTACTATCAGGTGCCCATAATGTGCCAACAAGCTTTTTCTATATCAATTCTAATTAGAGGGAGAGGTATTTTTGCAATCTATTAAATATACAATTGTATTTGGCAACTTCGTTCTCCCATAACCACTCTCTCAGGCATTGCATCTATTAATGGTAAATTATCATCACCATGGACGTCATGGGAGTGAAACTCACTGGAGCATAGCAGTTGTTGGTGTCAATGATGTTCCTTCTAGTAAAGTGCAATAGATCGGCGGCAATTTTAGACAACACGAGTAATAATAAAATAGAAAAATAGATGTGTTTAGTTTATAAGAAATAATTTTATATGTATAGGTTTTAATGCCTTCAGGCAAGTCATGTCAAGGTGTATCTTTTTGACTTGCCCACATACATACATACATACATATTTTCTTACAATTACCATACCACTTTTCTATGTATTTCAACATTCAATGGCCAGTTGCACTCCAATGCCTTTCTTCTTGCCCAATTGATTTCACCAGCAGCACACTGTTTTGTTATCCTCTCTTTGGTGTTCATGCAACAGCAACTCTGTGAGTTGTGAGTAACACACTGTTGGATCCATTGACTGGTTCTCATCCATGTGTGATAATTTTCAGTCTGTTGAGTTTCTCAACAAGGCCGCCACAAATGAAGTTCTCTTCTTTGCTTTGCACATTTTGTGAGCAAAAGTAGGTGCTGTTGCATTTTGTTTGCCTGTTAGACGATAGCAAGTGGCGTGAAATTGAATTTTATTGAAACTTGCTTAAACTTCCCAGCAAACCAAAAATGTCGGATATCCGACACGTCTGAACAATTTCGGAAGCAACGTCGTTCAGATTTCGTTCCGATTTCTAAACGATTTTTCGGAGAGGAAATAGTTCAGATTTTGTATTGATTTCGTTCCGATTTCGGAACGAATGTCTGAAAAAAATTTCCTTTCCGAATTTCCCATGGATTTTCTTCAGATTTCGTTACGAAATCGGACCGAAATCGATCCCACATTTCGTTCCGAAATTATGTCAACCACTTCATATAACTTTCGTAAAGATATCATTACAATTTCGGATCAGATATCGGACGTATCGTCCTAATTTTGTTCCGATTTCGTTACGAATGTCGGTACGATTGGTTTGCTGGGTTGTTTGTTGGCTGGACACAATAATATCTACCCAGCAAACCAATCGTACCGATATCGTAACGAAATCGGAATAAATTTCGGACGTTACGTCCGATATCTGATCCGAAATCGTAACGATATCTTAACGAAAGTTGTATGAAGTGGTTGACATAATTTCGGAACGAAATGTCGGAGCGAAATCGGATCGATTTTTTCGAAGGAAAAAATGTTTCTCTCAATGTAAACTTTGTGTACGAATATGTTGAGTCTATAAGCACTAGCTTGAATTATTATATGTTGCATTTATATTTAAAATATTTAAAAAATGTATATGCGAATTTTATAATCAACCATTTTGTTTTTCGACAACAAACTGAAATGTTACTTTTAAGATATATACAAAAGGTGGTTGTTGTGCGAAGGGAAAATTGTTTCCGACATATCGATCCGAATTCGTAACGAAATCGGAAGAAAAACATTAGCAAATTCGAAGGGAAATTTACTTCCGACATTTTCTCCGAAATCGGATCGAAATCTGAACAAATTCCCCTACGAAAAATCGTATAGAAATCGATACGAAATCTGAACGATTTTGCGTCCGAAATTGTTTCGATATGTCGGACATCCGACATTTGGTTTGCTGGGTAATCATATCATACACAATAAATTCTTGTGGATCAAATGCAAGTCATTGGAACGTTTAATATTAGGAGATCATAAATTGGTAACAGTGTTTTGCAAAGTGTGAGAAATATTTATAGTTAGTTCTCATGTTGAAAAAATATATAATTTACATTATGGGTGACTTTTTACTTACTAAATGTTGCTGAAACAGTTTTTCAGCAACTTTTCCTTTATTCAGCTGTCAAAATCTGAAACATTAGTAATAATTATTACTAATTATCATGTAAAAAGACACAGCTAATATCACTCTCCCATAGTTTATGGGAAGAAAAATAGAAATAATATCACGAACGTCATGGGAAAGAAAAATCACTGAAGTCTAACAACCACTGGCATTAGGTCTGTACGATAACTTTCCCAGCAACAATTACTCAGCAAGTTCCAACAACTTCTCTCAGTGAATTTTACTCTCTCAAGCAAGAAAAATTGCAGAAAGTTATCGAACAACATTTTGCAAAAACTTGCAAGAAAGTCAGCTGTTTCCGAAAATGTATGAAAATTGTTTTTGTTTCTTTTGATATTTTGAACCAAATGGAACAAAAACATATATTTTAAAATTGCATTTGACTTATTTAAAGCAGTAATCCTATCAACAACAAATGTTAACTTCGGCGCCTGAAATCTTGTTTCGTTGAGCGCTGTTCTATTGAAAACAGTACAATTTAATCTCTCGCTTTCACGCCAAGCCAGCAGAGCAAGTAATAAAAATCCAGATTGCTCTCACAAAAATTCAATCACTGGAACCTCCATTATTAGGCGACCATAAATTGAAAAAAAATGTTTCTTCACTTTGGGAACCGTCATAGTCTTCAGACTCATGTCGGAAAAATTAAAAATTTTTTATTATCACTCTCCCATAGCCTCTGTGAAGAAAAAAAGGAGATTAACATCACGAACAGCATGAGAAACAAAACTCATTGGAGTGTCTAAAATGAGAAGAAATTCGCAAAATTTTATCTCTTTTACTTTAAAATGCATTTCAGACAAATTAATTGACTGTAACCATGTAGCAGGATCGCATAAATAGAAAGTATCGTTTTTACTGTAATTTCCATGAAAGAAACTACAAGTGAGTGGAAATATCAAAACCGTGGACGTCATGGGAATAAAAATTGAACTAATATGTTGCGAAATATCTATTCTTAAATTACTTCTAATGTTTACCTGTTCCAAGACTTCATGGGCTATAGCAATAGAACATTTTCTACGGAATTTGAATAAAAATATAAACAAGTATCATTTGGCTTTGCCGACAGAGATATAATACCCTCATCCTATGTGAATTTTAACTTTCATCTACAGACAGATCGAATATATTTAGGGTCTTTTTAGAATTTTGTGGCCCTTGGATTAAAGATCAAAAGTGTTGCGGAGGAGGTACTTAAAGAAATGGGCGGACTTGGTCCATTATGAAAGTGGAAAAGGGATCTTCGAACTAGGGATAGGTAAGTCGACTTTCGATTAATCGATTAGACGACTTTTTGCAATTAAAAGTCTAAAATTTGTGGTCGACTTTTGGCTGGAGAGAAAATCGCATAATCGATTATCTTGTGATCGATTTACGAGTTTGCCCATTGATTGCTGACTTGGCGGTTTTACAGTTATGGCGGTTTTACATTAGGTCTGTACGATAACCCAAAAGTTTGTGCAAATTTGCACAAACTTTTACAAAATGCTGTTCGATAACAAACTTGCAAAGTAAAAGAGAGAGAATTTGGAGACAATTGTGAGAGAATATTGGAGAGTTTTGGAGACTTTTGTTTACAAGTTTTTGCAAGGGAAATTTTTCTTGTAAGAACTTGCAAGTTTGATCAGCTGATTTAAATTCGAATGTTTTGTGGCGGGCTTCTTGGCAAAAACATAAACAAACGTTTGGCTCTTAAAATAAATAGATATAAAAAAGGAAAAAAAATATTAAATTATGGAAAACGATAATGTAAGTAAAATAACTTATTTTGTAGTTTGTGGTGACCATTTTCTTTTTTATTCCAAAGGTATCAAATCCCAGCAAAAAACGGTGCATCCATGGAGTAGGAGAAACACAATGAATGCACTGCGTTCCAGTATGTTTTATATTTGTGCATTGGAAAGGGAATTATAAGGGCCTCGTCACATAAGAGGCAGAAATGATTTCAGCCTTATGTACCGAAGCCAGGACCACAACGAACAGCATCGGTACACATTTCCCAAGGATTCCAAATGTTGAGCTTTTGTGGCGGAGGTACCGTAGAAGTTAATTGAAATTTGGACAAAATATTATTGGTGGACCGCTATTGCCCATCTTCGAACTAAAAACTAAATTTGGACAAAATATGACGATGTTGTTCGGTTCAGTTCGAGAGTTGTCGTGTACTCCAGCCACTACGTATGGTGCCATAGAGGTTTTTACAACTTTTAGGGTTGTTCTCTCAAGAAGTATGGACTTGCCCCTGAAAAAAATTTTACCATCGTAATTGAGGCAGCGAATGCAAGTTGCTTCAAAATATATCAAAGTGATTCGAGAGCAGGTCTTAAAGTGAACTTATCCGAAATTTTGTGTGGGAGGTACCCGAAGGAGTGGACAAATATGGTTCATATTCGAACCTGATCTATATTAGGACCAAATCAAGAGTTATCGTGCGCACAATTTTTTCGAACATTTCTGAACTTTTGTGGGGAAGGTATCTGAAGGAAATGGAAAATAAACAAGTAAGAAAGTATCAGTCAGCTGAGCCGATAGAGATATACCCTCAGTCACGTACACCCGAAGAAAAAAAGTTAACACAATACTTCTGTGGGTTTTTTAGCTGTTGGGAAAATTTCCAGGATGGAAAGGGCCGCAAAAAACTACATATTGCAACAAAATTCAGAATGATCCCGTAGGAGTGATCAGATGTAGTATATATTCGGACCTAATACAAATTTGTAGGAAATATTTTTGTTCTTTATTAGTCTATGGATGTTTTCCTTACAGATTATGTAATAAAAAATGTTGTACTTAATTTTCTGAATTTAAATATATTACAATTTTACTTTTCAATATACAAAGTTTGAGCTAAATCGATTTCTCTCTTAAAGGGTTATTTTACACATTAGCCAGTTTAGGTGGTGCCGGTAGGATTTTCTGAACATTTTTGGGTCATTATCTCAGGAAGTATGGACTTGCCCACAAAAAAATTACAACGTCGTAACAGGGGCCGCAATTGCAACCTGCTGCATCACAAATTAATAAGATCAGAGAGGAGTTGTTAAACTATACTTTTTCCAAATTTTGTGTGGGAGGTACCCAAATGAGTGGACCGATATAGTCCATATTAGAACCCGATCTATGCCTGAAAGTAATATTACCAATAGCAAAGTTTGACTCAATTCGGTTACTCCCTCCTAGAATTATCATGCCCACAATCTTGGCGAAACATTTTGAACCTTTGTGGGGGAGGTACCGGAAGGAGTGGACCGATATGGTCTATCTTCGAACTTAAACTAAGTTTGGACAAAATATTGACCAAATATGTTGATCCGTTCGAGAGTTATCGTGCGCTCCAGTTTTTGTGCTGATTTCTGCAGTTTTTGTGCTGATTTCTGAGGAAGTATGGACTTGCTCCTGAAAAAAATTATATCGTCGTAATGGGGGTAGTGAATACAAGTGGCAGCAACAAAAATCAAAGCGAATCGGGATCAGGCCTTTAACTGCACTTTGTGTGGGAGGTACCCGAAAGAGTCCATATTGGAACCTCATCTATGTCTGGTAGAAATGTCACGATGTGCAAAGTATGGACTAATTCGGTTACTCCCTTCAAGAGTTATCGTGCGGACAATTTTTCCGAACATTTTTGAACTTTTGTGGGGGAGGAACCTGAAGGAGTGGACCGATATGGCCCATCTTCGAACTTAAATCAAATCTGGACAAAATACTTCGATACCCAACATTTGAACCGAATCGATTGATCCGTTCGAGAGTTATCGTGCGCTGCAGCCAACCAGACAAACAGACGGACGGACATTGCTAGATCGACTCAAAATTGTCTGAAACGGATATCGTATAAACATACTTGGGGTCTAAAACCATTATTTCGATGAGGCACATTTTTGGTTGTATCAAAGTGTAAATACCCTCTTTAGCCTACAGGCTGAGGGTATAAAAAATGGAAAATAAAAAAGAAATGGTAGACACCTTCAATTGTTAAATTTAATCTTTTCCGCTAACTTCTTATTGTTTATCAAATCAGCTGACTTCTTGCAAGTTTTTTGCAAATTGCTGTTCGATAACAATCTGCAAATTTTTTGCTTCGAGAGAGTAAAATTGTTGGAGAGAGGTTACTGAGAACTTACTGAGTGCTTGCAAGTACTTTTCACTTGCGAAGTTATCGTACACACCTATTTTCAAAAGAAAACTCGAAAATCAATCATAATCGATTTTCTGCGGTTATGAAAAAGTCGAAAGTCGAGTTTTATGACAAGTGAAATAATCGCCAGACCGAAAAATCGCATTTTTAGTTTTAGACCAAAATCGAAAAGTCGAAAAATCGATTATTGCTTTCCATTACCTATCCCTACTTCGACCGGACCCGAAACCGATATGGACCATATTAGAAGTTAAATTAACTTTGACAAAATATTAGGAAATCCAAAGTTTGGACCAAATTGGATGTTCCGTTCAAGAGTTATCGTGCATATCATTTTAGTGACATTTTTTAAATATTGAAGGAAAGTACCGCAAGCTGTGGACCGGTATTGCCCATCTTCGAACTGAAACTAAGTTTGAACAAAATATGACGAAAGCCAAATTTTGGAACAAATCGGTTGATTGTTTGAAACGGATTTCGTCCAAACATACTTGGGGTCTAAAACCATTATTTTGCACGTATGAAAGTGAATATACCCTCGATAGCATAAATGCTGAGGGTATAACAAGAAAATGATCAGTTTTGTTAGTTCTGTTCTTCGTATTTTAAGAAGACCACTTGGTCTCCTATGAGAAGATCGCTTGGTATTCTATAAAAAGACCCCTTGGTCTTTTATTAGAAGAAGTTCGACTGGGAAGACCTCTTGGTCTTTTGCGAGAACTTCTTTCGGTTTGCTTTGCGAATGCCTTTTCGTCTTTTAGTAGAAGACCTCTTGGCTTTCTATGAAAGGATCGCTCCATCTTCTATTAGAAAACCTATTGATCTTCTACGAGAATACCTCTATGTTTTCTATTAAAAAATTCTTGGTATTCTATGAGAAGACCTCGTGATAATTTATAAAAAGTCCTCTTGATCTTCAATGAGAAGATTAATATGAATTCTATGAGAAGACATCTTCGTCCCCTTTGATTCTCATATTGGTCTTCTGTGAGAAGATTTTTGGTCTTCCATGAGAAGACATCTTGGACTTCTAGAAGAATATCACTTGGACTTCTATGAGACATCTAGGTCCAAGAGGACTTCTTCTACTCTTGGTTTTCTATGACCTCTTGGCGTTTGTGAGATTACCTCCGGGAATTCTATGAGAGGACCTCTTAAGCCCTCGGCACATACGGTTGGGACATACGTTGTCCCAAAACAGTTAAATTATGTTTAACTTTAGCCCTGTTCCTTTACGTTCAAGAATCTTCAAGTTTTACAACTTTTTACTCGAAAAGCGTTCCTTTACTTCAGACACAATACAATTCATATGGGAGCAGTTTTCAACTTTTACTACTTTTGCAGGTTTTACCATTTTCAGAAGTAAAGGAACAGACCATTTAATGCGTCAGTCATGTTGTTGTTTTTCAAAAAACTTGGCATCACTTACACTTTTTTCATGTGGTTGTTGTAATGCAACGCTCAACGCACAGTATGTGCCGAGCGCTTTAGACTTCTATGAGAAGACCTCTTGCTTTTCTGTGAGAAGATCTCTTGGACTTCTATGAGAAGACGTCCTGGGTTTTTATGCTCTTGGTCTTCAATGAAAAGTTTTCTGACAAGACCGCTAGGTATTCTATGAGAAAAAACTCTTGGTCTTGGGTTTCTATGAGAAGACCCCTTGGTATTTTATGATAAGAACATTTGGTATTTTATGAGAAGACGTCTTGGTCTTCTATGAAAAGACTTCACAGTCCTCTCTGGAGATGGTGAATGGCAACCCCATTATGTTTGAACTGCTCCCAAGGAGCTCCTAAAGTTAGGTGATGGGGTGAAAATTTGAGATTTTCGAATTACTTACATATATCACGTGCCGTATTACGAGTAGTTTAATTCCCAAATGAATTAAAGCGTTTTTGCTAAAATATTTCGTTTACACTTTTATCCACCCTCATGCTCTCTCCCCCAAAAACATTCATTTCAATAAACATCACTGGCCAGGGCATGGGTTTTTTTGAGTACAAGTGGAGTATCCCTCCTGAAAGGTACAAAATATATAGTGGCTGTCACTGTTAATGATGCAACATGAAATAAGAAAATTAAAACATTGATAACTTGGAAACGAGTTGAGATTTTTTAACAATTCAAAAACAATTTTGTCTTTACGATGGCATACAAAAATATTCCATTTACAGTACCGTTATATTAAAATTTTACCGAAAAATAAAAAAATGTTATTTTTAAATTGAGCATTTTAAATGATGCACTACAATAATTAGGTCTGTTTGGTTACTTTCCCAGCAAGAATTGACCAGTAAGAACTTTCTCAGAGAGTAAGGAGTGTTTATTCTCTTTTGCTAGAAAATTGTAAAAAGTAAACAGACAACTTCCCAGCAGAAACCAGTAAGCAATCAGCTGACTTGCCAAAACAGAACAATTTGTCCGCCAATGAAGGAACCACCAAAGGAAGCAAAAATGTTGTATTTTATTAAAAATAGAAAAGAAAATGACCCAAAAAAGGATTTTCCCACTTTGCAACTTTGTTCTCCAAAAAAGCAATACAATTAGGCTTGCTATTTCGACAATCAACGAAAAATTTAAAACAGATGATTGATAGTTTTCAGGAAGAAGAAGAGTGCAAGTGCTTGCTAGAAGAAATTTGTCCAGCAAGAACTTGCAAGATCTCAGTGAAAGAACTGTCAAAATGTCTCTCTCGAATCGCTCTCTTTTGCTGACTTTTTGCGTTAACAGGCGACTTCCAGCAACAATTGGTACAAATTTTGGGGTAACCAGACAGACCTAATTGATGAACAATTTTCAAATTTTTGGCTTATGGCCAGTTATGCCATTTTTGTAATCAGAACGATGGAATAATAGGTTCCCTATCGTTTTCAGTAGTTTTGTCATTGATTCCGAGAGAAGGTATGATGTTCCTGACGTAATTTTAGCATGATTGTAATGAATTTCCCTTTGTAGGCAATTTGGCTAGAAATTTCTAATTTTTAAAGTTATTTACCAACAAATGACTATGAAAAATCATTAAGGGTTATGTCCAGAGTACGTACAAACAACCTAATGATATATGGAAGTCCTGTATTAGCCAGGCTTGCCTAATAGTGTTTAACGGCGTTGCTCTGATAGAGGTAAAAATCAGGGCATAGAACATGTTTTGCACTTTTCTTTGAAAATAGCTTTTAGAAATATTTTTAACAATGACTAGACCATGTTTTCTTTTATAAAAACAAACATTTCAACACCCTTTGTTGGCTTTCAAGCCCAAACAGTAATACTTCTTTCGAAGCTTTTGATAGCGACAGTTTATTTATTTAAACGCAGGTGTGTGTCGGCTTCCTCCACAATTAAAATATCAATTTTACGCCAGATATGCTGATTTTCATCCGACCTAAGAATTTTATACCACACAATGCGACATAACTTGAAAATTTAATATGAAAAATATTTCCTTTATAATTTTTTTCATTGTACAGTTTTTTCCTTTAGTCCATATTTATATTATGCAAATTTCCTTGCGGCAATTGTCAGTTTGATGGAGAGAGATAGGTGAGGCATATGGTAACCTTTTGCCCCTCAATACCCTCTCTTATCGACAAACTGACAATTGCCGCAAGGATAATTGCCTAATGTAAATATGGACTTATAAAAATTTTCATTTCACATTAATTTTAATTACAATCATGCTAAAATTACGTCAGGAACATCATTTTTTCTATCGAAATCAATGACAAAACTACTGAAAACGATAGGGAACCACCATTCTGATTACAAAAATGGCATTAAAAGCGAAGCGTTTCGAAATTATTATTCGATTATTGTGGTGCATCATTTTCAATACTCAGTTTAAAAATGACCATTTTTGTATTTTTTATGTCATCGTAAAGATTTCTTCAGCCTACAAAATTGTTTTTTGTATTGATAAAAAATCTTAACTCGTTTCCAAGTTATCAGCGTTTAGATTCTTTATTTCAGGTTGCATCATTTTCAGTGACAGTCACTGTATATTTTTTGTGCAAATTGCGTATGCTTTAATTCTGGGAGCCTAATAACATGTTATAGTATGTTTACATTTATGAAATCCACTCGATTTCATCTGTCAATCCCTTTGTGTATACGTCAAATGAAAACTCATCTGAAATCGATTGGATTTCATTTGACGTTTGAGCAATGGAATTGACAGTTGAAATCGAGTGGATTTCGTAAATGTAAACATAGTATTACGCTAGTTGAAAACAGTTTGTGTTATGGGATGGTGTTAAAACTGTTTAAAGGATAAGTTAGAGAGGATGAATTCCCAAAGGTGCAGTTCAACAAGCGTAACCAGTAAATAGGATCTCATAACATATCAGCTTATCACACCTGAATCACTTATCACACCTGAATGAGAATAATTCACTGGATCAGTTAACTTCTAGAGAGAAATTTTACTTACTTCCGTACCCTTGCAAGCATTCAACATTATTTGTTAATATTTTTCTAAATTGTTAATCAAATTCTTAAAATACTCTTCTATTCAAATAACTTTTCCAAAATTACAGCATATAAAAATTCTATTTACATCTCCAAATGCATTTACCTCTCCCCCTTGAAAAATGTCCTCCCTCCTTACCATGATTGAAAATTCACTATTTCGATGATTCTACATTGTGTTGCAAATTTTCAATGGCCAGTTGCACTCCAATGCTATTTTTCTCATCCAAGTGTGCTGTGGATGGTTCTCGTTGGTTGATTTCATTCATTTATCCATTCCAACCAACAACTCTGTATTATGTGGTGGTGGCCATGGATGGATTGAGTGGCCACAACAATATTCTCACCATTTTATGGCGTGAACATCACTGCTAAACAAAATATTCGATCCATTGAATGCTTCTCAGCCATGTGTGATAATTTGGTTTTTCTTTGTGTTGTTCTACTCACAACTCCTCTCTTTGTATGATGGTACTGTTGAAAACTTCTGGTTGCCTGTTAGCCCAGTTACGCCAGTTTGAAATTGTAGTTTTCATTGAATTTGCTGGGTGACTGACTTACTTGTGAAATATTTTGTGGGGCTTATTTATTTAATGAGTGTATGGTGTTTGTAAATGATTTTCTTCAATAAGTTTTGAAACAGTTCAATGCTTTTGATTAAATATAGTAGTACCAAAGTACTTCGATTTTGTTGTTTTATTTTCTTTGGAATGAATGTAATTAGAAAACGATATTCAAAATAGTATTTAAATTTATTTTTTGCGGCTAGTAGTTATAGGTTTTCGAAAAAAAATTGCTGGATATTCCTTGGCATTATACAGTGAGTCATAGTCAACATTTTCCTCAACGAATTCAAGGGGGGGTGTTTCAAAATCTAAAAACTGCTGTTCTAATTGTTAAGCTGTCCTCGATATTAATGCTTTCAGTGCAATACTTTTCTTTCGTTCATGTCAAAGTCCCTTGGGATGTTTGCCATTGATAAATTAATACAGATTTGTCTTTTATCCATTGTGATGTAAAATATTTGTCTCCTTTATATTTCTGTGAAGTACTTGTGCAAAATGGCAAATGGTATAAGTTCCCGCGATTTTTATTGCCAATTTAATGATGACAAGTTAGCGGAAATATCGATAGCTATAGATACTTTGAAATGAACTCTAGAAAATCGATATTTTGACATCTAACTAAAGTGGGGTACACACGATCAATTTTGCTCAAATAATCGGTTGCTTGTCAGTGTGGCCGTTCATTTTTATCAGTCATCAGGCAACTACAAAATATTTTGTGGTTGCTGAACAATTTGACACTTATCGATATTTCCGAAAAATCGACAGTCAAAACTGATCGTGTGTACCCCGCTTAAAATCTAAGATCTAATCTAGCTGCTGTAGCAACGATGCTGAAAACCCAGGTGGCTGCAAGAACGATGCTGAGAACCCAGATGGCAGCAACAACGATGGTGAGAACCCAGGTGGCTGCAACAACGTTGCTGAGAACCCAGGTGGCAGTTGCACTGATGGTGACAAAATGCTGCGGGCAGTCACCTCATGTGCCTTTGGGAAATCACCTACAGAGGCTGCAAAAATGTATAAAGTGCCATTAGCTGACCTATCATCATCATCTTATTCGATAAAAATTTTTTCTATTGGATCCTCATGGATTTGAAGCATTAGTTGTCATCGATCTTATGTTTGGTTTACATTCGGCGTCTTTTCGTGATTTCGAAGGCGTTTCGTGATTTCGCGCGGAATCAAGCAAAATTTATCATGATTTGGCATACAAAAACGAAATCATATCATTTCGTGATTTCAGTGAAATCAACATCGAAATCACAGTACACATGATATGCAACCCTGTTTTTGCCTAAAAAAGTGCCAAAAGTTGCAACACTTTTCACGTATCAGAATAAACAAGGTAGATGGTCAACTGCTGCAACAAAAAATTTTAGTATCAAAATTTGTAAAATTGCAAAAACTCCAGCAGAAATGTCAATATTAACGTATCAGCTATCGTATTTAAATGTCAATGAACATGCTTCTAGTTTCTACCAGGCCAAAATTGTATGGCAGAAAACAGGAGACGAGGATGTTATTCGGGGCTATTTTTGTTTAAAGAGAAGTGCTTGCTAGATTTCGGAGTACGGCAACACATTTTTAGCACTAAACGGGAAAACTGCTGCAAGTAGTAATAGTTTGCAAGTTTTGAACACAACTTTTATCGATCAAAATTTATTATTATGATGTCTCAACGATAAAATCATGTTTCATTTGTTAGAACCATACACAATTAATACGATATATAGATAATTTTACGATAATTTTCGAAATAAAGTTGTAAAGTTCTATATTGTCGTATATTTTTGATGACTAATTCAATTAACAAAAGCTTGTTTTGAAAATTCATGTTCGATCAGCTGCGCATATGCATCTACCTTGATTATTGTGATATGTTTGAAATCAACAAAAAAATAAGTCTAAACACCGGGGTGTATTTCAGGATTTCGTGAAATCCATTGGATTTTAGAGCGCAAGTGTAAACTTGGAATTATCGTATTTATATAAATTTCGTTACCATCATAATGAAGATCTCTGAGAATTCTTTCAAAATTTGAAGTTTTTCTAGTTTTTGTGGTAGAGGAACGTCTTCGCACAATAGTCTTATGAAAATGGCCATAATTTCAAAAAAATTGGATTGTTGTCTCCAGCCAATTGTTGTTGTCTCAATTGCGCAACAACTCTATCATTGTAGACCAGTGTTCACCAGCGAGCCCTTACTGAGAGGAAGTGAGCATACATTACTGTGTGTTTAACATTGAAAGTTACGCTCACTTGTTCTCAGTAAGGGCTCGCTGGTGAACACTGTTGTAGACTGAGGTATAATATATCATATGAACATTTTCATAAGCATACTTTCTTATGAACATCTCTACATTGGTACAATATGGCTGCACATATGCAAAATTTATATTATTAATATTTCCATTATGGAAATTGATTGACAAAGTTGCGATCATAGGATTGGCATCAAAACCCCATAACTTTCTGCGCGTTTTTCCTTCTATTCCCGGAAGGGTTAAATCACCCCTTACACCTCCAGCAAGAGGTCTCAAAAGTCTTTGGTGCCGGTCTTCGGCATCACAGACATTATATTCAATTTTCACACTAATATTTTCCGCCGCTGTGTAAATTGTTCCCAGCATGAAATTTAAGTCATGCGGTAAATACCTAAATAAACAGAGAGAAATTGAGATCATTTCTTATTTCGGCCTATGGAAGAATGTTATGTAATGTAAGTAGGTAAATACCTTGTTCGGCCTTCCTGCGAGCCAATAAATATCGTCCACTCCGCGACTAAACCGGTTAAAAGAAACCCATATTGCATAACTTTTGTGTCATGTGCAGTAAATCACAGTCAAAAGTATCCAATTCAATTTCTCTCATTAAAAATGCGATTGCTAAGAGTAAATTAATTAAAATGATTTTGTGTTCTTTTATTAGCGTCTTAACTTAAAATTAATAGAATAAAATTAGCAAAAATTCAGGTAAATGTAGATAAATAATAAAAATGGTTAAACAACATATATTTAAAATGTGTATTAAACAAAAAGGATTTCTTAGGTATGATATCCTTTGTTATCCATACTTTAGATGTTACGACTTCTTATATTTGTCTGCAAAATACTCCATAAATTTTCTATAGCATTCAAATTCGGGGATTGGGGAGGTCTTTGAATCACTTTTAGACATTTATATAGCATCCATTCTCGAACAATGTGTGATTTGTGCTTTTGATCATATCTTGATGAAATTGGAATGTTGGCCCCCATCCCATTTTTTCAGCACTACACTTTAAATTATCCTTCAGAATGTTTAAATAACACAACTTATCCATAATTCGTTCGATAAAGACAATATTCATTTCACCGGAAGAACTTGTACAAGCCCATACCATAACAAATCCTCCTCCGTGCTTTACGATTGGAATTGTGTGTTTAGGGTCCAAGGCAGCGTTGCCGACAGTTTTTGGTCGGAAATAGTCAAAAAAATCGTCAAATCGTCAACAAAATTTGGAAGATCGTCAAAAAATCGTCATCATGATGCAAAACTAGGTTTGGTTACCGTTTAATGCAATTTTTTAGCCGATAGGTTTGTCAATGAGACCGACAACATAAAATATACAACCCACAGCAATAAATATAACCCAATCTCACTTAAAGGGTTGTCCCTAGTTGGGCAGACCACAAAAACTCATTTTCTTGAATTGTTTTCAAAGAAACTACCATTTTTTATTAAAGTTCGTTCATCAAGAAAAAAAGATCTTATATTACTTTTGGTATTTTTGTTGTTGAAAAATATTGCAAAGTGTTGTGGTAAATGGATATCTGCGAAACCCTTTTTTATAAAAGCGTTTTGCGATGCCAACGATGACTCGAAAACGAATGGGTCGATTATCGCACATGTGTGTAAGCATTTTAACCTTAAGACGAAACAGAATTTAAACAAACTTTTTTATAAAAAAAAATTTAACTGTCAAAGTCAAAATTTTGATTTTAACAAGAAATTTACTGTTTTTTTTTTTTTTTTTTGTCAAAAAATCTAGCAATTTTTTTTTAAAAACTGTCTCGCTTAAGGGCCGCCATTTATTTATTTAATAAGCTCACCAAACCATGTGAAGATCGGTCAATTCGGTTTCGAGCTATCGTTGACACCGACTTCAAAAATGCCATTTCGAAAAAACGCGTTCAAAGTATCAAGAAATTGTTCCCTCAAACTTCTCTTGCTTGACAGTGTGACCCTCCATGTTTGTCGGTACACGTACATTTGGTTGATGGGCAGTCGAAAATCGACAAAAACTCTCATTAAGGAGGACATGGGTCGGAAGTATTATATCTCGAAAAATTTTAAAGGAAGATTTTCATTCATTAACAATCCTACATGAAAATGTTCAGCTGATGTAAATCCAAGATGAGGCAAAAACTATGAAAATACCTCTATTCCAGATATGTATGTGCCTAAATAAAGCCATTCCGTCTCGAAATTGTTTAAAAACATTAAAATAGCTCATGAAACCGAGTTTGGAATATTGCTTTCCTTAAGTCCCGGTCCACACTAGAAGGATTTCAAGGAAATAATTTCATGAAATTAGGCGTTCGTTGATCGAGTTCCATACTAAAATAATTTTATGAAATTGCAGTAGTGGGTAACTTCGATTTAAGAACGCCTAATTTCTTGAAATTATTTCATTGAAATCGCTCTAGTGTGGACCGGGACTAAAGACTTTCGTGAAATTCTGGTCAAAATATAGTTATCATGTTTTATTTCATGCAATTCGGGATTACGTGAAAAATCGTCATTTTGGACCATAAAATCGTCAAATCGTCATTTTTCAATTTTAGGCCAAAAAATCGTCAAAATGACGATAAATCGTCAAATTCGGCAACACTGGTCCAAGGCCGTATTTGCTATAGACCAATTAATTTAATTTTTTATCTAAATTTACCTGAATTTTGCTAATTTTAGTTAAGATCCTAATGTTTTTTTAATTAATTACTCGTTGGAAATCGAGTTCGATGATCAATAATGCATCTGAAAAAGGAAAGCCGGAGACTCGAAACTTAAGTACAGCACACATTGTCAGTTTTGAATGACGATTTTTTGCAATTATCGATAACTGTCCAACCGTCCAGCAAACACAAAATATTTTGTGGTTGCATGATGAATGACAAAAATGAACGGCCACACTAGCAAGCAACAACAAAGCTGTCATTCAAAACTGACAATGTGTACCCAGCTTTACAGTGCAGATGGCAATTCCAATGGATTCGACTTGTCCCTCAAATTTATTCTAATAGATGCCATGTCCTGTACATTTTATTCATCATCAAAAAATAATTATACAGAACTTATCAAAATAAAAAAAATATAACAAAAAACCAAATAATGTTGCAACACTCAAAGACATAAATACAACAAGATAAGACATTTTTTTTGCTATCAGTCTTCAGTGAATGGCTTTTGAATTTAACATAATGTTATATCACGATATGGTGATATAACATTTTTTTCTTTTATACATTTTTACGTATTTAACCGAATTTACCGATCCAATTGACACAGAATTATTCTTGAATAGATCCTTGAATTCATAAATTTCGTTTTTGATACCATTACATGAAATGTTCCTCCTTGGTTGCGATTTTGAATTAACTGCAACCTGTTAATGGTAATGTTTCTATACAAAGTTTCGTAAACATTTTTTTGTTGCATGCATTTTGTCATGTCTTAGTTGTATTTATGTCTTTGCAACACTTTTCACGTGTTTTTGTTTACATTTTGATAAGCTGTCAAACATAAAAAACGGAGAAAACGAAAAAAAATTAGTTTAACAAAAAATTAATGGAATTGGAAAAAGGAACAGAAAAAAGGTAAGTATTAATTTGCTCCTCGGTGTTTAATTTATATAAATTTATATTTTCCAGAAAATGGTACAAACGTAAACGTTGGACAACGACTGGGAAAGACATCTTGTTATCCCTATCTTCCAAGAAAGAAAAGCAATTTGTTGTATATGCTATTGTAACAGGAACCGGCCATACGTCGTTGTAATTTGTCAAAGTATTAGGATCCCTGAAGATTTTCCAAAGCAGAAGGTTGCTGCTCTTCTCCTTCAACATTTGAAAAAGTTGTGAAAAGATTTTTAAATCAGAACTACTGTATGTATGTATATGTTTCATACGTACCCATTTCCGACACATAGTTTGCTATGGCGCTCCTTATTTGCCGAATACGCCACTGAAAGGAATTTGCGGTATGTCGATGGTCAGACTAGCACGATTTCAACATGGCGACGTCAAGTTTATAGGCGAGGGGTATGAAGTAGTGAAACCCATGTACATGGTTTTCTGTGTTTGTTGTGTTGCCTCTTCTTGTTCTTCGTTGCAAGATTATTTCTTCAATTTTCTTTCATTTTTATTTTCTCAAGCAAACGTTAACAACCAAACAAACATAAATATATTTAATAAAAACATTTAATTAATGAAATAGTGAAAATTTAACTATTAATATTAATTTAATTATTAATGTTAATTATTTTGTGTTGTTTTTTGGTTCATTTATGTCTTTTTTTGTTTTTATTGGTATGAGAAACAAAACAAACGCGAATGGTAAAATAAAGAGGACACGCAAAGATCATAAATTTCACGTTAACGTGTGTGGACATTAACGAAATTTGAAAAGAAACTTTAACGAAATTGGTTTCATGAAACCTTGCTAGTCTGACCATCGACTATGGGATCTCTGCTAGCTACCATACCCCCATGATACAATGATACAAGGTAACCTCACGCTCACAACTCACAGCGTTGTATTCGCTTTGCCGTCCCTTGATTGACAAATTATTTTGACAAAATTTGTATATGTGTATGTAAATAAACATATACATATATGTCAGTTACATTTAATTTAAAAATTAAACGACAATTTATAAATAAATATTTAAGTATCTTTAATTCTCAACAAATAAAATATGTGGTTTCCGCAAAATTGAAATGTTCCCAGTGTTCAAGGGATTGTGACGAAAAATGTAAAGAGGAAATGTCGCCAATGTAAGTAAAGTGGTGTATGTCGGACGAACTTTTTTGTATATGCATATATAGCCCGTTGTTGGACATATGCCTAAGTATGTACATGTATTTAACAACGTCTATACGTGTAATTATCGCTGAGGAACTATTCCGTTAGAATATTCAGTAATGTGTACATGTAATTTCAGGCACATTGACTATTTTGTTGATCCTGATGTTTTGGCTGTATGTTGTTCCTGCCGTCGCTCATGTCTCATATTGGGTCGTTACCAAAATTTAGAATAATCACTATAATACGTCAAATTCTACACATCATAATTCAAATTAAGATTGACCTCTACCATCTTTATAAAATACCGCTGTAGATTTAATCTGTGTTTCAATATTCACCCTCATTTCTTCTTAAATACAAACCATTGAAATAAATTTTAATCGCATTTCAGTTATATATGTATGTATACAACAGATAAGAGCCTTCTGATAGAAGAGCTAAAGATCTATGCATAGAAGAGCTTCTGATAAAAAACATAAGACTCTATTACAAGGTGTCTTCACTGCGTTTTAATTAGTATAACAATGACATAGAAGGAGATAAATCAGAAATGTTATATGTCCCAATAATGTGATCATTTTAATTTTTTCCCGCATCTTCAGCAACATGAACCTGATGTTTGGTATCACAATATAAATAGCCCTATAAATAGTTTGGACGTTTTAAAGGTTTTATTTTTGTAAAAGACAAACTACATAGATGTTGTTTTACTAGACAATACATGCAGCAAAGTGATACGGCTGCATAGCTTAACATGGTTTTTTATATTTTTCATATATTTTGCACAAAGATGTCAATATTATAAGATAGGAAAAGTCAATTGTGAAAAATTAACTGTAGAGGGGGTTAACCTCTGTTGCTACGACATCATAGCAACATTCTGTTAAACGAAAACTGTTACTCATTGGAATATTGACAAGAAAAACATTAAAACTCAAATTTTACGGCGCTAACTTTTGTTTTTTTATTAAAAAAAAAAAAAATAAAAAATAGTGAAGAAATAAATTTCAGCCACAAAACACGACGTTAATGTTTTCTGCCGCGAGAAATAAGAATCAAAAACGATTGACATTGCTGTTATCAATTCCAGTGAGTTGTGTAGCCATCTGTAACCAAAATGTGGAACTATTAGCATATGTTTTTGGAAAATGCATTTGTTCGGGTCTTTATTGCTATACGTCTTTGTTTTGCAGCTTTAAAGGTGTACGTTAAAAAATTGCCGTACATTCCTGTTCAAAAGTTTACTTTTTCTTGGGGCGGCAGCGGTGTTCTTCTTGCTGGCTTCAAGTGCCTTCTGTAGTATTTTATAGCTTTCGTAGCAAAAACAGCAAAGTTGTTCTTAGACAATTCAATGTTGTTCTTCTTGGCGACAACTTGGCAAAGCGGAGGACAACTTTAGCATAAGGATTCAACTTGATGAGTTTAGTGAACATTGGGCAATGGATAGAGACGACGAACACGACGGAAGACTTTCTTTTGTGTTTTACGGGCATCATCAGATTTAAGAATGCGAGAGAAATTGATGTTAGCCATCTTGGGATAAAGAAGGTTGGAACCAGATTTCCAGGTGCAGAAGAAAACCTACATCCTTGTAGTATGCGATGAGGGGCCCAGGACGTAGTGCGGCAAAGTTCGCGCATGTTACCACGGCCAGCACGGAAGCGTTGGGATTTGTACGGCTTTTGGATGCTGGACCAGATATTGATGGGCCTCTGGAAGGCAGCAACTTACTAGGGGTTTGTTCATCATCAGAATTTACTAAAGGGAATTCAAAGTCCCATCAATGATGTGGCCTTTAGATTGGCAGAAACCCAAGAGTAGGGGCGTTGGTCTGCCCTGACGTTGCAGTACCAACGCAGAAAGTCTTAGTAGGAACGAACATGTAACCACCACTGCACATGTTATCAAAAGCATCCGACCAAAGCGATGAGTACTACTCCTCGGACAGAGGAAATACGGGAAAAAGCGAAACCATGCAACCAGTAGCCCAAGATTCGGCAGAGGTTTGGTGAACTGTAACAAGGAGCACATTCAATGTAGGAATATAAACCCATTTACCATCGCTCCAACCCAATTACTTACCGGCTTGTTTGCTGTCAGCCTTATGTTGACGCGCATCAATTGCTTGTTGCTTTTGTTACATGGATGAGATGATGGGTTGGCAGCCGCTGGCCGAAACAGTTTTGGTCTCGGGACAATCAATTGGTGGTTGACATCAGGGCGATGCAACATTAAACACTGCTGGTCGATTTGTTAATTCTTTTCCACAGAATTTCGATATATGTATGCAAATTAGCCGCGATGTCTGTTTCTTTTTTGCACAATTCAATAATTTAATTTTATTTGTTCCAATAAAAATTATATGTATACAAAATAAAATGTAAACAAACAGTATGTTGTTGTTATTGTTGTCATTGACATACAATAACAATAACAACTTTTGTCAACGTTTCGATGCATGGTTGTATTTGACAGCTCAAGGACGGTTTTTTGAAATGAGATTACCTTCTTATTATGTCATGCATACCCCTTACCACAGTGTGGTGTAGGGTATAAATATTGTTACGAATGTAACTGATAGGTTTAAGTTAACATAGTTTAATTTCCGTTAATTTAAAAATTTGAATTGGAACGTAAAGTTTTATTGTTATTTATTTAAGCAACAACAACTACCATGTAGAATCATCTTCATCATTCTGGTTCTTACCTTACATGTTACTGATGTGCCTTTGTTTCCATTTGTTTTGCCATAATCATTCAATTATCGCCCAGTATTTGTTTTTGTTGTACTTTCTTGTATAATAGTCCATTACGTCATGTCTGTCTTCCGTGTTTGTATGTGTGTGTTGTTGTTGTTCGTTTGGTGCGAGTGTGCGTCTGTGTGTTAGTTGTTAGTTGGCTTCTCGAGGTTGCCAGATGCATGCTCTAGATACTTCCAACCGATACCTGTGGGCATATAAATATCAGATGACGGGCAAACAATGATCAGTTATGAATATTATCGCGAAGTGTAAACATCGTCTAGTAAAGAAGTAAAGTAAAGCTGTGTACTTAGCTATAACAGTAAGTTCCGAATAAGTGTAACAAAGTAAATAAAGCATTGTAGAAACGTAATCTAAAACGAACCCTGTTTTATTTGGTACAAATCTTATCGGGGAATAAAACAACGTCTACACGGAGATTAGTTAAACCTGATTCCGTAACAATATTATTTCCGGTAGAAGTAGTTCTGATATAAAGTAGTCACATATTGTGGTGCATCATTTTTAATGCTCAATTTAAAATTTTTTTTTTTGTTTTCCGTTAAAATTTTAGCATAACGGTACCGTAAATGAAATATTTTTCTATGCCTTGTTATGCTTGGTTTACATTTACGAAATCCACTCGATTTCAACTGTCAAATCCATAGGTTAAACGTCAAATGAAATCCAGATGACACATCATCAGCGAGCATACCACGGTTTCACAATGGCTAACCAATAAAAAAAGTTTGACAATAAACATGGATAGATAAATTTACCAAAACCATGCCCACTGTATAAGTCTTTGTTAAAGTTTGCCTAAAGCTTTTCCACAGCGCCATCTATAGGCACAAACATGTAATAAATTTGACGTCTGCGCTCTGAAACAACTTTGAAAGTTGGTTATTTCAAACAATAGAGGGCGGCCAGTCCAAAGAAATTGATATTTTTCATTCCAGTTTCTGTGAAAAGCAGAAGAGCAAATAATTAGGTTATATCAGAAACAAGCAATAATCTAAACAATTCCGAACGCTTACAGACACATGTTAAAAATCAAACACACCTTTTCATTTGGGCCGAATTACTTACCAATCAATTTGTTGTCACTGTTATTATTAAACGTTAAAACCTCTAAATACCTAAGTAACGAATAGGCGAGCAGCTAAGGGGAGACAGTTTATTGGTCTCTTTCAACGACAACAACATCTAGACCCATTTTAGCCAAGTAATTTTGTACACAAAAAAACAATAAGCACCACCATAAGTAAAGGCCTAAATTAAAATGGTCTAAATTTGTTTTCCATGATTGTTGATGATGGCTGGTGTACGTCTGGAAAAAGTAATAAATAATTTTTGCCAACTTCAAATGCTGAGATCGAATGACGTCTATGGAACAGGTGGCCAGAAAAATAAGACCAACAATATTACTATCAAAAAGTACACAAGCGTGTCTGCGCCTAACAAACACCACTTCCATTGAACTTTTATCTCTTACACACACACGGCAAACCCAGCCCGCCTGCCCATCTATCTTGCCTATAGGCAAAGTAATAGCCTCAATTCCCAAGAAAAAACAATCACCATTGTTTGTGGTTGGTTGTTAGTTTGTTGCTGTGAAAACCTTGTATACGGCCAATGAACTCGAAAAAGTAGGGCAAAACCTTGTAACATTTTCCTCTATTGAGTTTTATGGGCCATGGCAATATTTTCACGGTCATTGACCTTATTTCCTCAGTTTTTTCAGGCCAGACCCTGACACATTTTCTTTTTCCTTCCACTACTCTGTCATTGCCCTCAAAATATAGTTTACAATGAGGGTTAAGGCCGCTTGTTGTTGTTGTCTTTTTGTAGTTTGTGAGCCATGAACATGATATTGAGAAAGGCCATTTGTTTAATTTGAATAGGGTGGCAGAAACAACCTGCCAGTTGATGGCTGTTATATTTTACTTTGGTGAACCAATAAAAGATTTAGGTTAGCGTTTTGTTTATATTGGTTGTTGACACATAAACATTTAGTACAGTTGCTGTTGGCCAATACTGTTTGCCTATTAAAAATAAACATGTGAACTTCCCGGCTGTATAACAAAAATTTGTGCGTTTGTGTGTATATGATGTATGTATGTATATAATGGGTCGGTTGAATGATTATAGATAGATGTTGATTATTATAAATAACATCTTATCAAATAGTGTAATAGTAGCTGTGTCTTACGTGATACATAATTAGTAATAATAGCTGTGTCTTTTTACGTGATAATTAGTAATAATTATTACTAATGTTGCAGATTTTGACAGTTGTATAAAGGAAAAGTTGCTCAAAACAATGTTTCAGCAACATTTAGTAAGTAAAAAGACACACCTACTTACTATGTTTACATTTCCGAAATCCACTCGATTTCAGCTGTCAATTCCTTTGTGTATACGTCAAATAAAAACTCATCTGAAATCGATTCGATTTCATTTGACGTTTGAGCAATGGAATTGACAGTTGAAATCGAGTGGATTTCGTAAATGTAAACATAGTATAAGTCCTCCTAACTCCGGCATGTACCAGTCGGCACCTTTCGTATTTGAATTCAAATAATAGCTCATTTAGACTAGCCAAAAATCCTCGACTGGATTTAATAAATCCAGTACAAATCTCACTGCATTTAGATATATGTACATTTTGGAGGATTTAAATGGAAGTCAGCTGATTTTTGTTCATAGCACAATTACCAAGGTAGACGCATCAGCCCATCTGATTGATTTTGAAACGTCAAAAGAATTTTTTGTAAATTGAATTCGTCTCAAAAACATACGACAAATTTATTGTTTAATACTGAAAATGCAAAGACATAAATACAACTAAGACATGACAAAATGCATGCAACAAAAAAATGTTTACGAAACTTTGTATAGAAACATTACCCTTAACAGGTTGCAGTTAATTCAAAATCGCAACCAAGGAGGAACATTTCATGTAATGGTATCAGAAACGAAATTTATGAATTCAAGGATCTATTAAAGAATAATTCTATGTCAATTGGATCGGTAAATTCGGTTAAATACGTAAAAATGTATAAAAGAAAAAAATGTTATATCACCATATCGTGATATAACATTATGTTAAATTCAAAAGCCATTCACTGAAGAATGATAGCAAAAAAAATGTCTTATCTTGTTGTATTTATGTCTTTGGAAAATGTTAGCACATTATGCTACTAATGCTAACTAAAGAGCAAATAAAGAATTATTTTATCGCAGTTTGCCCATCTAAAAAAATAAACGAATTGTTTTATCGTTTAGACACCGTAAATATAAGTCTTGGTTGATTAAAATCAACTTTGTACATCAAAACAAATTTAATTTTTCTGCCTAGTTTACAAATTTTTTACTTTTTAAATTATTTTTTGTGTAGGAATTCACCTATGCATCTACCTTGTTTCTTATGTCAGCTTGCATCTTTTTGTATTTTCTAGCAACATGTTGCAAAAAACAGAGTTGTATACGAGGATTTATGCCAGATTTAAAACAAATCCACTCAATAGGAGGATTTATTTTTGTATAGGAAATCTGGTAGGTTTTGGCTGGATTTAACAAATAAAACCTGATAATGTGCTAAATCCGGCTAATGAAGTCATATCTAAATGGGCTATTATACCCCGTTTGCACTTAGCCGGATTTAATAAACCCACTGATTTTCAAATGTCAATTCCACAGCGCAAACATCAAACCCGGCAAAAAGCTCTAATACAAACGCCGTTTTAAGCTTCTTCTTCGTCATAGTTAATATTATGCCTTATATGGAAACTGGAAAGTTAACTTGTTCATTTCGAATAGGCTTACATAAAGAACAATAAGTAAATGTCATGAACATGTTTACAATCACTGCCACAATGCTTTATGGGCCCAATAACCCGTCATCTTTCTAAGGCCCCTTCTTACAACGAAAATGAAACCTGGAAGTTTTCAATGACATTTGTGATAGGCTCACAGAAAGATTGGAAGGTAATAATAGCCAAGTTTAATGACATCAACCAAAAAATTTTAAGATCAAAAACTAGTAAAGAGGTCAATGACACTAAGTGGACAAGTGACTTGAAACGATTATGCGTTAATTGTTTTCCTTTTTAATTTGAGAATATCTTACATAGTATAGAATTAAAGAACTTAAAATTAGCTACACAATGAAAACTATTTAGAGGTGTAGTGTGATGTGATTAACTAAAAAGTTTTTGAGAATTTCTGTCAACAAAATTTGACATATGTAGAAAGAATAAAAAAACTGTTTGTTTGTTCTCCATAATAAATCTGAAAGTTTTCAATGAAATTATGATTAGGCTAGCAGACAGAAACGACAGCAACAAATCTTAAGTTCAACGACCCAAAAGAACGAAAATAGTGAAAAAGCAAAAAGTTGTAGTAGAACACAAAATAAAAATACATCTCACATTCTTGTTCAACCAACTACTTTCAAAAAAAAAAAAAAAATCATAATAATGAATGGATATGATCAAATGTTAGATCAATGAAAAAAGTAGGTATTTCCTGGAAAGTAAAAACTGCTCGCCATGCAACCCTTTTATTATTATCACAATTGGGATTGTGCCTAAAGTTTCTTCTTCGTTGGCAAAGCTTTGATAAACTCTTCCCCAAAAAGCGAGTAAAACCTGGAAGTTTTCAATGAAATCTTGAATAGGCTCTCAGTTAAAATGGTTAGCTGTTAAAGCGAAGCTTAAACGTCAAAACATAGCATGGCTTATTAATGGAAATAAAGGTTATTGACACCATTAGCTGGTGGTTGGGTTCATATGAACACACAACAAATAGTTATCTAGTTTGCCTTAAACCAGTTTCAGCAAGACGAATCGAATTGACGTCACAAAGAACTGAATATTGAAATGGTTGGGTTAAAATTAAAAAAAAAATACTATTAAAGTGTTGAGAGGGGTTTGATCTATTATATTAACAACAATATTTAAAATTAATAAACCAACCGGATCAATAGCTGCAGCCAAAGTTCTCTATAACGTAAATGTTGGGAACGAAAAAGTTAATACGTTATGGAGAAACCTCGTTTTAGTTTTATAGAATAGTGAATTTATTTGACGTAAACGCTATGGAATTAACACTTGAATCGAGCGGATATCATAAATCCAAACGTACTGTTAATATGGTAGCTAATATCCCATTATCAGGTTTTATTTGCTAAATCCAGCCAAAATCTACCAGATTTCCCATACAAAAATAAATCCTCGTATTGAGTGGTTTTGTTTTAAATCTGGCATAAATCCTCGTATACAACTCTGTTTTTTGCAACATGTTGCTAGAAAATACAAAAAGTTGCAAGCTGGTACAAGAAATAAGGTAGATGCATCGGTGAATTGCTACACAAAAAATAATTTAAAATGTAAAAATTTGTAAACAAGGCGGAAATATTAAATTTGTTTTGATGTACAAAGTTGATTATCAACCAAGACTAATATTTACGATGTCTAAACTATAAAATAATTCGTTTATTTATTTTAAATGGGAAAACTGCTCTTTAGTTAGCATTAGTAGCATAAGCTCTGTTCCTTTACGTGCCGGAGGTTACCATTTTTATCCTGCAAAGTGTTCCTTTACTTTAAAAAGCATACAATTTATATGAGACCAGTTCACCACTTTTACCATTTTTTGCCACTGTTACCATTTTTAAAAGTAAAGGAACAGACCAATAATGTGCTAACATTTTCAGTATTAAACAATAAATTTGTAATTTGACGTATGTTTTTGAGACGAATTCAATTTACAAAAAGTTCTTTTGACGTTTCAAATTCGATCAGATGGGCTGATACATCTACCTTGGTAATTGTGCCTGTTAATGTTATGTCGAAAGAAGAATGTAATAGGGAAAACTTTCCCTATTAAATACAAAACCGGGAAGTTTTCACTAAAAATTAGAATAGGCTCACAGGCAAAATAGTTTGTAGTTAAAGTTAAGTTTAAACAGCGAAATAAAAATGTTTAAATATAAAAATTAAAAAAGGTTATGACATTAACTGAACAGGTATAAAAAAAAACACAAAAATAGCTTTCACATCTGCTTTAGACTTGTTTCAATTAGACGAATAGAACTTTAAGATAAACGATCGCTAACTTAATAAATACAAAAATAGTCAAGCTTCGGTAACACTTTGGGCTTAGCTGCAACTTTTTCCTCATTTTCGTTGCCTGTTTTGCCAAAAATTGTGAATGAAGCTAATTCAAAACTATTGTTCAGACATGACAAACCTGGAAGTTGTCAATGACATTTCTAATAGGCTAACAGATGAGACTAACAGCTGTCAATATCAAATAATATCTACAAAGATATGAAAATAGAAAAAAAGTTCATTAACCTAACCCGGACAATTATGTAATCTCATAGAAATAGTGTGTCTATGTGTTAAAAAATTTGAAAGTTTTCAATGACATTTCTAATAGGCTCACAGATGAAAGAAAAGCCTGGTACGTTCAGAGGCCCAAAAAATTCTGAATGATATAGACAAAATGTCAATAAAATGAGTCGAGAAAATAGACAACCGTATAAAACTGTCTCTAAATTTAGGTTGGATTTACATCGAACAGTTTTTAATAAAATGTGTCATTCAAGTTGTCAATTTCATTGAATATTTTTCAAACAAATGAAGTATTTACCCCAAATACTTGTTTTAGACACCGGTGTAAATTAGGTTTTACAAGAAAGCAGTGTTTATTTATTTTATTGGTTGTTATACTGAAATAGTTAGAAATAAAGTTTTTTTTTTAAGTTATGTTGGTCGTTCACCTTTCTCGAAGCTTTCCAACGGTTACCCTGTAAATAAACCTGGAAGTTTATCTATATATTTTGAATAGGTACTCAGAAACTGAGTGGCAGATAATAGTATAAAATTTAACGTATTATGTAGTACGTCAAATAGTTATGTGTAACACAATGTCAATGACCCTTAGGTAAACAAATCAAATTAAACAATTTTATGTTTGTTTCATGTTCAAAAACCTGTTATATAGGTACACGTCACTAAGCATGTGACGACTTTGACTCGTAACGACAAATCTTTGGAACGAAGAAAAATGACAAAATGAAGAGGTATGAAAGAAAATGGAGAGGTAATATTAAAGGTGCGAACAGAATGAGAAATTCACGATTATCCAATCCTAAAAAATAAATACAGGATCGCATTTTTATTAAGTAGTACCTGGCCTTTATTCATTTACATAAAATTGAGCGTGAAGCAAGCAACAAAAGTGTGTCTACCTTAAAGGTAGAAACACAATAAATTTTTTGCTTGCTTCACACTCAATTTCAAGTAAATGAATAAAGGTCAGGTACAACCTAATTCAAGTGCGATTTTGGATTTATTTATTCCTTTACACAAATTCAGGCTTGGATAAGAATGAATTTATCATTGTGTTCTCACCTTAAGGGCCTGTTTCACTATGTCGGAAGAAAATGATTGCGAATGAAAAACACCTAAACTTTGGTTTTCATGGCAATATTGACTTTGTGTTTGATTTAAAACAAATACAAAATTTAAAAATCATACACGAGTTTAGTGGGTTTTCTTTCGTTTTCATGATCGTTCGACATAGTGAAACAGGCTGTAAGATAATAGGCCTGTTCGATAACTTCGCAAGTAAAAAGTGTTTGCAAGTACTTGCAACTACTTCTCATTTCTCTTTTACTGTACAAGTTTGTTATCGAACAGCATTTTGTAAAAATTTGTGCAAATTTGTACAAACTTCTGGGTTATCGAACATACCTAATAGCGCATTCATGCACAATTTCAGCTCTAATAGGTACTTTACACGATATGTTTTTTTACATATGTGTTGTCACTTTTTTATATACAAAATGTGACAGCACATATGTAAAATATATCGTGTAAAGTACCTATAAAGGCCGAAAATCAATCTGTTCGTTGCTTGCTTTCTTCGCTTTCCAAATGTCAAATTATAAAGAAATGTCAGAGCCTCTTTGCAATCCCGCCGCCGTTCTCCTTTATATTTGTGCTTAAAAAAGCGATGTCCAGGTAATTTTTCTTGGGGCAATTGTCAGTTTGAAGGAGAGGAAGGTGAGGCATATGGTAACCCTTTGTCTTCAACAACCTCTCTCGCCGTCAAATGCTTGGTTTACATTTACGAAATCCACTCGATTTCAACTGTCAATTACTTTGCGTATACGTCAAAAGGAAACTCATCTGAAATCCATTGGATTTTGTTTGACGTTTAATCAATGGATTTGGCAGTTGAAATCGAGTGGATTTCGTAAATATAAAGTTACTAAAACTGACAATTGCCGCAAGGAAAATTGCCTAATGTAAATATGGACGATAAAAGCAAGCAAAGATTGATTGAGTTTCGGCCAAAGCATACCTCATGTTAGAGTTGTGTAGTTCCGGAACGAACTAGTTCCAAGGAACTTTTCCGGACAAGGAACGCTCTTGCGTTTATATAGTTCCTTTAGTTCATATAGTTCCTTTCGTATTTATCGTTCCTTCAATTTAACGCCTACGTCGATTTTACGTCGTTGCTGTGTGTTCGCTGCAATTTATTTATTTTTATGTCAATTCATCCACCAAACCATGAAAACATTTCGGTCTAGGAGCTATTTGGAATGAAAACAGCGACGAAAGAGAAAGATTCGTTGAACTATTTGGAACGAAAAGAACGATGACGGAGAATAATTCGTTGAACTATATCGGTCTCGGAACTATTTGGAACTATGGAACTATATTAAGGAACTAGTTCCTTTTGGGAAAAGGAAGTAGAAAGATCGATCCGCTCCGGGAACTATGTTGTCCAACTCTAGCTCATGTAGACTAGCCATAAATCCTCATCTGGATTTGATAAATCCAGTACAAATCTCATTGCAGTTAGATATACCTTTCGATTTAAATGACAGTCAGCTGACTTTTGTTTATAGCACAATTACCAAAGTAGATGCATCAGCCCATCTGATCGAATTTGTAACGACAAAAGAAGTTGTTGTAAATTGAATTAGTCTCAAAAACAAACGGCAAATTACAAAACTTATTGTTTATTATTGAAAATGTTGGCACATTATGCTGCAAATGCAAATTAATGAGCAAATAAAGAATTATTTTATCGTTTAGACATCGTAAATATTAGTCTTAGTTGATTAAAATCAACTTTGTATATCATAGCCAATTTAATTTTTCTTCCTTGTTTACAAATTTTGACATTTTAAATATTTTTTTTTTATAGCAATTCACCGATGCATCTACCTTTTTTCTTGTGCCAGCTTGAAACTTTTTGTATTATCTAGCAAAATGTTGCAAAAAACAGAGTTGTATACGAGGATTTATGCCGGATTTAAAACAAATCCACTCAATACGAGGATTTATTTGTGTATGGGAAATCTGGCAGATTATCGCCGGATTTAGCAAATAAAACCTGATAAAACGCTAAATCCGGCTAATGAACTCATATCTAAATGGTCTATAAGTAGATGCATATGCATTCAGTACTGAGAAATGTCAAAAATATTTTGCAAAAATTAAGCGATTCGTATGATATTTTTTATTTTAATAAACTTATAACTCAACAAATTCATTATAATTATTAAAATTATAGGTATTATTTTAAACAAATGAATCAAGTTTGACAGCTCTCGGTACCATCAGCTGGGCGATGCAGGTACCTGTATGATTGTTCCATTGTTTCGTCCTTAATATCAGAAAATTTTAGGCCACCATTCAAGATATTAATCAAAAGTCTAGCACTTTAAAAGGATTGAAACTTTTTGACAGGTTAACCCCGCCCAATAGCTCTGTTTCTTTACGTGCAAGAATCGTCAAGTTTCACCACTTTTTACTAGAAAAGTGTTCCCTTACTTCAAAATGCTTACAATTGATATAAGAGAAGTTCGCAACATTTAAGGCCTGCGTACATAAGCTGCCTTGCCTGCTTACCTTGCTTACTTCTGATAAAAGAATAAAAAAGAAAAGGGCAACCCAGTTCGAAGTTTGCTCGGCCTTCTTTATTCTTTTATTTTTATTATGTCAAAAATGAAGCAGGAAAGCAAGGCAATCAGGCAGAGCAGCTTATGTACGCAGGCCTTTACTATTTGTGTCACTTTTACCATTTTCAAAAGTAAAGGAACCTTTTCCCCATTTTCTGTTCACCTGCTACATAGCAAACATTAAACTTCCCGGTTTTCCTTAAAAGGCAGTTAGTTAGTTGAAAATATCAAAGAATGAGAAAGCAAACAACAATCAGCTAATAAGCACAAAGATAAACAACATATTCTTCTTGTTTATTGTGACAATAAAAGAAACCTTCTTTTGATTGAGCAGATACAGATAGATAACTTCTATAAGTTGCTGTTAGCTTGTTAACTTTGTACATAAGACCAACCCAAACTTTAAAACCGGATTGCCCATCCCGGGAAACTAGCCCGAACTAGATTCAATTTGCATTTTAAGAATTTTGGGTATCATCAGATACATGTTTTCCGATTCGTCTCTTTAATAAAACCACGGGTTCAAAGAAGTAATGTTACCAATTTGCAAGCAAACAAAAAAGGGTCGGATTTTGCAATTTGCTATATTGGAAATTTGGTCGCATTTAGGAACTTTCTAAACATTTACAGTATGCAAAGTTCATATTATATTGGTACACACCTAAAAATAATTTTTTCAAAGATGTAAATATACTGAGATGGGAAAAGTCAATTGTTAACATTTGTCAATAGATGGAGTTAAGCTCTGTTGTTACGATATCATAACAACATTCTGTTAAGTAGTTAACAATTTCAGACGTTTTTAACCGCTTAGTTCATATTCAATGAACTGGAAACTGCTATGGAATACAATCCTAAGTCCAACTTTTTGCTTTCCTACAATTCGTATAAGCCGAAATGCGCTTTAATGGAGTTTTTAACATTAACATACCCCTGTTGTTGATAAAATGTTTATATACTTTGTTTCATAAGCATATTTGCATTATGCGCCTTTTCCAGTCCTTACAATTCTATGTCTTTGATTTTTTTATGAAAATATGAAACAATTGATGGGAATTACTATAACGAAAAAATATTTAAAAATAACAAAACAAATTTTTAACTTATTCTGTCATTTAGGTATAGATGGCGCTTGTGTGGGTGGCAAAATTCGTATTCGTACACCTAGAAGCACTATATATTTGTGGTATTTATGGATTTTTTAAGCAAATTATCACCAATTTTAGTTGTTTTCTTCTTTTAGAGTGCCTCTGCTGTAGAAAAATGTAAAAATAATGACAATTTAATTTAAACATTTGGCATGAATAAAAAGTCGGAATAATAACCATTTTATTAATTTTTGAAGGGTGTACGAATATTAACTTTGCACACTGTATAAGATTCCCTGTCAAAAGAAGGCGTTTTGTACATCGAAGACCTTTAAGGCATAGGTACATAAAGAAGGCCGAGCCAATTTTCGAACTATGTTGCCCTTTTCTTTTTTATTCTTTTATCAGAAGCAAGCAAGGCCAGCAGACGAGGCTGATTATGTACCCAGGCCTTTAGAAGGTGTACAAATACCATCGATAGAAGACCTTTAGAAGTTCTTCTGCCTTAGAAGTCCTTTGAATATAGAAGAGCTTTAGAAATTTCTCTGCCCATAGAAGGTATTCTGTCTACAGAAGATCTAAGGAAGGCTTTCTGCTTATAAAAAAGACATTTGGAAGATATACTGCCTATAGAAGACATTTATAAGGGCTTCGGCCTAGAGAAGACCTTAAGAAGATCTTCTGACTATAGACGACATTTACAAGGTCTTCTGCCTATAGAAGATCTTTAGAAAGTTTTCTGTCTATAGAAGGCCTTTAGAAGGTATTTTATCTTCTGTCAAAAACGACCTTTAGAAGGTGTTTTATCTATAGATTCTTCTTCCTGGCAACATTTGTCAGGATTTCTTCTTTGCTTGTGAGCTCAAGGAAGAGCTTAGAGAGCCTGGCACTCAACATCGTCTAAGGAAGCCTGCGTGCCTCACCGTTTACCTATATGGGCTCATCCGCTGCCATCTCTACTGCATTATCCGCCATAACAACGCAGATATCTGTAGACCCTATTCCTCAAGTACTTTGAGTTGGCTCTAACAGATATGTTGGTAGTGTTGCAGGTATTTCTTCCATGCATCGGGTTAGGGTTATACCGCCCATGATCGGTCGCCAGAGCCTCGTTTGCGTGAACAGATGACACCAAGTCTCAAGTGGACAGTCGGTAAGGTTGACGTTTGAAGAGGATTGGCTATGCGAACAAATATATTATTCGTGTTTCGCATCACTCTTCCGATAGTCCTCCTATAGATTACCTTTAGAAAATCATCGGTCTATAGAAAACCTTTTGAGGGTTGCATGTATATAGAAGACTTTCGTAAGAAAGGTCTTGCGTCTATAGACGATCTTTAGAAGCTCCTCTGCCTTTAGAAGGTTTCCGTCTACAGAAGATCTTCTGCCTATAAAGAAGACATTTGGAAGATATTCTGCCTATAGAAGACATTTAAAAGGTCTTCTGCCTATATAAGACATTTAGAAGTTCTTCTGCCTACAGAAGATCTTTGGAAAGTCTTCTGTCTATAGAAGACCTTTAGAATGTCTTCTGCCTATAGAAGATCTTTAGAATTTCGTCTGCCTATAGCAGATCTGTAGAAGGTCTTCTGCCTACAGAAGACCGTTAGAAGATATATATACTGGCTTTGGAAGATCTTTAGAAGGTCTTCTGAAGATCTTCTGCCCTTAAAAGACATTTCATCTATATAAGATCGTTAGAAGGTCTTCTGTCTATAGAAGATCTTTTGCCTACTATGATGACCTTTAGAAGGTCTTCTGCCTATAAAGAAGACCTTTTGAAGGACTTCTACCTAGGAAGAAGACCTTTAGAAAGTATTGTGCATATACAAGACCTTTAAAAGGTCTTCTGCACGTTGAAGGTCTTCTGTCTATCGAATATCTTTAGAAAGTCCTATGCCATAGAAGATCATTAGAAGGTTTTCTGCCTACAAAGAAGGCCCTTAGAAGGTCTTCTACCAAATTTTCATTGTTTTTTTTTTCTCCAAGTCAAAAATTATTTAAAATGGGGTTCCCAATGCCTATAGAAGGTCGGCCATTCAGAGTTCTGTTAACAACTTTTGACAACATACATAATAGATTTTATATTATTGTAATCTGAGTTTCTTTGTATTTTAAATCACAATAATGTTTTTGACAACAAACATAACAATCAGGTGGGCTGAGTGTCCAACTGTATAAACCATGGTGGAATAAAAAGGTGTTTTCATCAAATCATACCAAACGTCAAATTTGGTCACAATAATGCATTGGTGTGAATTGCTTGTTTACATTTTGTATGAGATTTTATTCACAATAATGCATTATGCCAAATAGTATGATGATCAGCTGTTTTTGGCCTTACACCTTCTAATTCCGCCATGGTATAAACTGTGGGGGTTCCTTTACATCACCAATAAACCGCTTGGTACGACATTTGCAATCTAACATGGTAACTCTGAATAGAAAATTCAGTTAAAAACACTCCATCAAATGTCAATGAACTTATCTCTAATTTTGTGTGTTAAATGTTTCCTCATTCTTTCGGTAATGATGATCACTTTTTGTTTATTTTTCTATTTCTAGTTTAGGTTATTGAACTTGTTTGTTTGCTTCTTAGTATTGTTGTTGCTTGTCTCAACAGCACAACAACAACATTTTCCAAAGCATTGTTTATTTATCAACTAAACAAATAATAGTTTCTTATTTCATTTTCGGGGATTTCTTAGCTATTTCTACAAATTCTGCTTACCTATTATCACTCAAGACGTTGACTTCCCGATTTATTTACATTTTATCCCGCATCGTCTTGAGAAATTTTACAAGACAATCATCTCCAAATGGGTTTCCCTAACATACAAAAAAGGGGGAAGACCTCCACACCAAAACTACTTCGTTTGGAACAAAATTTCCCCTTCTTTGAGGGAGAAGAAACCCCCATTTCTTTAGAAGTTTGTCTAGGGGTCTTCAAATGTAACAGGTTAGCAGAGGCAATAAAAAGTATGAAACATTTTTGAGATTTCTTTCTGTCAAACCAAAAACAGAAATCTTAAGAAAACAAAACGAACGGAAATTCAACAAAGAAGCAACGGCAATGGAAACCTCAATATTTATTTATCTTGAAAGAAAAAAAAACATATAGGCCATATGGGAATGGCATACAGCAAGCAAACACGTGCTTCACTTGTGTGTTACAGCGCACACAAAAAAAAAAACCTAGGGTGTGACTGTTACAAAGTAACGAACACATGTAAAACATCTTGTAACCCCTCAGCGTTGAGTTTTTGTTTAAGATACTGAACTTCACCCCAAGTGTTTTCGAAGAAGGTCTCTATTAATAGCAATTGGTTACAAAAAAAAAAAAAAAAAAAAAAAAACGGGGAAATAAATATTAAAAAGAAGGGAAAATAACAACAACACCAATTCACACATAATACACAAACATACATACATATGTATTATGTATGTACATACATACATTCAAATGTACTTATGTTACAACATCAGCATATTTTTTGGTGCCTTTACTTCAGTATTGTGATAGCTGAGGGCTATGGTAATATACAAGCTGGTGCACTTTGCCCATTAACCCTTGGCGAAGCGCAGAAGACCTGCAGAAATTATTTTGTCAATTGAAGAACTTTAGAAGTTGTTCCCCCATGGAAGACCTTCAGGCTATATATTGTATACTCGTATATATATAATTGTCCCACAAACATCCCATGAGGGACAAGGGAGACTTCTCTCATATCAATGGCTCTCATATCATATTAGCTCAATGATATGGGACCTACAGTTTACCGCCGAGTGCGAACGGCGTGTCTAAGACACCACTTTTGAAGAGAAGTTTTACATGGCTGAAATACTCAGGAAATGTCGCCAACATTACTGAGGGGTATTTTGCCACCGTTGAAAAGTGGTTTTGATGTTGCCTGGCCGGGGAATCGAACCCACGACCTTAAGTGTGCAAGGCGGGTGTGCATACCATTGCACCACGGTGGCACCCCTTCAGGCTATAGAAGACCTTTATAATGTCTCCCGTCCACAGAAGACCTACAAAAGGTCATGGAAAACCAGTAGAAGCTCTTCTGTCCACAGAGGACCTCTAGAGGGTTTTCTGTCCATAGAAGCACTTTTGAAGGTATTCTGTCCGTAGAAGACTTAGAAAATCTTCCGTATGAAGAAGACATTTACAAGGTCTTCAGGCCATAAAAGGTCTCTAGTTGGTCTTTTGTCCATAGAAGATCTTTAAATTGCCATCTGACCATAGTAGGTCTTCTGCTTATTTAAGAAGAAGACATTTACAAGGTCTTCAGGCCATAAAAGGCCTCTAGTTGGTCTTTTGTCCATAGAAGATCTTTAAATTGCCTTCTGAGCATAGTAGGTCTTCTGCTTATTTGAGACCTTTAGAAATGCCTTAGAATACCTTTATAATGTCTTAGAATACCTCGGTAGACCTGTTGAAACCTTTCTGTCCACAGAGAACCTTTAGACGGTCTTCTGTCCATAGAAGCACTTTTGAGAGTATTCTGTCAATAGAAGACTTTTAGAAAATATTCTGTTAAAAGAAGACATTTTCAAGGTCTTCAGACGATAGTAGGCCTCTAGATGGTGTTTTGTATACAGCTCTTTAGAAGGTCCTCTGTCCATAGAATACCTTTAGAAGGCCTTCTGGGCATAAAACCCCTTCTGAAGGTATTCTATTCATAGAAGACAATAAAAAGTTCTCTGTCCATAGAAGACCTTTACAATGTTACGTCCATTAAAAGTCCTCAGAAGGTCATATGTCTATAGATGAACATTAGAAGGTTCTCTGTTCATAGAAGGCCATTAGATAGTCGTCTGTCCATAGAAGAACTTAAGAGGGTCTTTTAATATTTTTACTAATAATGAATGTAAACAAACAAAACGATTCCCGTACCAATCACACAAAGCCACAAACTTTTCAGCTTCTCTGAATCGTTTCATTCTCACAACCAAAACCACAAACTTCTTTTCTTCTTTGTTTTTGCCAATGGCCATATTTATTTGGAATATATTCTTAAGAGCTAACAGATATGACTTACTGTGCTATTGGAATTAAATAAACACGTAGCTATTCGCCACCTACTACATTATATACAAAAACATCGCTGTGGGTTAACCACAAGCAGCTATCAGACAGGAGAAAAAACAAAGTATGTGAATTCAGTGCATGTAAGCCCCAAAAATCCAAAGTAAAAAATAGGCCATATTAAACTATATAACTTAAAACTACGATTTAAAAATATACTTAAAACTAGGTACTACAAACTACTATTTACGCTATATACAAAATCATTAATTGAGTATTATTATACACAATATCCTCAACATCTAGGGTTCCGTATCTACCATGATAGAACCTCAGTTCTCCGTTGACAAACAGCAAGCCCTCGTCCAGCAGATATTTTAAAGCACCCGGTGTTAGGTGCCAGCATTCTCTAAGACTATTTGCATCTAGATCGCAACTCAGGGCATCCGCAACAACCCTATTATCTAGATTAGCACTCTTGACTAGAAATTCCAGACCACTTGTTACCATTACCCTATCTAATCGTTCAACATCCACATTACTGTAGATAGCTATATTAGAGTGTCTTCTGAGAGTGTCTTTAACAGTAGACCCCTCATGCCTAATCATGATGCAAGAACTTGCCGCTCCCCCCTCCTAAGCATCTCCATCTGGTGTGACGAAATGTCAAACCAGACTGGAAAGGCATAGGATATAATAGGTCTGATTATCTGGCGGTATATCAACAGTTTGACCTGTTGGGATAATCCACCCCGCATCTTCATAAGGCTTTGATAGCTGAAGAAGATTTGTTTTCCTCTGGACAGTATAAAGTCAACATGCTTGTAGAATTCAAATTTCTCGTGAAAAATGATCCCAAGGTACTTTATAGTGTCCTTGACATCAACAATGTTCAGCTCTATTTGTATAACAGGCCTATATGTTCTAAAGTTTGGCCGCATATGTTGGTATTTGCCCTTGAATATGATTGCCGAACATTTGTCCACATTTAGGTTTAACCCCCATAGGGTAAAGTATCTGTCTATAATAGCCAGGTAATCATTCAGATGGTCTTCCACCACACGAAGCATAGGTCCTGAAAAAGCAAGGTCTTATGTTCTTAGAAGACGTTTAGATTGTCTTCTGTCCATAGAAGACATTTAGAAGTTCTTCTGTTTTTAGAAGACCTTTGGGAGATCTTCTGTCCATAGAACACATTTAGATGGTCTTCTGTTCTTGGAAGACCTTTACACCTTTTCCTTTCAAAGAAGACCTTTTTCTCTCCATAGAAGACCTTTAAAAGGTCTTATTCTCATGGAAGACCTTTAGAAGGTCTTCTGTCCAAAAAAGCCGTTTGGAAGGCCTTCTGTTCATAAAATACTAATAGAGAATGTTCTGTCCATAGTGGCACCCCTTCAGGCTATAGAAGACCTTTATAATGTCTCCCGTCCACAGAAGACCTACAAAAGGTCATGGAAAACCAGTAGAAGCTCTTCTGTCCACAGAGGACCTCTAGAGGGTTTTCTGTCCATAGAAGCACTTTTGAAGGTATTCTGTCCGTAGAAGACTTAGAAAATCTTCCGTATGAAGAAGACATTTACAAGGTCTTCAGGCCATAAAAGGTCTCTAGTTGGTCTTTTGTCCATAGAAGATCTTTAAATTGCCATCTGACCATAGTAGGTCTTCTGCTTATTTAAGAAGAAGACATTTACAAGGTCTTCAGGCCATAAAAGGCCTCTAGTTGGTCTTTTGTCCATAGAAGATCTTTAAATTGCCTTCTGAGCATAGTAGGTCTTCTGCTTATTTGAGACCTTTAGAAATGCCTTAGAATACCTTTATAATGTCTTAGAATACCTCGGTAGACCTGTTGAAACCTTTCTGTCCACAGAGAACCTTTAGACGGTCTTCTGTCCATAGAAGCACTTTTGAGAGTATTCTGTCAATAGAAGACTTTTAGAAAATATTCTGTTAAAAGAAGACATTTTCAAGGTCTTCAGACGATAGTAGGCCTCTAGATGGTGTTTTGTATACAGCTCTTTAGAAGGTCCTCTGTCCATAGAATACCTTTAGAAGGCCTTCTGGGCATAAAACCCCTTCTGAAGGTATTCTATTCATAGAAGACAATAAAAAGTTCTCTGTCCATAGAAGACCTTTACAATGTTACGTCCATTAAAAGTCCTCAGAAGGTCATATGTCTATAGATGAACATTAGAAGGTTCTCTGTTCATAGAAGGCCATTAGATAGTCGTCTGTCCATAGAAGAACTTAAGAGGGTCTTTTAATATTTTTACTAATAATGAATGTAAACAAACAAAACGATTCCCGTACCAATCACACAAAGCCACAAACTTTTCAGCTTCTCTGAATCGTTTCATTCTCACAACCAAAACCACAAACTTCTTTTCTTCTTTGTTTTTGCCAATGGCCATATTTATTTGGAATATATTCTTAAGAGCTAACAGATATGACTTACTGTGCTATTGGAATTAAATAAACACGTAGCTATTCGCCACCTACTACATTATATACAAAAACATCGCTGTGGGTTAACCACAAGCAGCTATCAGACAGGAGAAAAAACAAAGTATGTGAATTCAGTGCATGTAAGCCCCAAAAATCCAAAGTAAAAAATAGGCCATATTAAACTATATAACTTAAAACTACGATTTAAAAATATACTTAAAACTAGGTACTACAAACTACTATTTACGCTATATACAAAATCATTAATTGAGTATTATTATACACAATATCCTCAACATCTAGGGTTCCGTATCTACCATGATAGAACCTCAGTTCTCCGTTGACAAACAGCAAGCCCTCGTCCAGCAGATATTTTAAAGCACCCGGTGTTAGGTGCCAGCATTCTCTAAGACTATTTGCATCTAGATCGCAACTCAGGGCATCCGCAACAACCCTATTATCTAGATTAGCACTCTTGACTAGAAATTCCAGACCACTTGTTACCATTACCCTATCTAATCGTTCAACATCCACATTACTGTAGATAGCTATATTAGAGTGTCTTCTGAGAGTGTCTTTAACAGTAGACCCCTCATGCCTAATCATGATGCAAGAACTTGCCGCTCCCCCCTCCTAAGCATCTCCATCTGGTGTGACGAAATGTCAAACCAGACTGGAAAGGCATAGGATATAATAGGTCTGATTATCTGGCGGTATATCAACAGTTTGACCTGTTGGGATAATCCACCCCGCATCTTCATAAGGCTTTGATAGCTGAAGAAGATTTGTTTTCCTCTGAACAGTATAAAGTCAACATGCTTGTAGAATTCAAATTTCTCGTGAAAAATGATCCCAAGGTACTTTATAGTGTCCTTGACATCAACAATGTTCAGCTCTATTTGTATAACAGGCCTATATGTTCTAAAGTTTGGCCGCATATGTTGGTATTTGCCCTTGAATATGATTGCCGAACATTTGTCCACATTTAGGTTTAACCCCCATAGGGTAAAGTATCTGTCTATAATAGCCAGGTAATCATTCAGATGGTCTTCCACCACACGAAGCATAGGTCCTGAAAAAGCAAGGTCTTATGTTCTTAGAAGACGTTTAGATTGTCTTCTGTCCATAGAAGACATTTAGAAGTTCTTCTGTTTTTAGAAGACCTTTGGGAGATCTTCTGTCCATAGAACACATTTAGATGGTCTTCTGTTCTTGGAAGACCTTTACACCTTTTCCTTTCAAAGAAGACCTTTTTCTCTCCATAGAAGACCTTTAAAAGGTCTTATTCTCATGGAAGACCTTTAGAAGGTCTTCTGTCCAAAAAAGCCGTTTGGAAGGCCTTCTGTTCATAAAATACTAATAGAGAATGTTCTGTCCATAGAACACCTGTAGAAAGTCTTCTGTAAAGAGAAGACCTTTAAACGGTATATACTCCCTAACAGGTCTTAAAGGGCTGAGTACATAAGCTCCCTTGCATGCTTACCTTGCTTGCTTCTGATAAAAGAATAAAATAGGAAAGGGCAACCCAGTTCGAATTTAGAACTGGGTTGCCATTTTCTATTTTATTCTTTTATCAGAAGCAAGCAAGGTGAACACGCAAGGTAGCTTATGTACCCAGCCCTTTAAGACCTGTTAGGGAGTATATTTTTTATTCTTTTATCAGAAGCAAGCAAGGCAACCAGGCAAAGCAGCTTATGTACGTAGGCCTTTACTCTCTAAAAACCGTTTAGAAGGCCTATTGATGATTTTCTGTCTTTAGCATGTGCTCTGAGGGGAGGGTCTGCCTATACCTAGAAGATCTTGTATCCTTATAAGACCTTTATAAGATCTTCTGCCCATCATAGAAGACCTCTAAAAAGACTTCTATCCATAGAAGACCTTAGAAGGTGTTATGTCAACAGAAAATCATTGGGAGGTCTCCTGTCTATAGAAGACCTTTAAAAAGTCTTATGTACATAAAATACCTTTAAACGGTCTTCAGTCCATAGAAGACCCACTGTAGAACAATAATTCGTCAAAATTATAGAATACCTTTAGGAGGCCTTTTCTCCAGAGTAGATCTTTAGAAGATTTTCAGTTCATGGAAGATCTTTAACGATTCTTTAGTGTATTGAAAACCCCCAGAAAGTTCTCTTTCCATAGAAGACCTTTAGCAAGTTTTCCGTCCATAGAAGATCTTCTATCCATAGGTGATTATTTGAAGGCCATGGATGTCCTTTAGAAGGTCTTCTGACCATAGAAGGAATTTTTAAATGTGTTCTGTCCATAGAAGCGTAGAATTTTAGTCTTCTGTCCGAAGAAGGTCTTCTGTTTATAGAGTATTATTAGAAGATCTTCTGTCAATAGGAGACCTTTGCAAGATTTTCCGTACCTAGAAGACTTTTAAAGGTCTTCTGTTCCTAAAATACCTTCAGAAGGTCGTCGGTTCATAGAAGATATTTAGAAGTTATTCTGTCCCCAGCAGACCATTAGAAAGTTTTCTGTCGTCTTTTATCGATAGAAAATCTTTGAATGTGTTCTACGTATAGAAGGTTTTCATGCTATAGAATACCTTTAGCTGCCCTTCTGCCAACAGAAGATTTTTAGAAGGTCTTCTTTCCATAGAAGACCTTTAGGCGTTTTATGGCCTTACCCCAGTTTTTGTAACTTATTTTTGTTCGTTCGTCTATATTCGTAATAATTTAGGCATTCATAGCTTAGCCCCCAGATGACATACACATCTAATTTTTCGTATACCCGTTCCATATATCGTTAAGGATTGATTCCTCATTTAAAAATCAGCGCTCTGCATTTGCGCTAAAGCGAGTAAATCGACATACAAAATTTGACAATTCGTGTGAGAAGAATAAATTTTTTTTACAAAAACTGGGGGTTAGAAAACCTTAAGAAGTTCTTCTGCCAATAGAAGACCTTTAGAAGGCCTTCTGCCAGCAGATGACCGTTAGAAGCTCTTCTTTCCATGGAAGATCTTTAGAGGATAATGTTGCAAGTGTCTTCCCATCGATAGTATTTTCCCGCTGCATTTGTTCCTTAGAGGGTTAATACCTCACACACACAGTTACATGTACTGTGTTTTCCCCGTTCTTTGCTTTCCTTCAGCCATGTGCAATCAGCAAACCACCACCAGCGACAACGCTAGCATTTCCATTTACTACTCCACCATGCATACATTCTTAACACTTGTCCTCCATACAACAACAACAAAAAACACTTGTCCCCATATCTGCTTTCCTATTCGAAATTATGAATATGAATAATTTTGTTGATTTTCTCCTGACAAAATGAATGGACATTTTTGACGAATTATTGTCATAATTCTCATGAATCATAATTTTATCTTGCAAAGGGAATCTCCTCCGGCACAAATGGAAATAAATGCTTTATGAATATCAATGATGATAAGGGAAGAATGTGACTACTGACAGACGACAATTTTGGGTGGTGGAGGAGGTCATAAATAAAATATTTTATGTTGAAATTCAGGAAACTCGGACATTTATTATGATGGGCTATGAGAAAGAAGGAGAAGTTGTTGGTGTTACACAATTTATGGTGTGTTGAGGAAAATATAAATTTTGTAATCGAAACTACACAAAAGTGAGGTTAGTTTAGGTTTTCTATATTTTTGTGACAGTGATTACAAAGTAAGATACTCGTTTTAAAGGGAAAAGGGAGATAACAATAATGTGTAATCAGTCAGTCTTACTTCGTTCTTATGTTTTCCTATTCTAAACCAATATAGAAATAATAATCTTAACAGGTGTCGTCTGTCTGTCTTTTTCAGTTCTTTATGATCACGTTCAATGTCATGTGTCCATTAGGCCGGTTGTTTGATTTTCGAATTTGTAAAGAAAGACATTTCCAAAAAATTGTTGTTGTTTTGTAATTTTGAAAATAGTTTTGTATTTTTTTCACGTCTTACTAAATATTCTGCCTTCCTATTATCTGGGGAGATCTAACCCTGATATATGTGGGTGTTGAAATCTTAGTTTTCGAAAATTTCATCTCTCTGAAGGTCGTTTCATTTTATGTGTAAATTTAGAGCTTGGTAGCCACTGGAGCACCTCCATACGAATTTTGTAAACAAAGTGGGCCGTATTTTGTAAAATAATAGGTGTGTTCGTTTACTCAATAATTTGTACAAATTTGTACAAGTCCAGTAACTTCTTGTAAACGACTAAGGTCTTTTGCATTGTACTGTATAGTACAACAGAAACGAACAACATCCAGTAACAATTTGTACAAATTTTGAGTAAACGAACACATATAATCTTTCTAAAACTTATGGTCGCCTGTTACAAGGGGGCTCCTAACCGTGATATATTCCGGTATAAAGAAATAAATATTTGCTCCACCAATTTGGGTGGAGAACTTTAATGAACTTAAACCTAATTCACACTACCACATAAAACTCGAGTTTTATCAAGATATGAGATGTATTTTACGTATGTATGTACATATATGCAATGGAGTTGACAATTGCAATCTCGAGCCTATAAAAAATCAAATTGAATATTTAAACCATGATTTTGCACTTATTTACCTTACTTATCTCTAACATAAAAAAGTCGCGCTGTATGATAAAAACCTAATTTACCTACCCTGTGAATGCAACAACTTAGGTCATATTCGCCATTTATTTCCCAGCTACCAAATGGAGTTGACAACTTAAGTGACTTTTGTGTAAATGCAACATAATAATACAGTTGAGGACGTCCTACACTTAAGTGAAAACATGTCTTAACAATATTTCTGATATTTCACTGTGAAGAATTTCCACCTCCCACGAAAAGCAGACCTGAAAATATTTTGTCTCGATACAACTTATTTCATAGAAACTAAAGAAAAACTAACAACCTAACCTCATTTCATTAAACTTAACCTCAAATTATCGTTTTCCACACACAAACAGAATTGGATATTAAGATTTTTTAATTGCATTTTTGACATTTCTACAACAAACTACTTCCCTTCTTTCCTCATAGCCCATCACTAAAAATGTCAGAATTTCCTGAAAATGTAATAAACATTTTTTTATTTATTGGCCCCGAAACTGTCAAGTCAGCAGTTGTAGTGTCATTATTTGGCTTATCATAAGCCATTTATATTGGACTCAAATCCACTTTTTTTTATACCTTTTGGATTGTTTTATTCATCAAAAATGTCAGTCATTACAGGAAATCAGAAAATTATTCATATTCATAATTTCTACTAGGAAAGCAGAGAAGTGGATAAGTATTTTTTGTTGTTGTTGTACGGAAGACAAGTGTTAAGAATGCATGGTATGCATGCATGGTGGAGTACTAAATGGAAATCGTTAGCGGTGCTGGTGGTGCTTTGTTGATTGCACATGACCGAAGACAAGCAAATAACGGGGAAATATTACATGTACTATGCGTGAGGTATCAGAACCAGACAACGAAGCGAATCGCTTTTTTTCGGCGGCGGCTGAATATCAGCGTTTCGGTTTGTTTTATACATATTTGACACAAAACAAAACACTTGTTGCCTTTTATTTTGTTTTTATTTTGATTCTTCTTAGTCAAGACTCCCGATTTGGGAAATCCAAATTTGACACGAAACGAAACACTTATGTATTTCGTTTTTATTTTGATTATTCGTTTGCTTGCATAAAAATGCCCTCTTTTAATAAACAGGAGGAGGAGTGGGTGAAAAGGATGTGGAGTAATTGTTGGAAAACAATAGTGATTCAAATTTTTAATGCTTTAAGATATGGCTGAAACGAAGAACCTCAAAGAATTTTCCAAAGCAAATAGAAAAACAATATTTCTCTTGTCTTTTAAAAGTTGGTCAGTGCGAGAATGCCAATAAAGTCCATGCAGGTAGAGGTAGGAAAAAAGGTCAAAATAAGGACAGCGAATGCGCGTATTTTAGTAAACAAGGTCATAAAAGACGTACCAGATTTCGCGAATGGCGTATTTTTCTAAACAAGATCATAGATGTCCTGATTCTGCGAATGCTCGAAATTTTATTTTTTTAATTAATTTTAATTGTTTTGAATTACAGAAACTACAACAACATCAATATACTGCCCACATTGCAATGCGTACAATATAAGGTGTGTACGATAACCCAATAATTTGTACAAATTCGTAAAAATTTTTACTGAATGCTGTTCGATAACAAAATTTTCCAGCAAAAGAGGGCGAGTTTGGAGAGATTTTTGGTGTGTTTTCTGACTGAGAACTTGCAAACTTTTGCTGGGAAAATTTGTCCCGCAAACATTTGCAAGTCTGATCAGCTGACTTTTAATCACCTGTTCAATGTAAACAACTCGAAATGTTAACATTTTTGACAAGGAAATTTCACAATTGCAAATTTTTTAGATTCTAATGCGTTGTAGATAGGATTAAAGCATTAAATAAGTAAACTGCAATTTTAAAATTTATGTGTTTGTTCCGTTTGGTTTAAAATATCAAAAGAAACAAAAACAAATTTCACACATTTTCGGTAACAGCTGACTTTCTTGCAAGTTGTTGCAAAATGCTATTCGATAACTTTCTGCAATTTTTCTTGCTTGAGAGAGTAAAATTCACTGAGAGAGGTTGCTGGAACTGACTGAGTAATTATTGCGGGGAAAGTTATAGTACCCACCTATAAAAGAAGAGGTATCAACGTGTGAGGAAACAGAATAAACAAACTGGGGACTGCAACCCTGAACACCAGTTCAGCAGTCCTCAACATCGCAGTCGTGCCAGCCCTTAAAATCCCAGTCGGGCCAGCCTTTAACATCCCAGTCGGGCCAGCCAAAGTGGGAACCGCAGGTGGAAGAAGGGATGGACTTAATTCACAACTTAATGGGACAAATAGAAGATGAACAAATAGAATATGTACAAATAGATGATGAACCAGAAAAAACGAAGAAGCAAAGAAAAAAAGAGAGAATAAAGGAGGAATGAAAAAACAAAAAAAAAAAACAATGAATAGAAAGCAATACCCGAAACAAGCAATGGAAGATGCAGTACTAGCATGTATGCTAAAGAAAATGTATCCTACGGAAGCGGCTGAGACTTATAAAGTCCCAATCAGCACTCTGGAAAAAATGTTGCTAAGGCGGGCAAGGAATCCACAATTAATACATTCTTGTAAATAAATTGTATACTTAACTTACTTGCACTTATTGAAATTATTCTTCTTTACAGAAAGAAAAAACCAACCAATCAAACGATAAAAACTGACCATCCGAAACGTCGTCGGAAAACATTGATCATTGTAAATTTTTATATACATACACTCCGTTTCATGTCAATAGCACATTTCAAATTGCTTTTTGCTACTTCATTTTAGTCGTGCCAGCTCTTAAAATCCCAGTCTGGCCAGCCAAAGCGGGAATCGCAGGTGGAAGGTAGTTCACAACTTAATGGGACAAATAGAACATCAAGAAATAGAAGATGAATCGGAAAAAACGATCAAGCAAAGAAAGGAGAGAATAAAGGAAGAATGAAAAAAACAAACAAAAAAACCAGCAATGAAAAGAAAACAATACCCGGATCTAGCTTTCCTACGGAAGCGGCTGAAACTTATCAGTCCCAATCAGCACCCTTGCAAAAAAGTGGCTAAGGCGGGCGAGGAATCCACAATTAATACATTCTTGTAAATAAATGGTATACTTACTTAGCTTACTTGTACTTATTGAAATCCTTCTTCTTTGCAGAAAGAAAAAAACAACCAACCAAACGATAAAAACTCACCATCCGAAACGCCGTCGGAAAACATTGATCATTGTAAATTTTTATATATGTATATATGTATATTTAAAGTGATTGTTCTGATTCGGAACCATGCATTTGAAGGGAAAAGACATGAACAACATACAGTGAGTCACAGTCCCAGTCGGGCCAGCCCTTAACATCCCAGTCGGGCCAGCCAAAGCGGGAACCGCAGGTGGAAGAAGGAATGGACTTAATTGACAACTTAATGGGACAAATAGAAGATCAAGAAATAGAAGATGAACCGGAAAAAACGAAGAAGCAAAGAAAAAATGAGAGAATAAAGGAAGAATGAATAAAGAAACAAACACCAGCAATGGAAGATGCAGTACTAGCATGTATGCTAAAGAAAATTTATCCTACGGAAGCGGCTGAAACTTATAAAGTCCCAATCAGCACTCTTGCAAAAAAAGTTGCTAAGGCTAAGGCGGGCAAGGAATCCACAATTAATACATTCTTGTAAATAAATGGTATAATTAACTTACTTATACTTATTGAAATCCTTCTTCTTTGCCTAAAGAAAAAGCCAAAACCAACCAAACGATGAAAACTCACCATCCGAAACGTCGTCGGAAAACATTGATCATTGTAAATTTTTATATACAGTGAATGTCACTAAAAATGGTGCAACCTGAAATAAAAAATGTAAACGTTGATAACTTGGAAACGAGTTGAGATTTTTTAACAATTCAAAAAACAATTTTGTAGACCGAATAGTTGTCTTTAAGATGAAATACAAAAATATTCAGTTTCCAGCACCGTTATACTAAAATTTTACCGGAAAATAAAAAATGATCCTTTTTAATGTGAGCATTAAAGGGGAGTACACATTATCATTCAAAACTGACAGTCAGCGTACTTTTAGGACATTTTTCCGGCAAATAACAACTTTTATTTAACTAAAAACTTTTGAAATACAATATATATGGTATTATTTAGAGATTACAAAAGAAATTTTTCAGTTAGGCTTTGATATTCACGAAATAGACCTCGATGACTGTCAGTTTTGCTTGTCAATGTGTACTGTACTTAAAAATGATGCACCACAATAATCGATAAATAATTTCCAAATTTTAGTAATCAGAATGGTGGGATTATTGGTTCCCTATAGTTTTCAGTAGTTTTGTCAATGATTCCGATAGAAAAAATTATGTTCCTGACGTATTTTTGGCATGATTGTAATTAATGTCCCTTTGTAGGCAATTTGGCTAGAAATTTCTAGTTTTTGAAGTTATTTTCAAAAAAATTACTATGAAAAATCATTCTTGCAAGGCTTTTTCAGGGTTCCTATACTTTAGATGTTATGACTTCTTATATTTGTCACCAAAACACTCCATAAATTTTCTTTGGATTCAAATCCGGGGGTTGGGGAGGTCTTTGAATCGTTTTTGCACAGTTATATAGCATCCATTCTCGATCAATGTGTGATTTGTGCTTGGGGTCATTGTCTTGAAAAAATTGGAATGTTGTCCCCAATCCCATTTTTTCAGAGCTACAATTCAAATTATCCTTCAGAAAATTTGAATAACACATCTTATCCATAATTCCTTCGATAAAGTCAAGATTCCCCATACCGAAAGCACTCCCATAGTATATCAGATCCTCCTCCATACTTTACGGTTAGTTTTGTGTCCATCCGACCCAAACAGACTGTTATTTTTGCAAATGAACGCCAATCTAATCTGTTTTCTTCCTACGCGTTTAAAATTGCGAGCTCAATGGCAATGAAAGACATACTATTCTGTATCCAACTAATACCACTGACAACCTATTACAACTTGAGATCATTGGAATGATACGTGAGTGTGCATTCATTCGATCTACTTCCAAAATTTTGAAAAATATTACTTTTTTAATAATATTGTTATTACAAAAAATAATTGAAAATCTCACATAACTTCAAAATGTTGTATAAACTATTTGAAAGTGTTTTTTGTTAAAAAAAGAAACTCAAAAGTTTTAAAATTTTGATATACATACATAAACAAATGGTGGATGTTTGTAATAGGTGTACAGAAATTTGAAAGCAGTTCTCGAACAAAAATTCCAAAAAATGTCCACGTCGAAACGTGCTGGCTCATCATAGACCCGCAGCTATGCCGTTTCGTTCCATCATTGACTACAAAATAGTCGAAATAAATGCGACTGCAAGATTGGTTAAACATGTTTTCATCTCATGAGCTCAACATTTAAACTCGGCATTTAAATTCACTGCATCCACCTAAATTTGTGTCACCCTATTACAAATTAAGATCTTTTTTACAGATACAAATGTGAGACTTTGTTTAAAATAAAATTCTGCGCCGTGGCATTCAACCTATTTCGAATCTTTTGAAAACATTTTATTAAAATACTGAAAACCTAGTAGAAAAGATCACATTTTAGAAGTGATATTATCATTCCATTAGAGCAACTGAGTTGGGGAATGGAATGGAGAAACCTTCCATGAGAAGAAACCTTTTCAAACTACTGAAAACCTAGCAGAAAATAGCACATTTTAGACGCGTTTTTAATATTTCCTTTATAGACACAATTCAAAATCTCCCATTGTTAAATAACCTCCAAAATTGATTGTTTAAACAAGAATATATTTTTTATAGAAATTATAAAAATCCAAATATTGGAAAATAAATAAAATAAAAAACACTAATCTTTTTTTTTTAATTTCTGACCTTTTGACAGCAAATGAAGACTAAAGGGCTGAGTATATAAGGTGCCATGCCTGCTTACCTTGCTTACTTCTGATAAAAGAATAAAAAAGAATATAAAATTTCGAAATTTGCTCGGGCTTCTTTATTCTTTTATTTTTATTATGTCAGAAATGAAGTAGGAAAGCAAGGCAAACAGGCGAGGCAGCTTATGTACCCGGGCCTTAAGTCAACAATAATTACACCAAAAATAAAAAATATAATTTTCCGTATAACAAATGGTGGTTGTTCGTAATGGGTGCACAGAAATTTCAGTGCAATGCAGTTTTTTTTTTTAAATATGTTAAAAAACACGCACTATTCAACCATTGTGTAATGGAAAATGGCGCAACGGTACTGCGTTATCATCGACCTGCAGCTAGGCGGTCTAATACATAAAAAATTACTTGATGGCGATCGTAATAAAAAGACACACACACAGAAATACTTATTTTTCCAATGGAAATTGTTTCATGGAATGTCACCCATACTTGACCTGCAGCTATTCATGGTGATATTTGGTGGTAATTTTTTTGTTTATAGTTCGTTTCAACAGCGTTTCGATAAATTACCCATAAAAGAAACACGAATACATTGACAATTGTTTTTCTCCCAGTCATAGGGAAAAATTGTGTAACACATAATGGCGCCCAATGCACACATTGAGGCACACACCTGCCTCTAGACTGTCACATGACATTTGGTGGGAGACAAGGTACACATGAAGTTCGATCAATTTTGTAATACACTGAGACACACTCACTCACTGCACAGAAATAGCTGCCTGATACAGAACGGCGCCCAATTGTGTTACTTGTTATCTATGACCAGCACACATTTTTTTATTTGGAAACAAGTTTTTTTTATCAAATAAGAGATAAGTGCCCTCGTTAGCCCTTCGTTCGTCTTTCTAAATTCACTGTCAGCCTATTACAAATGGGGATCTATGTTCCGCCTTAGCATTATAATAATGTTGCCATATATGGGGGTTCCACCTGTAAAAAAGAAGCTCCCATTCAAGATGTCAACATCTAGAGAATCTATTTCTATGCAGATCAGTGTTTCGATAACACTTGTTTATTGCCCACAATTACATGACCCTTGGCAGCAAAATTGTGTGACACATAATGGCGCCCAATGCAGCACAAGCGCTTATCTGTCTTTATACCCTAGAAGGGTACAGCGAGTAGGCATTTTTAAATCTGATACAAAATATACGCATTCTTTCATTGTGTTTATCTCTGCTCTAAACCTTCGTATGACAATTGCTGGGAGACAATACACACATTTCGATCAATTTTATAGTACATTGAGATACACTCCCCTCACTCCCAAGAAAAATGTTTGTGACACCGAATGGCGCCCAATTGTATTACTTGTTCTCTATGACCTGCACACATGTTGTTGTAGATTTGGAAAACAATTTTTGTTGTCAAAAAAGATAAGGGCCCCCGTTCGCCCTTCATTCTTCTTTCTAAATTCACTGTTAGCCTATTACAAATGGGGATCTTTGTTCCGCCTTTGCGCATTATAATAATGTTACCACATATAGGGGTTCCATTTGTAAAAAACGGAGCTCCCCTAGGACATATCATAGAAATCATGAGAGTCAACATCTAGAGACTCTAGTTCTATACTTATCGTAACTAACATGGCGCCCAACAATTAAAAGGCCCTTTGCAGCCCTATCGAACATCTTTCTAAAATAACTGTATGCCTATTACAAATGGGGATCTTGTTCCGCCTTGACATTTTAATAATATAGGAGTTCCACCAGTAAAAAAGAAGCTCCCATAACGAGATAAAACTCATGAGAGTGAAAATGTAGGGAGTATATTTTTATACATAACCCAACCAACTTACTTAGGCAGCACGTGTTTTTTTTTTCAAAAAATAAAGGGCACTTTCGAGACCTATCGAACATCTTTCTAAAATAACTGTAAGCCTATTACAAGTGGGGATCTTGTTACGCTATATGCTTATAGCATAATTTTTATGTATAAACAAATATGGGAGCTCCCCTTGTATAAAATGTCCCCACCATTGCATACATTACCCCACTTTTAATACTAAAACTAACCTAACTTTTTTATCAATGAAATTTTTTTAAAATGTTTATTTCAAAAATTAAGGGCACTTTCCAGATCTATAGAACATCTTTCTAAAATAACTGTAATCCTATTACAAACGGGGATCTTGTTCCGCTATATGCTTATAGTACACTTTTATGTATAAACAAATATGGGAGTTCCCCTTATACAAAATGTTGTCTATTTATTCCGAAAAGATATTCTTTTGGAACACATAACCCCACTTTTAATACTGAAAATAACCCAATTTTTTGTCGATGGAAATTTTTCAAATTTTGGAATTTCTCCTCCATTCCTATTTTCCTGAACGCCTATTCGAAAGGTCTACATTTTAATAATTTGAATATTTTTACTGAGGAATTTATTACTTTAATGGGGCTAAAAATCAAATAGGGCAGGCATTGTGCTATTGAGAATTATTTTACAAGGCGGCCTAAATTGTTTAAACAATTAAAAAGATTATTATTAGTTTTTATATAAACAAATAGTGGTTGATTGTGATGGGCCAGCAGAATTTTCAATATGCTGAGGCCAATGTATGCACAAAAACAAAATTATCACAAAATTGTTGTGGCCCTGGACAATATTTTGTAATAGGAAGTGTTGAAATTTGGAATGTCACCATTCTTGCTTATCAGCTATGATGTAAATGCAAAGACTCATCAGAAAAAAAAAAACACATTTTATGAAAGGCCTAAATTATGTGATTACGAGTATTTACCAGACAGTAGGCAAGCTGAGGCGACTATAAAATGAGCTATACCTCTCCTTTCTTTCGCGTAGAAGACGAACTTAAGGCGGAGACACATAAACGGCTGACTTCCTTGCTTATGAAAAAAAGCAACCTAGTTCGAATTTGGTTCGGCCGTTCTTCATTCCTTTAGCAAGAAGTATATATGTGTTTTTCGATGAATTCCTCAATCATTTTTACCAGAGAACGCGCTGCTAGGAAGCACTCCATTTTGCTTCTCTGCACTCAGCCATTTTGAATCCAAATCACAACTTTTGATACAGTGCTTTGGACTGAATTCAGTCTAAAGATGCAAAAAACTGAAAGTCATTGTAAAATACCCCAGAATAAATAAAATGCCGTTATTATTTGTGTAAACAAGAATATTAAGAATTTTATTACATTTGCTCTGTTCCAGAACTTACAAGAAGCTACTATTTTTTACTACGATAACACTTTTTCCTTTATGTTATCGGAAAAAATAGTAAAAATTAGTAGATTCTTGCCGTTCTGGAACAGAGCAATTAACACAAATTATAAAATGTCTCTGTTAAATTAAACAGGAACTGAGATTACTTCCTCCATTCTGCCTTTTTTGTCAACGCAATTGATTTTACTTTATCATCCCAAGGATTTTTTTTATATTGTCCTTCCACTCCAGTTCAAATTTTGACATGAACTCCAACCGCACTGCAAAAATTATTTCCGTCTCGTAATTATAGTTTGTATTGTTTATTTTATAACAAATTCATGGAAATTTATACATTCTGTTTTGTATTTGGAAGAAAAGATATCGCTGCTTGTAGGGATCAACAAACCGGCTTGCTTGTAGAGATCAACAAACCGACTTGCTTCTAGGGATTGTCATTACTTCGTTGGATTGCATCGAAAGATGTGGTGAAATCCTGCACAATTTTCATCTTTTTTTGCTGGGCAGTTACTTAAGCAAGAAATCCATGTTGCTTATGTACCAAGGCCTTTGCTTAATTCATTCCGCTAAAAGAATGATGGACTGATGAGCCAAACTCGAGCTAGGCTTCCCTTGGCCTTTTACTCTATTACCAGAAATGACTTAAGCGAGAAAGTCATGCTGCTTATACACCGATGGCTTTAAAGATGGCATTCATGCTTAAGTCATTTCCGGTAAAAAATAAAGAAATCATTGGAAATCAACAAACTTCTACTGCAGGAAATTGAAATTGACGTACTGCATAGTCTAATCGATCCTAAAAGCACATAGCCCGTGAGACTTAGGAACTACGACGGAGTTTTAACTTGACCCAGTCTTTAGAGACATGTGGTGATCCGAATCCGATAGCAATAAATATGTATGTATAAATACCTTGTGGAAATTCCTCGGTAGATAAGAACCATGACATTTTTGCGTAAGTCATTTGTGATAAAATAATAAAGAAAGGCCTGCCAAATTCGAACTAGGTTGCCCTTTACCTTTTATTCTTTTATCAGAAATGACTTAAGCAAGAAAGGCAAGCGCTTATGTACCGAGGCGTTTAGGTCCACAACAATTTTGTTGACGAAGTGCAACGTTCACAATATTCCCTTTTTGTTCGAACAAACCTTATGGGCATTGTGAACAAGTCTCGTAACCTACAGAATGAAAAGGTGACTGCGGATTACTTGCTGTCGAGGGCTTGATAAGCAGCAAAAAGTAGGCAGAAGATGAAGCAATTGAATAGCAGTGAAAAGCAGTCGTGATTTCGAACAAATATTTGAGTAGTTGCTAAGTTTACTATAAAAATACCTTAGGACTATCGCCGAATGCAAATCTGCTAATCTAAAAGCAAGTAATCTGACCCGGATTAGAGTCTGGGAAAGGAGGATGTTGCCAGCATGCTTAGGAGTGAGACCAACAATTGATGTCAATGGATTATATAGAAGTCCGCGCAACAAACCATCTACAAGGCAATATATTTCAGCAGGATCGAGGCATATATGATGAGGAAAAACAGGATGGTGGAACAATTTCTGCATTGCAATAAGGAACTCCCCACCATTCTTATAAAGAAACATCTGCCTTTTGGGAAAAGGAACTAGAAAGATCGATTCGCTTCAGGAATTAGATTGCCTTTGGGAGATGAAAGAAACCGTGGAATATGTTTCAGAAAATGGGCGTTGTGACCAAATCTCTGCAGAATGAAAAGGTGACTGTGTACGTTTCACAGGATATCTTATGCCAGAATTGCCGAAAAAGACCAGTAGATATTCCGTAAATTACTTAATCCCAAAGCTGTCTAGAACTTGATCAACAGCAAAAATTTAGAACATCTATAGAAGGAGATGGAGCAATTGAAATTTTGAATTAAAAACAGTCGAAATTTCGAACAAATATGTGAGTAGTTGCTAAGTTTACTATAAAAACACCTTAGGACTTTCGTCGGATGCATAACTGCTAATCTACAAGTAAGTAACCCAGCCCGTCATCACCTACTATTTCGCCAACCGGGTAGGCATATCGTCGGCGCAAATGGAAAGGATTAGGGTCTGAGAAAGAAGAATATTGACAGCAAGCTTAGGAATGAGACCAAGAATTGATGCCAAAGGAGTATATAGACAGACGCCCAACAGAGACATATACAACGCAATAGATTTCAGCAAGATCGATAACATTTATAATTTTTTACATACAAATAAACTTGTTTGTAGGATCTGGTCTATGCCCATGACAAAAGACTATTTCATTTGCTGTCAAAGCATATGTTTTAATCAAAAAATAAATTACAAATTTTTCACTTCCATCAAGAATATATTTGTACAACATCTTTATTTAAGATTTGCGAAGAATATTTCATCGTTTCCTTCTTTCTTTAGTGGATTCTTCGCACAAAAATTTTTGGCAGCAAATGAAGGCCCGAATTCGCCTTCTGGTTTACCTTAATAAATGAACCTTAGTTTGAGAATGAAAAACAAAGGGTAGGCAATTTCGAATTTGGCTGGATAGTTTTTTATTCTTTTACCAGAAATGGTGCAAAACATTATTCACTTGTTTTTTGTGTTTCGGCTTAAGCGAATGAAATTCCATGTATCAGAATTAGAAACATCAAAGTATGTAAACATTTGAAATCATATGGAAGACAAGATTTTATCGCTCAAAAACCCGGCAACTCTATATGTGTCTTCTCCCTTACAAAATGCCACTAATCTCACTTTGAATTATGAACATTTTCTGAAGAAAAAACTATTTCGACACCAATTAATGAAAATTTCAACTTTCTACATTTACTGAGGCCCTGTTACAAAAGGGGATCTTTTTCACAGATAAGTGGGCGAGTTTTTTCCTCCACCACAATATAAAAAATATATACAAATTGGGCGCCATTTATATTGTATATGAGCAGCTACCCAATAAGAAGGCGCACTTGTTTGGAGCCCATGAAAAGGGTGCTGCAGTTCATTAACATTGTTAATGACCTAAACGAATGGCCTACATGTTAATAACGTTGAGCAGGGCTGCTCACAACTGTATTTAAGAGAAATCCATATTTTAGTTTTTCATTAGATTTTTACAATTTTTTAAACATAATTGTAATTTAAAAAACTATATGAGATGAATTAATTCAAAGATTTTGCTGGAATAACAACACTAAAGAGTATCTGGTATTTACGGTAGCGTAAAGGTGCGAGCACCAATGACCTAGAGATCCATCACATTTGTCTTGAAATTTTCCTCTAATGGGGGTCCACTTTTATTTAAACAAACAAATTATTTAAACAATCAAAATGTATTTATCCAAGAGAACGATTAATAAATTATTAATGTTTTTATAAACAAATGGCGTTTGTTCCTAATGGGATAACAGAATTTTCAAAAAGATTACATGATTTGTTTTCAATATAGGGCAAAGAGATCACTGCCAAGGGCCCACACTGACATTCCAAATACAACATATGTAATAGAATATAGTGTAAGTGGCGAACAAATTGCTTTATCACAAATTGTATACACGATACCTTGATAAGACTGGTGTGGTCGCGATAAATCCGCGCGGAGTCTCATAATTCCTAATGTTTTTCTTTTTTCAATTCGATTCTCTGTTTGTAATGGAATGATATGTGTCATACTGAACAATTGGGCGCCACTCATGTGAACAGATTCATTTTTCATTTTTTTTTTTTCAATAGGAAAATTAATAATTTATTTGTCTTGTTTTGTTTTGTATAAACAAATGGGGGTTGTTTCTATCGCGATAACAGAATTTACAAAAAGTTGACAACATTTATTTTCAATTTAGAACAAAGCGATCACCGCCAAGGACCAACACGCACATTCCAAATACAACATACCTATGTAATAGAAGATGGCCTAAGCGGGGAACATATTGTCTTGTCGAAAATATTACACAGGACAGACAAATTTATACGACTGGAGGTCGTGATAACACAGTGGGATGCCACAGCTCTTCAAGATAGAAAACAATTAATGGACCTTTTCTGTAATGACTATAACTCCTCAATATACATATTTTTTCAATTAGTTCCTTTGATTGTAACGGAATAAATTGTTTCATATTTGACTGCGATTTAAATGATCTACTTTCCATTATGAAAACCTATTAAGATCCCATGGAAGGTGTTCCTTAGCATACACAGATGATGACACTGGTGTGGTCGTGATAACAGATTGTATACCACAGTGCTCCAAAATGGAAAGGCATATTCTAAAATGAATACAATACCGCAATCTGTTTCTTCAATTAGTTCCTCTATTTTTAGGAGAATGAGATGTGTCATATTAAACAATTGGGCGCCACTACGTGATCAGCTTTCTATTGAATTGGTTCCTTAGCTTACTTACTGTTGGCCTAGTCTACATTTAGAAGATAGAAATATCCTCCAATGGGCCTCCTTTGCACTCCAGTTCTTCAAATCAATTAATAACACAGCGAGAGCCATAGATCACCAATGAAAATTCAATCAGTAGGTCCTCTTTAAATTACCTTAATTCAAAGTGTTTTCTGTTATTGGATCTTTTTTCTTTTCTTAAAAATTGATAGATTAGTCAACCTCGAGCTTGACTAATCTATCAATTTTCACCATAATTCCTCAATATACGAATTTCTTCAATTAGTTCCTATGTGTACATATAAAGAAATGAGATGTGTCATATTAACAAATTGTGCGCCACTCAAATGATAAAATTCGAGTATTTGTAGCATATGGAATTGGCTCCATAGCTGAAATTACTGTTCCCATAATTGAAAAGTCTAAATTTTAAAGATCGAAATGCCTACATTGGATATGTCATCAAAATATAACTTAAGAGAATCCACTTTAACCCCAAATTGTTTAAATAAATTGTCACGGTGTCTTTTTATTAAAAAAATTATTAATTTATTAATGTTTTTTGTATTAAAAAATGGTGGTTTTTCTCTAATGGGATAACAGAATTTTTAAAAAGTTGACAAAATATGTTTTCAATTTAGCACAATGTGATCACTGCCAAAGAAACACGCACATTCCAAATACAATCTGTGTAATAGAAGGTGGCCCAAGTGGCAAACGAATTACCTTATCACAATTCTTACACACGACACATTGATAAGTCTGGCCTCTGATAACGCAGTGGGGAGCCCCATAGCCCCCATATATATATCCAATTATATTCTATGTTTGAAGGGGAATGAGGTGTATCAAATAAAACTATTGGGCGCCACTCTAATGATGCTATTCCGAATAAGAAAGCTAGGCCGATTTAGTTCCTTTGCTTGCATTACTTTTTGCCTAATCGAAACTCGACGTTTTAAAGATCACTAACAAATATATTGACTTGAGAAATAGTTCAGATTTTTTATATCTTCTAAGTAGCTCCACTTAGCTCATAGTGTCGTTTCAATAGAGCAATCAATAATAATTTGCATTATTGTTTTTTGTATAAACAAATGGTTGTTTTTGTTGTAGCAGCATAGAAACCTACGTGAAGCACAGGTTTGAACCTGGATTGGCAGCCGCTGGCCGAAACACTATGGTTTTTGGTCAATCCAGTACGAAAGAACCCGCTGCCGTGGGATTGTTCCTAATGGGGTAACAGAATGTTAAAAAATATTACAAGATTTGTTTCTACTTGGGACAAAGTGATCATTGCCAAAGACCCGCACGCACATTCCCAATTCAATTATATTCCCTGTTTGTAAGGTAATAAGATGTGTCATATTAAACTATTGGGCGCCACTCTCATGATGTTCTTCCAAGTAAGAAAGCTAGGCTTATTTAGTGCCTTTGCTTGTATTACTTTTTGCCTAATCGGAAAGTATACGTTTTAAACATCAACAACATACTGACTTGAGAAAGAGTTCGGATTCTTTGAAATCTTCTAAGAAGCTCCACTTTACATCCAAATAGTTTAACAAAACTTCCACAGTGTATTTTCTATAGAACAATTAATAATTTTCATTATTGTTTTTTGTATAAACAAATGGTGGTTGTTACTAATGGGATAACAGCATTTTCAGAAAGATTCCAAAATTGTGTTTTTTTCATTTTAGGACAAAGTGATCACTGCCAAAGACCCACACGAACATTCCAAATAGAACATGTGTAATAGAAGGTGGCCCAAGTGGCGAACATATTGTCTTATCACAAATTGTAAACACGACACATTGATTAGTATGGTGTTGTCATGGCAATCATTAGACCTTTTCATAGTTGACCAGCAGGTTTTCCCTCCCTTTCTTTCATTTCCAAAAAAATAAATAAATATTTCAGCAGCAGCTTCAACTTTTCACATTTACTGAAAACCTATTACAGATGGGGTTCTTTTTCCACAGATAAGTGGGTGTTTGATTGCCTATGGACCCAAAAAAAAAGAACATAAAATAGCAATTGGGCGCCATTCACATGATCTCCCCGGTAGGAAAACATATTTGGAGGCACACATGGAAAGAGTGTCTTCCTTAACATTTCTGATTGTCTAATCGAAAAGTCTACATTTTAATAATATACTTTTATGATCAAGGTATTTATTATCTTGAAAACGCGGCGTATTTGTCATCGAAATTCACTGCAATGGGGTTCCATTTATTGCAGAAATTGTGATAGTGTCTTTTCAATAGAACAACTAATAACTTCATAATGAGTTTTGTTGTTGTTCCTAATGGGATAACAAAAATTTCAAAAAGATTACAAGATTTGCTTTCCCCTTAGGACAAGGTGATCATTGCCAAAGACCCTCACGCACATTCCAAACACAACATGTGTAATAGATGGTGCCCCAAGTGACGAACACATTGTCTTATCACAAAATGTACAAACGACAAACTGATAAGTCTGATGTGGTTGTGACAACACAGCGGGATATACCAATGATTCAAATTGGAATGATATTCAATAGATCTTTACAAAAGTGATTAGCAGGTTTTTCATGGCAAAGGAATTTTCAAAAAAAAAAAAAAAAAAAAAAGGCGCAGTTTCAACATTCCACATTTACTGAAAACCCATTACAAATGGGGTTCCTTTTTCCACAGATAAGTGGGTGTTTCTTTATGGACCCCTAAAACATAATATAACAGTTGGGCGCCATTTACCTGATCAACTAGCCACTAAGGAAAACATATTTTTAGGCTATTACAAGAGTGCCTTCATTAATATTGCTGATCGTCTAATCGAAAAGTCTACATTTTAATAATATAAATTGTTAACTCAAGGTATCATTTTGAAAACTCATCACATTTGTCATAGGTATTCACTCAAATGGGGTTCCACATATTGCCCAAATTGTGTCTTTTCAATAGGAAAAATAATAATTATAATTTGTTAATGTTTTTTTGTATAAACAAATGGTGGTTGTTCTTAATGGGATAACATAATTTTCAAAAAGACTACTAGATTTCCTTTCTACATGGGACAAAGTGATCATTGCCAAAGACCCTCACGCACGTTCCAAACACAACATGTCTAATAGAAGGTGGACCAAGTGACAAACACAATGACTTATCACAAATTATAAACATGACACACAGATAAGTCTTGTATGGTCATGGTAACACAGTGGGATGCCACAGTGATTAAATATAGAGAGGCCAGCCAGGTTCTCCTTTCTTTTATATTAAAAACACGCAGATTCTACTTTCATTTATCTATCTAGTTGAATTTGGTACAGACGTTCTTTTGTCAGAAGTCAATAAAGCAATAGAGCCATGCATTTTATGTACCGCTTCTGGCAGTCCTGGAAATTTTTAGACAGACATTTTTGATTTTCTCGGCACAGGTGAAATAAATAAATCAAACATTTTCCCATAAGCAGCTTATGTACCCAGGCCTTATGTCCGAAGCAAATTCAACTAGATAGCCCTTTGCCTATTATTCCTATACCAGAATACACACATTTATTTCCTTACAAACAGTGAAATACGTAAAAAATCGTTGTCTCACTTGTTATAAAAAATGTTGAAGTGATAGTGTCTCTTTGTCTTTATTCCAATTTGAAAACAAAAAAAATCTTATCGACTTCTGGAAAATTCTGTTATCCCATTAAGAACAACCACCATATGTTTATACCAAAAATCATTAATTAGGTATTAAATGTTCTATAGAAAATACACTATGACAATTTGGACAATAAGTGGAACCCCATTGGAGTGAATTTCGATGACAAATACGTCGAGTTCTCAAAATAATACATTGAGTAATCATTTATGTTTATTTAGACAAAGAACCCCAATTGTAATAGGTTATCAGTAAATGAAAGTAGAATCTGCGTTTTTTTTTTGGAAATGAAAGAAAGGAGAACCTGACGGGCCTTTCCATTTTTAATCACTGTGGCATCCCACACGAGACTTATCTGTGTGTCATGTGTATAATTTGTGATATGTCATTGTGTTTGCCACTTGGTCCACCTTCTATTACACATGTTGTGTTTGAAATGTGCGCGAGGATCTTTGGCAATGATCACTGTGTCCCATGTAGAAAGGAAATCTTGTAATCTTTTTGAAAATTCTGTTATCCCATTAAGAACAACTACCACATGTTTATACAAAAAATATTAATAAGTTATTAATTGTTCCTATTGAAAGACACTATGACAATTAGTGGAACGCCATTTGAGTGAAAATCTATGACAAATATGATGAATTTTCAAAATAATACCTTGAGTTAGTAATCTTATATTATTAAAATGTAGACTTTAGATTAGACGATCAGCAATGTTAAAGAAGGCACTCTTGTCATAGCCTACAGATATGTTTCATCATGTGAGTGGCGCCCAATTGAAATTTTATGTTTTAGGGGTCCATAGAGAAACACCCACTTATCTGCGGAAAAAGGAACCCCATTTGTAATGGGTTATCAGTAAATGTGGAATGTTGAAACTGCGCCTATTTTTTTTTTTTTTTTTTTTTTTTTTTTTGAAAACGCCTTTGCCAAGAAAATCCGGCTAATCACTTATGTGAATATCTATTGAATGTCATTCCATTTTGAATCAATAGTATATACCGTTGTGTTATCACAACCACACCCGACTTATCAGTTTGTTGTGTGTACAATTTGTGATAAGGCAATGTGTTCGCCACTTGGTGGCTATTACACATGTTGTGTTTGGAATGTGCGTGAGGTTCTTTGGCAATGATCTCTTTGTCCTAAGTGGAAAGCAAATCTTGTAATTTTTTTGAAAATGTTGTTATCCTATTAGGAACAACCACAAAACTCATTACAAAGTTGTTAATTGCTCTGTTGAGAAGACGCTATGACAATTTGGGCAATAAATGGAACCCCATTGGAGTGAATTTCGATGACAAATACGCAGGGTTTTCAAAATAATACCTTGATCAAAATGCATATTATTAAAATGTAGACTTTTCGATTAGGCGATTAGCAATTCTAGGCAAGGTTCCATATGTGACTCCAAATATGTTTTCCTACTAAGTAGCTGATCATGGGAATGGCGCCCAATTGCTATTTTATGTTTTTTTGGATCCATAGAGAAACAAACACCCACTTATCTATGGAAAAAGAACCCCATGTGTAATAGGTTTTCAGTAAATGTGAAAAGTTGAAGCTGCTGGTGAATTTTTTTTTTTTTGAAATGAAAGAAGGGGAAAATGTCTAATGATTGCCTTTCCATTTCGAAGCACTGAGGCATCCCACTGTGTTATCATGACCGCACCATACTAATCAATGTGTCGTGTTTACAATTTGTGATAAGACAATATGTTGGCCACCTTATATTACACATGTTGTATTTGGTATATTCGTGTGTGTTTTTGGCAGTGGTCATTTTGTACTAAATTGAAAAACAAATTTTGACATTTTTGATTTTCTTGTAAACGGCACAGGTGAAATAAATAAATCAAATATTTTCCTATGAATTTTCAACAACTTGCTTCGGACATAAGGCCTGGGTACATAAGCTACTTCTTTATTATTTTATTTTCATTTATTTTTTTTTCTTAATGCACCTAACCTTACACTTTTATATTATTAGGGCAATAATGAATATTTCCCTCCGAATTTTCCACACGGAAACTAATTTTGAAAAGTGAAATTCTATTAAAAACAAAATTTTAAAATGTTGAAAAGTAAGAGAATCGCTTAATTATGGATTGTTCTCGCCTAATCGACAAAAATATTCCCTTTTTGGGAAAGGGAACAAATTCCGCACGGAATTTTTATTCATTTGGACAGATTTATGAACACTTTCGCTTTCTTTATTTACTGTTACCCTGTTACAAATGGGGTTCTTTTTCTCAGATAAGTGGGATTTTCTCTATACAAAAAAATAAATAAAAAACTAAAACAACAATTGGGCGCCACTCACATGATCAGCTACCCAATATGAAAACCTATTTGGATCTTATGAAATGTATCCCTTGGCTTTCATTACTGTTTGACTAATCAAAAAGTCTACATTTTAAATACAAATCACATAAAAATGTGTTGTTCAGAGAGCAACACTCCACATTTCCCATTGAAATTCCCTCTAATAGTTCACTTTTAGCTCAAATTGTTTAAACAAATTGTCTTTTTAAAAGAAAAATGTATAGATTTTTTATTAATGTTTTTGTATACAAAATGGTGGTGGTCCATAATGGGATAACAGAATTTCCAAAACGTTTACAAGAGTTTTTTTTAACAAATTAGAACTAAGGGATCTCTGCCACACACAGACCCTCACACACTCTTACGAGTCTTTGAGATTTTAAAAGGCAAGTGGAAAAATAAAGACCTCGGTACATAATCAGCATTGCTTTCCTGTTTAAACCATTTCTGGTAAAATAATAAAGAACGGCCGAACCACATTCGAACTAGGTTGCCCTCCGCCAGCCGTTCCGAGGCCTTAACTCCTCTAAAAATTTCTACAATAACATTACGTTCACATTGTAGGTCAAATATATTATTATAAAAGAGTTTAACCCGCCAGAATGGTCTAATGTAAAACTTCTCTATTTGTATGACAACGAGATATGTTGATTATATTAAAGTTGAAGCTCTTTTCACTTCGTTTTGCAAATAAACAAATAAGACTCATGATCATGTCCTCGGCGAATGAATTGTGATAATGGATACATACACCCTAAATTATTTTTTTTTAAATAAAATTTCAAAGAAAATCACTGTGATTTATTGTTGATATTTTAGGAGGTGCGTAATAATTATAGAGCAATTTATGGAAATGCGTAATTTCAAACAGAAATTTTTCCAAAACAGTAGATTCAACAGAATAAGCGTGAAATTAAACAAAAAATGCGCAATTTCAAACATAAAGTGTTGCAAAAACTGTAATTGCAACAGAATGTGCTTGAAATTAAACACAAAGAGTAGCAAATTCATTTTCGCACAACAAAAAAACGGTATGTCAAACCACGTGATATTGCTCGCGGTTCCTTGTTCCAAGCGGATGAAAGATTGTGAAGATATTGTTTTTTGAATAAATGAAGTACCCATTAGAAATTATTTGGGTTTGCATACACATACATAAAAAAGTGCGTAAAATTGTAACAAATTGTGTCTAAAATCCCAAATCAAAATGTGTAAATTATAAACATACTGTTGTAATATTTTACGCAATGTATGTTTATAATTTACACATTTTGAGTTGCGATTTTAGACACAATTTGTTTATTACGCATTTTTGTGTCGCATTTTGTTGCCTATCTTTATCATTGTAAAATTCAACAGAAAAAGTTAAGAGTGTATGTCGACTAATTTTTTAAATATGTACTCGTACATACATATTTAACTTCAAATAAATCGAAATAATGAGCTTTATATAAGGGTATAATCTAAACGCACCTTTAACATGTCATAAATATGTATATGACTTTACATGTGGACGACTAATTACGTCTTGAATGCATACATACACATGTCTTGCAAAATAAATGTTCATGTGTCCCTTACAAAATGCCTCTGACCTTCCACTACAATGTTGAGATTTTTCCAAACACAAAAATTGAACACAGATTCATGATCACCTCAACTTTCTAAATTTACTGAAAACCTATTACAAATGGGGTTCTTTTTCCCCAGATAAGTGGGTGTTCCACAATGCGCCACAAAACATAAAAACTAACAACAATTGGGCGCCACTCACATGATCAGTTCCCCACACAAAGAAAACCTATTTGGAGCCTAAGGAATTCCTCCCCTAACATACATTATTAATTACTGTTCGCCTAATCGAAAGGTCTACATTTTAATAATCAAAATATTAACTAAAGAAATTCTGCAGAGCTCGCTAAGAAATTCCCTCAAATAGGAGGTATACAATTTTAAACCAAATTTGTTTAAACAAAAAGCCTAATAGTATAATTAATTAATTAATAACTTATTAATGTTCTTTTTTGAATAAACAAATGGTGGTAGTTTCTAATGGGATAACAGAATTTTCGAGAAGATGACAATGTTTTTTTTTTAATTTAGGACAATGTGATCGCCGCCAAAGACCCACACGCACATTCCAAATACAACAAGTGTAACAGAAGGTGGCCTAAGTGGCGGACACAATGACCTAACACAAATATTACACACGACACATTGATAAGACTCGTGGTCATGACGACACAGCGGGGTGCCACAGTGGATCAAAATGGAAAGAAAAGGCAAGAAGTGTTTTTCATAAAAGTGCAGTAAGTATGTTTCAAATTATTTTCGTTGGTGAGTGAATTTTCCACACTGGCCAACCGGTGGGGTTTCTAATAACAAATCAATAATTCATTTCACGGAAAACTAGTGAAGGACTCAGTACCTAAAAAGCATGGCATTCCAGCTTCAGTCATTTCTGATAAAATAATAAAGAACGGTCGATCCTAATTCGAACTAGGTTGTGCATTGTCTTTTAGTCTTTTACCAGAATTATGTTAAGCAAAAAAGCCAACCGCTTATGTACCGAGCTCTTAAGTTTTCTTCTAGAAGACAATCAAGGCATGGGTACATAAGCTGCCTAGTCTGCTTGCCTTGCTTTCCTGCTTCATTTCTGACATAACAAAAATAAAAGAATAAATAAGGCCGAGCCAATTTCAGACTAGGTACCCCTTTTCTTTTTTTTTATTTTATCAGAAGGAAGCAAGGCAAGCAGGCGAGACAGCTTATGTACCCAGGTCTTCAGGTCTAATTACAGAAGGCCAATAAATAGTTCTTCCTATTGAAGACTAGTAGCTAGGGATACGTAAAACCGATTTCGGTTAATCGATTAATCGGTTATTAGCCGTAAAATCTCTATAGCATAGTACACACTGACCAACAAAACTGACAGTCATCGAGGTCTATTTCGTTAATATCAAAGTCTAGCTGAATAATTACTTTCCTAATCTTTAAATAATACTTTAAATATCGTATTTCTAAAGTTTTTAGGTAAACAAACGCTTTTAATCGCCAGAAAATTGACCTTAAAGTACGTTGACTGTCAGTTTTGAATGTCAGTGTATACTCCGCATAAAAATCCTAGTCGACTATTGACTGTGCGAGAACCGTATAATCGATTATTCTTAATCGACTTTCGAAAGTCGGAGTCAACTATTATTATCGACCATTAGTCGTAGTCTATTATTATTCGTAGTCGACTATTAATCGTGGCCGACTACTCGTATTAGTCGTACGGTACTTTTTTGTACATACATATGTACATCACAGATTGCATCAACGAAAATGGTCGATTATATTCGATTATGATCGGTTTTCCGCGGTTAACGAATAATCGAAACTCGACTTTTAGTACACTCTCAAATAATCGACTAACCGATTATTGCATTTCACTGCGTATCCTGCTTCATTTCTAACATAACAAAAATAAAAGAATAAAGAAGAAAATGGTAACTCAATTCGAAATTGGATCGGCCTTCTTTACTCTTTTATCTTATGTTATGTCGTAAAGGAGGCCGAGCAAATTCCGAAGTGGTTTGCCCTTTTTCTTTTTTATTCTTTTATCAGAAGCAAGAAAGGCAAGCAGGCGAGACAGCTTATGTACCTAGGCCTTAACTTCTTGGAAGCAACAAATTAAAAAAAAAATGTGTGAAAACTATTTCAGTACTGGGGCCAGTAGGTTTTTTAATTCTTGTACGTACATCTTCTCAAGGAAGGTAAGTTGATATTTTCTTAAACCACCAGTAGGTGTCTTCATAACTAACTAGTGTGTTCTCTCCAACCGACTTCTTATATAAGGCCTAAATGTGTATTTATAGAGGAAATGTAGAGCTTCTTAAAACATTGGAGGAGTAGAAGGTATTCTCATAGAAGATCAATGATATTATTTACAGCAGACCACTGATGTATTTAACTGAAGACAGGTCAGTGTGACCTCAACAAAAACTACAGTCGAAATCGCTTATAACGTCGTTTTATCAGAAGCAAGGACTTTAGGTTTCCCTATCCATCAACTGGCGAGTTTTTTTTAAAGATGACTTGTAAGTCTTGTAAAACATATCAGTTTGTTTTGTGCATCTTCTAAAAAGCATTATAATAGAAGGCCTGCAGGTTTTTATAGATGGCATTCTGGGATTGCTAAAAGAGACCCAAAGAGGATTTATCTCTTCACAGAAGGTCAATCAGTAATCCACGCATGATGGTAGTCTTAGCATAGAAGATCTGTTGGTCTAATCATAGAAGACCAGTAGATGTTCTCATGGAAGATCTGTATCTCTACATATTATAAAAGAGGTGTAGGTCTCCAGATAAGTTTACCCGTACAGAATGCCAGCATATCTTCATATAGCGGATATGCTGTTCATCTCAAAGAAGTCCATGATGGTCTATAGTTTTTCGTGTAGAGGACTAGTAGTTTTCTCTTTGACATTGATTTTTTAAATGAAAACCAATAGGCGGATCATCCACAGAAAACTTCTAGGATTCCTCAGTGGATGACTTCATTTGTTCTAACGGAAGACAGTAGGTCTCTCTCAGAGAATACCGGTAAGTCTTCTCTAAAGAAGTACGGTAGGTATTGTCATAGAACATGATTAGGTCCCTAACAAGGCCAGACCACAAAGGCTTCTTAAGTAAGGTCATCAGGACTTCTTAAAGAATACAACTATAATGTTCCCTGTAGAGGAGAAGTGGCCTTATTTGCAGAAATCAGTGGATCTTTTCATAAAAGGGCAGTCAGCGAATTTGCCAAAGAAAATTTTAGTTCTTCTTTTCTTCTCCTCAAGAGGACACCTGCTTACGGAATACCTCATGCCTCCTTTGGCTATAGAAGACCTCAAAAGGACTTTTGTCTAGAGGTATTTTGTCTATAGAAGACCACAAGAGATCTTCTGTCATGAAAGAGGTCTTCTACAGACAGAAAACCACTTGAGGTATTCTATAGATAGAAGTCTTCTATATACAGAAGACGTTTTGAGGTCTTCTATCTGTAGAAGAGGTCCTTTGTCTATAGAATACCACTATTCTTCTTCCTATAAAAGAACTTCTTCATTTTAGAAGACCTCAAGAGGTCTTCTGTTCATAGAAGACTTTAAGAGGTCTTCTGACTACCTCAAGAGAACCTCATGAGGTCCTCTGACTACATAAGACCTCAAGAGGTCTTCTGTCTGTGGAGGACCTCAAGAGGTCTTCTGTCTATAGAAGACCTCAAGAGGTCTTCTGTCCACTGAAGACTTCAAGAGGTCTTCTGTGCATTGAAGACTTCTGTCTCTAGAAGACCTCAAGTGGTCTATAGAGGACTTAAAGAAGTCTTCTGTCTATAGAACCCGTTAAGAAGTTTCTAGAAGACATCCAGAGGTCCTCTGTTTTTGAAGACATCAAGAGGTCTTCTGTCTACAAAAGACCTCAAGAGGTCTTCTGTCCACTTGAGGTATTCTATAGATAGAAGTCTTCTATAGAAAGAACACCTTTTAAGGTCTTCTATCTGTAAAAGAGGTCTTTTGACTATAGAATACTAGTCTAGTCTTATTCCATAGAAGACCTCAAGAGGTCTTCTGTCCATGGCAGACCTCAATAGGTCTTCTGTCCATAGCAGTCCTCAAGAGGTCTTCTGTCCAAAGAAAACCTCAAGAGGTCTTCTGTCTCTAGAAGACCTCAAGTGGTCTATAAAGGACTTAAAGAAGTCTTCTGTCTATAGAAGACCTTAAGAAGAAGACCTCAAGAGGTCTTCTGTCCATAGAATCCTCAAGAAGTCTTCTGTCCAAAGAAAACCTCAAGAGGTCTTCTATCTATAGAAGTCCTCAAGAGGTCTTCTGTCTCTAGAAGACCTCAAGAGATCTTCTGTCTCTAGAAGACCTCAAGAGATCTTCTGTCTCTAGAAAACCTCAAGAGGTCTTCTGTCTCTAGAAAACCTCTAGAGGTCTACTTTCTCTAGAAAACCCCAAGAGGTCTTTTATCCATGGAAGACCTCAAGTAGTCTTCTGTATATATAAGACCTTAAGAAGTCTTATGTCTATAGAAAACCTCAAGAGGTCTTCTGTCCATAGAAGACCTCAAGAGGTCTTCTGTCTTTAGAAGACCTCAAGAGGTCTTCTGTCTCTAGAAGACCTCAAGAAGTCTTCTGTCTATAGAAGAACTCTGTCTTCTGTCTATTGAAAACTTCAAGAAGTATTCTGTCTATAGAAGACCTCATTAGGTCTTCTGTCCATAGAAGACATCTGTCTATAGAAGACTTCAAGAAGTCTTCTGTCTATAGAAGACTTTAAGAAGTCTTCTGTCTATAGAAGACTTCAAGAAGTCTTCCGTCTATAGAAGACCTCAATAGGTCTTCTGTCCATAGAAGACGTTAAGAGGTCTTCTGTCCATTGAAGACCTCAAGAGGTCTTCTGTCCATTGAAGACCTCAAGAGGTCTTCTGTCCATTGAAGACCTCAGGAGGTCTTTTGTCCATAGAAGACATCAAGAGGTCTTCTGTCCATTGAAGATCTCAAGAGGTCTTTTGTCCATAGAAGACCTCAAGAGGTCTTCTGTCTGTGGAAGACTTCAAGAGGTCTTCTGTGCATTGAAGACTTCTGTCTATAGAAGACCTCAAGAGGACTTCTGTCTATAGAAGACCTCAAGAGGTCTTCTGTCCATTGAAGACCTCAAGAGGTCTTCTGTCCATTGAAGACCTCAGGAGGTCTTCTGTCCATTGAAGACTTCAAGAGGTGTTCTGTGCATTGAAGACTTCTGTCTATAGAAGACCTCAAAAGGTCTTCTGTCTATCGAAGACTTCAAGAGGTCTTCTGTCTATCGAAGACTTCAAGAGGTCTTCTGTCTATCGAAGACCTCAAGGGGTCTTCTGTCTATAGAAGACCTCAAGAGGTATCATAAAAGTTTTCTCCCATAATACCCTAAAGTATGTTCATAGTTCTCTTATAGAAAACCCTAAACCTAGGATCCTTTGGTCTCAAGTGGTCTATAGAGAACTTAAAGTCGTCTTCTGTCTATAGAAGACCTTAAGAAGATTATAGAAGACATCAAGAGGTCTTCTGTCCATAGAAGTCCTCAAGAGGTCTTCTGCCTATAGAAGGCCTCAAGAAGTCTTCTGTCTATAGAAGACCTCAAGAGGTCTTCTGACTATAGAAAACCTCAAGAGTTATAATAAAAGTTTTCTCCCATAATACCCTAATATAGGTTCATAGTTCTCTTATAGAAAATCCTAAACCTAGGATCCTTAAGTCTTCTCATTGAAAAGTCTAAAGTCCTCTCATAAAAGACCCTAATGTCGTCTTATAAAAGACCCTAAAGTCTTCTCACAGAAGACTTTTAAATCTTCTTATAAAAGACCCTAAATCCTCTGATAAAAGTCTTCTCCTACAAGAATCTAAAGTCTTTTCATAGAAGACCTTAAAGTCATCTTATAGAAAATGCTAAAATCTTTTAATAGACGACTATACAATTTTCTTATTTAAGACCTGAATGCCTTCTCATAGAAGACCATATTGTCTTGTCATAGAAGGCCCTAAAATCTTTGCATAGAAGACCTTAAAGTCCTCTCATAGAAGACCCCAAAAATGTTATCATAGAAGACCATATAGTCCTTCTCATAGAACACGGTGCTCTTGAACCAATTTTAAATGAAAGCAGCTTACACCTACCTGTAGTGGAATTGTGTAACTCATTTTTTAAGTTACCGAAAAAAATCGGTCAACTTAAAATGCTTATAATTTCGGTAATTAATACAATTTTTCGATAAGTTAACAGCCAAAATAAAGTTGTCGCTAACTTCTACCGATATCAGCAGTGTTGTCAACTGTTATTGATAATTTTCATTCATAATTTTGCGTTTTAATTTTACCTATTTTTGTCGGCAACTCAAAAATGAGTTACAGAATTTCACTACTGGGAAGTTTTTTAGCCCCATTTCGATAGGACTGTTACAACATTTTCTTTATTTCTGTTTTGACAGGACTTGCAGTTTCCAAGCAAAATCGTGGAAACCTAAAGAAACCGAAAAATGTGAACTTTGATCTCGATTCATTTAAAAAGCGCCCCGGCGATTTGTTTGTTTTCTTATTTTTCTCATCTATGAACATTGTAGTTTCAGAATCCCCAAAAACTTCCCATGTCTAAGCTCTTTTCATTTAAATTTGGTTCAAGAGCACCGTTAGAAGTCTTCTTCTTCGAGACCCTAAAGTCTTTTCATAGAAGACTTCAAAGTCTATCTATTTTAATTTTTTTTTATCCCACTGTGCCAGTGATTACTTGTACGCACTTTAAAATAAATGCCTATGGAATGGAAATTGTGCGTTTATTGATAAATTTAACGCACTGCTTGCTTTGTTGTTTTTGTTGTCGTTTGACCCCAGCCCTTTTAATAGTTTTATGTGTATTTTTTTGGTTACCCCAGCCAGCGATCCTACCTCCCCTCTTATTTCTGCCTGCCTATTATTTTGTTATACATTTGAAAATGGTTGATTTGTTAGGTTCAAATTATGATGGACAACTACCGAAAGATAAGTTCGTGAATGACATGTTCTTTAAAATTATTAATAAAATAGTTGTTATTGTTGTTGTTTATACATTGGGATTAATTCTTAATTCCAATTAGAATAGAAAGATCAATTAGTAGAGGAGAAAGAACGAACCAAAAATGTCTACAACAAAATTTTTTGCAAACAATTTCTGAGAGAAATTCATTCTCAATTCGATTAGGGCAGCAGCATGTGGTTGCAGGGTATTTCAGAACACTCAATCACTCACTCACTATGATGAACTAAACAAAATTTTAGTGATAAAAAATTATCGTGTTTTGTTTAGTTTTTTTTGTTGTTGTTTCCAAAAATAAACAATTTAGTAGTAGTTTGTTTTTAGTTGGTTTTTTGGAAACCCGAAAAAAGTTAATGACCTTCCAAAAGGCCATTGTTGTATTAGGCAAACAGCATTTGTTTCAAGGACATTCAAAACCATAGGAAACAAAAGTGTAAAAAGCAAGTTGTTTTTTGTTTATTTTTGTGATTGCTCCAACAAACAAACTATAGATTATGATAACAATAAAAAATAGCAACAACATGAATGTTGTTTAGCTTTAATGTTGCTGGCGCCATAAATAGTATTTTTATGGCATTTAGATAATTTTGTTGTTTGTGCTTTTTCATATAACAATTAATGTGGTATTAGCGTTATTAACTTGATTTTGAAAGCAATTTTGTCTATCACAAGAAACTACAAAACAGCCTTAACGTGTTAATTAAGACTATTTTGATGATAAATGTCAATGAAAACACAATCATGAAATAGACAGGTTGCTTTAAACCGTATAATATAAAACTTTATTTACCAAATGGCGCCCAATTGTTTTGGACAAATACTTCATTTATTTGCTAGACATTCAATGGAAGTGACAAATTAAATTAACCGTTATATGTAAATGTTTGTTTGTCCGTTTGGTGTGAATGCGGCATAATTCATCGAAGCCTTTGTTTTTGATTATGGAGTATATTTCTACGCATATTTATAATGACAAAGCGCCAATTAGATTGATCAAAGTCTCCTTAGTAGGAATGGTACTGTAAAAATCAGCCATCAAAACGTTAGTCTAAACCAGGGACGCGCTTCTTTGCAAAGACAGTATAGTGAGGGCGCCCACTGAGTTGTTTTCGCATTTGATTTCCTCTCTCACTTACAGTGTAAGTGAATGAAAACAAACAATAAACATCATTTGGTTGTTGTTTTCTTCACTCATACATACACACATACTAAAACATTGATGGAAATTCTTGGGCGACGCTGGTCTAAACCTAGTTTGAGTCTGAATCTATGTTTTTTCGATCATTGCCCATCAGTAGTGTATATTTCACGGGCAACTGAGCCAATAATAATGTTACATTTAAAGAATAGATGTCATAATAACTTACAGCGGTATAACAGAAATTATTTTCCAAGCTTCTTATTCTTCTAGAAGTAATTTCTAAAAATCCTACATTTTTACAAACCTTCACATCAATGATTACCCGCATGAACATTTGTACTTGTAAACTGATAACTCCCAATTTCCACCTCTCTTACACATCGCAATAAAGGGCTCGATTACAACAACAACATATATGTATGTACAACAATTGATTTTTGTCGAAACATTCTAATTTTGCTGCTTACCCATTACAAATGGGGATCTGTTTCCGTGATAAGTGGGCGTTATATTACATAGAGAGTGTGTGGTAAACAATTGGGCACCACTCACATGATGATCATCAAACAGCCTTCTTTTAAGGCAACAATTTATTTTTGGAGCCTTATAAAATAGTTCGTCCTACTTATTTTACTGATAGCCTGTTCGAAGGGTCTACATTTCTAAATAAACAAAAATATTTAATTGGAAAATAATCATGGGATCCCTTGATAAGATATTGTGACCCACTAATGTCTGGCATTTAATTAATTGTTTGATAAAGCATGGTCTTAACAGGTTCTCTAAATTGTTAAAACATTTAATGAATTTATTTATAATTTTTAAATAAACAAATGGCGATCGTTTTTGATGGGGTGGCAGAATTTTGTAAACGTTCACAAAGCAACCACAACGCTAGGTTTACATTTACGAAATCCACTCGATTTCAACTGTCAATTCCATTGCTTAAACGTCAAATGAAATGCAATCGATTTCGGATGAGACTTCCCAACACCTTTTCTATAGACGAAAAGTTGTTGTTTCCCAACAACTTTTCTATAGACGAAAAGTTGTTGTTTCCCAACAACTTTTCTATAGACGAAAAGTTGTTGTTTCCCAACAACTTTTCTATAGACGAAAAGTTGTTGTTTCCCAACAACTTTTCTATAGACGAAAAGTTGTTGTTTCCCAACAACTTTTCTATAGACGAAAAGTTGTTGTTTCCCAACAACTTTTCAATATAGACGAAAATTTGTTTCCCAACAACTTTTCTATATAGACGAAAAGTTGTTTCCCAAAAACTTTTCTATAGACGAAAAGTTGTTGTTTCCCAACAACTTTTCTATAGACGAAAAGTTGTTGTTTCCCAACAACTTTTCTATAGACGAAAAGTTGTTGTTTCCCAACAACTTTTCTATAGACGAAAAGTTGTTGTTTCCCAACAACTTTTCTATAGACGAAAAGTTGTTGTTTCCCAACAACTTTTCTATAGACGAAAAGTTGTTGTTTCCCAACAACTTTTCTATAGACGAAAAGTCGTTGTTTCCCAACAACTTTTCTATAGACGAAAAGTCGTTGTTTCCCAACAACTTTTCTATAGACGAAAAGTCGTTGTTTCCCAACAACTTTTCTATAGACGAAAAGTTGTTGTTTCCCAACAACTTTTCTATAGACGAAAAGTTGTTGTTTCCCAACAACTTTTCTATAGACGAAAAGTTGTTGTTTCCCAACAACTTTTCTATAGACGAAAAGTTGTTGTTTCCCAACAACTTTTCTATAGACGAAAAGTTGTTGTTTCCCAACAACTTTTCTATAGACGAAAAGTTGTTGTTTCCCAACAACTTTTCTATAGACGAAAAGTTGTTGTTTCCCAACAACTTTTCTATAGACGAAAAGTTGTTGTTTCCCAACAACTTTTCTATAGACGAAAAGTTGTTGTTTCCCAACAACTTTTCTATAGACGAAAAGTTGTTGTTTCCCAACAACTTTTCTATAGACGAAAAGTTGTTGTTTCCCAACAACTTTTCTATAGACGAAAAGTTGTTGTTTCCCAACAACTTTTCTATAGACGAAAAGTTGTTGTTTCCCAACAACTTTTCTATAGACGAAAAGTTGTTGTTTCCCAACAACTTTTCTATAGACGAAAAGTTGTTGTTTCCCAACAACTTTTCTATAGACGAAAAGTTGTTGTTTCCCAACAACTTTTCTATAGACGAAAAGTTGTTGTTTCCCAACAACTTTTCTATAGACGAAAAGTTGTTGTTTCCCAACAACTTTTCTATAGACGAAAAGTTGTTGTTTCCCAACAACTTTTCTATAGACGAAAAGTTGTTGTTTCCCAACAACTTTTCTATAGACGAAAAGTTGTTGTTTCCCAACAACTTTTCTATAGACGAAAAGTTGTTGTTTCCCAACAACTTTTCTATAGACGAAAAGTTGTTGTTTCCCAACAACTTTTCTATAGACGAAAAGTTGTTGTTTCCCAACAACTTTTCTATAGACGAAAAGTTGTTGTTTCCCAACAACTTTTCTATAGACGAAAAGTTGTTGTTTCCCAACAACTTTTCTATAGACGAAAAGTTGTTGTTTCCCAACAACTTTTCTATAGACGAAAAGTTGTTGTTTCCCAACAACTTTTCTATAGACGAAAAGTTGTTGTTTCCCAACAACTTTTCTATAGACGAAAAGTTGTTGTTTCCCAACAACTTTTCTATAGACGAAAAGTTGTTGTTTCCCAACAACTTTTCTATAGACGAAAAGTTGTTGTTTCCCAACAACTTTTCTATAGACGAAAAGTTGTTGTTTCCCAACAACTTTTCTATAGACGAAAAGTTGTTGTTTCCCAACAACTTTTCTATAGACGAAAAGTTGTTGTTTCCCAACAACTTTTCTATAGACGAAAAGTTGTTGTTTCCCAACAACTTTTCTATAGACGAAAAGTTGTTGTTTCCCAACAACTTTTCTATAGACGAAAAGTTGTTGTTTCCCAACAACTTTTCTATAGACGAAAAGTTGTTGTTTCCCAACAACTTTTCTATAGACGAAAAGTTGTTGTTTCCCAACAACTTTTCTATAGACGAAAAGTTGTTGTTTCCCAACAACTTTTCTATAGACGAAAAGTTGTTGTTTCCCAACAACTTTTCTATAGACGAAAAGTTGTTGTTTCCCAACAACTTTTCTATAGACGAAAAGTTGTTGTTTCCCAACAACTTTTCTATAGACGAAAAGTTGTTGTTTCCCAACAACTTTTCTATAGACGAAAAGTTGTTGTTTCCCAACAACTTTTCTATAGACGAAAAGTTGTTGTTTCCCAACAACTTTTCTATAGACGAAAAGTTGTTGTTTCCCAACAACTTTTCTATAGACGAAAAGTTGTTGTTTCCCAACAACTTTTCTATAGACGAAAAGTTGTTGTTTCCCAACAACTTTTCTATAGACGAAAAGTTGTTGTTTCCCAACAACTTTTCTATAGACGAAAAGTTGTTGTTTCCCAACAACTTTTCTATAGACGAAAAGTTGTTGTTTCCCAACAACTTTTCTATAGACGAAAAGTTGTTGTTTCCCAACAACTTTTCTATAGACGAAAAGTTGTTGTTTCCCAACAACTTTTCTATAGACGAAAAGTTGTTGTTTCCCAACAACTTTTCTATAGACGAAAAGTTGTTGTTTCCCAACAACTTTTCTATAGACGAAAAGTTGTTGTTTCCCAACAACTTTTCTATAGACGAAAAGTTGTTGTTTCCCAACAACTTTTCTATAGACGAAAAGTTGTTGTTTCCCAACAACTTTTCTATAGACGAAAAGTTGTTGTTTCCCAACAACTTTTCTATAGACGAAAAGTTGTTGTTTCCCAACAACTTTTCTATAGACGAAAAGTTGTTGTTTCCCAACAACTTTTCTATAGACGAAAAGTTGTTGTTTCCCAACAACTTTTCTATAGACGAAAAGTTGTTGTTTCCCAACAACTTTTCTATAGACGAAAAGTTGTTGTTTCCCAACAACTTTTCTATAGACGAAAAGTTGTTGTTCCCACCAACTTTTCTATAGCCGAAAAGTTGTTGTTCCCACCAACTTTTCTATAGCCGAAAAGTTGTTGTTCCCACCAACTTTTCTATAGCCCACCACCAACTTTTCTATGGACGAAAAGTTGTTTCCCACCAACTTTTCTATGGACGAAAAGTTGTTTCCCACCATCTTTTCTATGGACGAAAAGTTGTTTCCCACCAACTTTTCTATGGACGAAAAGTTGTTTCCCACCAACTTTTCTATGGACGAAAAGTTGTTGTTCCCACCAACTTTTCTATAGCCGAAAAGTTGTTGTTCCCACCAACTTTTCTATAGCCGAAAAATTGTGTTTTTCTTTTAATGAACATTTCCTATCGCAGATTTCGAGTAGTAACTTTTTTATGCCTATTGTCAGATAAACAAAAATCGCTTAGCAACATAACTATTTCAAACATATCACCCTACCCCAAATAAACAACCTCAAATTAGTAAATAAATTAAATATCAATTTCCCCGAAAAGCATACACGCATGTATACATAATTGTTATGTATGTATGAACATACATATGTATGTATGTATGTAGCATTGAATGTATGTTTGTATGTTCATACTTATTATATAAATAGCTACAAAAACAACACCATCATACAAAAAACTTGATTCGATCAAAATCCTGACATAATTTTGCTGAGCGCCTTATACAATGGCCTCCAGTAAGGTCATCCAACCGTTTGCTTGATTTTGAACGGTGAATGAACGCACACCGCACCCAACGTACGAACGAAGAACCATGAAGTACTTGAGACTCAGTTCATTGAACTGTCCCTGAACAACAATTTGGATGTTAATAACATATTGTGTTGTTGTTCAATGGGTTTTTATTTTTTTTACAATGATATTCTTAAACCAACCTCCCCCGAAATTCTGTTGGCCTAGTTAAAATTAGAATGAAATTCTCTCAATTTTTGCAATAAGAAATTTTTTGCCTTTTTGTTTGTTTTGTTGTTTGTTTGTTGTTCTCCTGGCTAACAAGAAAGGAGGATATTTTTTATTTGTTTATAAAAATTTTTTTGTTTATTGTGTGTAATTGTTTAATATAACAGTCAAATTTTAAATGTATAACAAATCAATAGGCTGGCAGAATAGAAAGATCGTGCGTAGCCATCCATTCATTGTGGGTTGGAGGGAAAAACCATCAACAATTTTCTAAAAATCTAAACGTTTATCATTTAGCCCTCGAATTTGATAGTTTTCCTAAATTCATTAGTAACACTAACAACAATAACAAAAGCATTGTTTATCTTATCACACGCACGGTTTTTTCAGTTTATATTTTCAAACGAAGGCCAACATAATCTAATGCGTGAGGCATAGCACAGTGGGGAAAGAACTTTGAAATTGAAGAAAAAACTATGACACATAAAAATTGGTTTGGAAAATGTTTTATTATGAATTTTTCATGCGTAAAGTAATATATTCAACCCACTGTGCCGTTGGCTTGCGTAGCCCCTATGCGTGTTATCACTAGCTGATAATAGGTCAGACATGCTGGTCTTTTGTGACAACACATTTTCGTGCGTGAGGAGCTATTTTTCCATAAGCGACCAGCCACAAAGTGCGTGAACAAAAATTTGTTGTTGTCCGACCGTCTCATGACTAGGCAGTCTATGGTTTTTTTTAGTATTTGAAGAAAAAACTATACATGGGGAACAATTGTTGTTGAAAATTATGTTAGCCCATCAAAAAACTACCACTATTTGTTTAAACAAAATGAAATTAAACAATAAAAAAACTATTATTTATTTATAAATTTAAGCCTCGGCATCGTCGTTACATTAACAAAATAGTGTTGCGGTAGCTAGTTTATATTAGTATTTAGTTAGTCCTACTAATTTTTAAACAAATATTTAAAACAAATAACCATGGCATGGGAAATGGGGTAACAGAAATCCGCAGCGACTTGCCGTAGAGATAATAATTTTGTTTACCTTAATATGGGGTCCAAATAATACTGTGGTTTCTAAATAATGTCTAACACATATATACATATTTGCTGAAGATCCCCATTTGGAATAGGCTGACAGAAGTTTTGAACAGCCACAAGAGATAGAAATGATGGTCAGTGTAATCATCAATGCTTACACACACACACTGTTTGTGTTCATATGTTGCGTTCTTCATATGAAAAGTTGTCTAACAGAGGACAAATTTTCCTCTAACAACTTTTCTATACAAAAAGTTGGCTAACGACAACTTTTCTATACGAAAAGTTGGCTAACGACAACTTTTCTATACGAAAAGTTGGCTAACGACAACTTTTCTATACGAAAAGTTGGCTAACGGCAACTTTTCTAGACAAAAAGTTGTCTAACGGCAACTTTTCTATATGAAAAGTTGGCTAACGACAACTTTTCTATACGAAAAGTTGGCTAACGACAACTGTTCTATACGAAAATTTGGCTAACGACAACTTTTCTATACGAAAATTTGGCTAACGACAACTTTTCTATACGAAAAGTTGGCTAACGACAACTTTTCTAGACGAAAAGTTGGCTAACGACAACTTTTCTATACGAAAAGTTGGCTAACGACAACTTTTCTATACGAAAAGTTGGCTAACGACAACTTTTCTATACGAAAAGTTGGCTAACGAAAACTTTTCTATACGAAAAGTTGGCTAACGACAACTTTTCTATACGAAAAGTTGGCTAACGAAAACTTATACAACTATACAAAAAGTTGGGTAACGACAACTTTTCTATACATAAAGTTGGGTAACGACAACTTTTCTATACGAACATTTGGCTAAGAACAACTTTTCTATACAAAAAGTTGGCTAACGACAACTTTTCTATACGAAAAGTTGGCTAACGACAACTTTTCTATACGAAAAGTTGGCTAACGACAACTTTTCTATACGAAAAGTTGGCTAACGACAACTTTTCTATACGAAACGTTGCCTAACGACAACTTTTCTATACGAAAAGTTGGCTAACGACAACTTTTCTATACGAAAAATTGGCTAAAGACAACTTTTCTAAACGAAAAGTTGGCTAACGACAACTTATCTATACGAAAAGTTGGCTAACTACAACTTTTCTATACGAAAAGTTGGCTAACGACAATTTTTCTATACGAAAAATTGGTAATGACAACTTTTCTATACGAGAAGATGTCTGACAACAACTTTTCTATACGAAAAGTTGTCTAACAAGAACTTTTCTATACGAAAAGTTGTATGTAACAACAACTTTTCTATACGAGAAGATGTCTGACAACAACTCTTCTATACGAAAAGTTGTCTGACAAGATCTTTTCTATACGAAAAGTTGTCTGACAACAAACAATTTTCTATACGAAAAGTTGGCTAACGACAACTTTTCTATACGAAAAGTTGGCTAACGACAACTTTTCTATACGAAAAGTTGGCTAACGACAACTTTTCTATACGAAAAGTTGGCTAACGACAACTTTTCTATACGAAAAGTTGGCTAACGACAACTTTTCTATACGAAAAGTTGGCTAACGACAACTTTTCTATACGAAAAGTTGGCTAACGACAACTTTTCTATACGAAAAGTTGGCTAACGACAACTTTTCTATACGAAAAGTTGGCTAACGACAACTTTTCTATACGAAAAGTTGGCTAACGACAACTTTTCTATACGAAAAGTTGGCTAACGACAACTTTTCTATACGAAAAGTTGGCTAACGACAACTTTTCTATACGAAAAGTTGGCTAATGACAACTTTTCTATGCGAAAAGTTGGCTAACGACAACTTTTCTATACGAAAAGTTGGCTAACGACAACTTTTCTATACGAAAAGTTGGCTAACGACAACTTTTCTATACGAAAAGTTGGCTAACGACAACTTTTCTATACGAAAAGTTGGCTAACGACAACTTTTCTATACGAAAAGTTGGCTAACGACAACTTTTCTATACGAAAAGTTGGCTAACGACAACTTTTCTATACGAAAAGTTGGCTAACGACAACTTTTCTATACGAAAAGTTGGCTAACGACAACTTTTCTATACAAAAATTTGGCTAACGACAACTTTTCTATACGAAAAGGTTGTCTGACAATAACTTTTCTATACGAAAAGGTTGTCTGACAACAACTTTTCTATACGAAAAGGTTGTCTGACAATAACTTTTCTATACGAAAAGGTTGTCTGACAACAACTTTTCTATACGAAAAGGTTGTCTGACAATAACTTTTCTATACGAAAAGGTTGTCTGACAACAACTTTTCTATACGAAAAGGTTGTCTGACAACAACTTTTCTATACGAAAAGGTTGTCTGACAACAACTTTTCTATACGAAAAGGTTGTCTGACAACAACTTTTCTATACGAAAAGGTTGTCTGACAACAACTTTTCTATACGAAAAGGTTGTCTGACAACAACTTTTCTATACGAAAAGGTTGTCTGACAACAACTTTTCTATACGAAAAGGTTGTCTGACAACAACTTTTCTATACGAAAAGGTTGTCTGACAACAACTTTTCTATACGAAAAGGTTGTCTGACAACAACTTTTCTATACGAAAAGGTTGTCTGACAACAACTTTTCTATACGAAAAGGTTGTCTGACAACAACTTTTCTATACGAAAAGGTTGTCTGACAACAACTTTTCTATACGAAAAGGTTGTCTGACAACAACTTTTCTATACGAAAAGGTTGTCTGACAACAACTTTTCTATACGAAAAGGTTGTCTGACAACAACTTTTCTATACGAAAAGGTTGTCTGACAACAACTTTTCTATACGAAAAGGTTGTCTGACAACAACTTTTCTATACGAAAAGGTTGTCTGACAACAACTTTTCTATACGAAAAGGTTGTCTGACAACAACTTTTCTATACGAAAAGGTTGTCTGACAACAACTTTTCTATACGAAAAGGTTGTCTGACAACAACTTTTCTATACGAAAAGGTTGTCTGACAACAACTTTTCTATACGAAAAGGTTGTCTGACAACAACTTTTCTATACGAAAAGGTTGTCTGACAACAACTTTTCTATACGAAAAGGTTGTCTGACAACAACTTTTCTATACGAAAAGGTTGTCTGACAACAACTTTTCTATACGAAAAGGTTGTCTGACAACAACTTTTCTATACGAAAAGGTTGTCTGACAACAACTTTTCTATACGAAAAGGTTGTCTGACAACAACTTTTCTATACGAAAAGGTTGTCTGACAACAACTTTTCTATACGAAAAGGTTGTCTGACAACAACTTTTCTATACGAAAAGGTTGTCTGACAACAACTTTTCTATACGAAAAGGTTGTCTGACAACAACTTTTCTATACGAAAAGGTTGTCTGACAACAACTTTTCTATACGAAAAGGTTGTCTGACAACAACTTTTCTATACGAAAAGGTTGTCTGACAACAACTTTTCTATACGAAAAGGTTGTCTGACAACAACTTTTCTATACGAAAAGGTTGTCTGACAACAACTTTTCTATACGAAAAGGTTGTCTGACAACAACTTTTCTATACGAAAAGGTTGTCTGACAACAACTTTTCTATACGAAAAGGTTGTCTGACAACAACTTTTCTATACGAAAAGGTTGTCTGACAACAACTTTTCTATACGAAAAGGTTGTCTGACAACAACTTTTCTATACGAAAAGGTTGTCTGACAACAACTTTTCTATACGAAAAGGTTGTCTGACAACAACTTTTCTATACGAAAAGGTTGTCTGACAACAACTTTTCTATACGAAAAGGTTGTCTGACAACAACTTTTCTATACGAAAAGGTTGTCTGACAACAACTTTTCTATACGAAAAGGTTGTCTGACAACAACTTTTCTATACGAAAAGGTTGTCTGACAACAACTTTTCTATACGAAAAGGTTGTCTGACAACAACTTTTCTATACGAAAAGGTTGTCTGACAACAACTTTTCTATACGAAAAGGTTGTCTGACAACAACTTTTCTATACGAAGAGGTTGTCTGACAACAACTTTTCTATACGAAAAGGTTGTCTGACAACAACTTTTCTATACGAAAAGGTTGTCTGACAACAACTTTTCTATACGAAAAGGTTGTCTGACAACAACTTTTCTATACGAAAAGGTTGTCTGACAACAACTTTTCTATACGAAAAGGTTGTCTGACAACAACTTTTCTATACGAAAAGGTTGTCTGACAACAACTTTTCTATACGAAAAGGTTGTCTGACAACAACTTTTCTATACGAAAAGGTTGTCTGACAACAACTTTTCTATACGAAAAGGTTGTCTGACAACAACTTTTCTATACGAAAAGGTTGTCTGACAACAACTTTTCTATACGAAAAGGTTGTCTGACAACAACTTTTCTATACGAAAAGGTTGTCTGACAACAACTTTTCTATACGAAAAGGTTGTCTGACAACAACTTTTCTATACGAAAAGGTTGTCTGACAACAACTTTTCTATACGAAAAGGTTGTCTGACAACAACTTTTCTATACGAAAAGGTTGTCTGACAACAACTTTTCTATACGAAAAGGTTGTCTGACAACAACTTTTCTATACGAAAAGGTTGTCTGACAACAACTTTTCTATACGAAAAGGTTGTCTGACAACAACTTTTCTATACGAAAAGGTTGTCTGACAACAACTTTTCTATACGAAAAGGTTGTCTGACAACAACTTTTCTATACGAAAAGGTTGTCTGACAACAACTTTTCTATACGAAAAGGTTGTCTGACAACAACTTTTCTATACGAAAAGGTTGTCTGACAACAACTTTTCTATACGAAAACTTTTCTATACGAAAAGGTTGTCTGACAACAACTTTTCTATACGAAAAGGTTGTCTGACAACAACTTTTCTATACGAAAAGGTTGTCTGACAACAACTTTTCTATACGAAAAGGTTGTCTGACAACAACTTTTCTATACGAAAAGGTTGTCTGACAACAACTTTTCTATACGAAAAGGTTGTCTGACAACAACTTTTCTATACGAAAAGGTTGTCTGACAACAACTTTTCTATACGAAAAGGTTGTCTGACAACAACTTTTCTATACGAAAAGGTTGTCTGACAACAACTTTTCTATACGAAAAGGTTGTCTGACAACAACTATTCTATACGAAAAGGTTGTCTGACAACAACTTTTCTATACGAAAAGGTTGTCTGACAACAACTTTTCTATACGAAAAGGTTGTCTGACAACAACTTTTCTATACGAAAAGGTTGTCTGACAACAACTTTTCTATACGAAAAGGTTGTCTGACAACAACTTTTCTATACGAAAAGGTTGTCTGACAACAACTTTTCTATACGAAAAGGTTGTCTGACAACAACTTTTCTATACGAAAAGGTTGTCTGACAACAACTTTTCTATACGAAAAGGTTGTCTGACAACAACTTTTCTATACGAAAAGGTTGTCTGACAACAACTTTTCTATACGAAAAGGTTGTCTGACAACAACTTTTCTATACGAAAAGGTTGTCTGACAACAACTTTTCTATACGAAAAGGTTGTCTGACAACAACTTTTCTATACGAAAAGGTTGTCTGACAACAACTTTTCTATACGAAAAGGTTGTCTGACAACAACTTTTCTATACGAAAAGGTTGTCTGACAACAACTTTTCTATACGAAAAGGTTGTCTGACAACAACTTTTCTATACGAAAAGGTTGTCTGACAACAACTTTTCTATACGAAAAGGTTGACTGACAACAACTTTTCTATACGAAAAGGTTGTCTGACAACAACTTTTCTATACGAAAAGGTTGTCTGACAACAACTTTTCTATACGAAAAGGTTGTCTGACAACAACTTTTCTATACGAAAAGGTTGTCTGACAACAACTTTTCTATACGAAAAGGTTGTCTGACAACAACTTTTCTATACGAAAAGGTTGTCTGACAACAACTTTTCTATACGAAAAGGTTGTCTGACAACAACTTTTCTATACGAAAAGGTTGTCTGACAACAACTTTTCTATACGAAAAGGTTGTCTGACAACAACTTTTCTATACGAAAAGGTTGTCTGACAACAACTTTTCTATACGAAAAGGTTGTCTGACAACAACTTTTCTATACGAAAAGGTTGTCTGACAACAACTTTTCTATACGAAAAGGTTGTCTGACAACAACTTTTCTATACGAAAAGGTTGTCTGACAACAACTTTTCTATACGAAAAGGTTGTCTGACAACAACTTTTCTATACGAAAAGGTTGTCTGACAACAACTTTTCTATGCGAAAAGGTTGTCTGACAACAACTTTTCTATACGAAAAGGTTGTCTGACAACAACTTTTCTATGCGAAAAGGTTGTCTGACAACAACTTTTCTATACGAAAAGGTTGTCTGACAACAACTTTTCTATACGAAAAGGTTGTCTGACAACAACTTTTCTATACGAAATGGTTGTCTGACAACAACTTTTCTATACGAAAAGGTTGTCTGACAACAACTTTTCTATACGAAAAGGTTGTCTGACAACAACTTTTCTATACGAAAAGGTTGTCTGACAACAACTTTTCTATACGAAAAGGTTGTCTGACAATAACTTTTCTATACGAAAAGGTTGTCTGACAATAACTTTTCTATACGAAAAGGTTGTCTGACAACAACTTTTCTATACGAAAAGGTTGTCTGACAATAACTTTTCTATACGAAAAGGTTGTCTGACAACAACTTTTCTATACGAAAAGGTTGTCTGACAACAACTTTTCTATACGAAAAGGTTGTCTGACAACAACTTTTCTATACGAAAAGGTTGTCTGACAACAACTTTTCTATACGAAACGGTTGTCTGACAACAACTTTTCTATACGAAAAGGTTGTCTGACAACAACTTTTCTATACGAAAAGGTTGTCTGACAACAACTTTTCTATACGAAAAGGTTGTCTGACAACAACTTTTCTATACGAAAAGGTTGTCTGACAACAACTTTTCTATACGAAACGGTTGTCTGACAACAACTTTTCTATACGAAAAGGTTGTCTGACAACAACTTTTCTATACGAAAAGGTTGTCTGACAACAACTTTTCTATACGAAAAGGTTGTCTGACAACAACTTTTCTATACGAAAAGGTTGTCTGACAACAACTTTTCTATACGAAAAGGTTGTCTGACAACAACTTTTCTATACGAAAAGGTTGTCTGACAACAACTTTTCTATACGAAAAGGTTGTCTGACAACAACTTTTCGATACGAAAAGGTTGTCTGACAACAACTTTTCGATACGAAAAGGTTGTCTGACAACAACTTTTCGATACGAAAAGGTTGTCTGACAACAACTTTTCGATACGAAAAGGTTGTCTGACAACAACTTTTCGATACGAAAAGGTTGTCTGACAACAACTTTTCGATACGAAAAGGTTGTCTGACAACAACTTTTCGATACGAAAAGGTTGTCTGACAACAACTTTTCGATACGAAAAGGTTGTCTGACAACAACTTTTCGATACGAAAAGGTTGTCTGACAACAACTTTTCGATACGAAAAGGTTGTCTGACAACAACTTTTCGATACGAAAAGGTTGTCTGACAACAACTTTTCGATACGAAAAGGTTGTCTGACAACAACTTTTCGATACGAAAAGGTTGTCTGACAACAACTTTTCGATACGAAAAGGTTGTCTGACAACAACTTTTCGATACGAAAAGGTTGTCTGACAACAACTTTTCGATACGAAAAGGTTGTCTGACAACAACTTTTCGATACGAAAAGGTTGTCTGACAACAACTTTTCGATACGAAAAGGTTGTCTGACAACAACTTTTCGATACGAAAAGGTTGTCTGACAACAACTTTTCTATACGAAAAGGTTGTCTGACAACAACTTTTCTATACGAAAAGGTTGTCTGACAACAACTTTTCTATACGAAAAGGTTGTCTGACAACAACTTTTCTATACGAAAAGGTTGTCTGACAACAACTTTTCTATACGAAAAGGTTGTCTGACAACAACTTTTCTATACGAAAAGGTTGTCTGACAACAACTTTTCTATACGAAAAGGTTGTCTGACAACAACTTTTCTATACGAAAAGGTTGTCTGACAACAACTTTTCTATACGAAAAGGTTGTCTGACAACAACTTTTCTATACGAAAAGGTTGTCTGACAACAACTTTTCTATACGAAAAGGTTGTCTGACAACAACTTTTCTATACGAAAAGGTTGTCTGACAACAACTTTTCTATACGAAAAGGTTGTCTGACAACAACTTTTCTATACGAAAAGGTTGTCTGACAACAACTTTTCTATACGAAAAGGTTGTCTGACAACAACTTTTCTATACGAAAAGGTTGTCTGACAACAACTTTTCTATACGAAAAGGTTGTCTGACAACAACTTTTCTATACGAAAAGGTTGTCTGACAACAACTTTTCTATACGAAAAGGTTGTCTGACAACAACTTTTCTATACGAAAAGGTTGTCTGACAACAACTTTTCTATACGAAAAGGTTGTCTGACAACAACTTTTCTATACGAAAAGGTTGTCTGACAACAACTTTTCTATACGAAAAGGTTGTCTGACAACAACTTTTCTATACGAAAAGGTTGTCTGACAACAACTTTTCTATACGAAAAGGTTGTCTGACAACAACTTTTCTATACGAAAAGGTTGTCTGACAACAACTTTTCTATACGAAAAGGTTGTCTGACAACAACTTTTCTATACGAAAAGGTTGTCTGACAACAACTTTTCTATACGAAAAGGTTGTCTGACAACAACTTTTCTATACGAAAAGGTTGTCTGACAACAACTTTTCTATACGAAAAGGTTGTCTGACAACAACTTTTCTATACGAAAAGGTTGTCTGACAACAACTTTTCTATACGAAAAGGTTGTCTGACAACAACTTTTCTATACGAAAAGGTTGTCTGACAACAACTTTTCTATACGAAAAGGTTGTCTGACAACAACTTTTCTATACGAAAAGGTTGTCTGACAACAACTTTTCTATACGAAAAGGTTGTCTGACAACAACTTTTCTATACGAAAAGGTTGTCTGACAACAACTTTTCTATACGAAAAGGTTGTCTGACAACAACTTTTCTATACGAAAAGGTTGTCTGACAACAACTTTTCTATACGAAAAGGTTGTCTGACAACAACTTTTCTATACGAAAAGGTTGTCTGACAACAACTTTTCTATACGAAAAGGTTGTCTGACAACAACTTTTCTATACGAAAAGGTTGTCTGACAACAACTTTTCTATACGAAAAGGTTGTCTGACAACGACTTTTCTATACGAAAAGTTGTCTGACAACAACTTTTCTATACGAAAATTTGTCTGACAATAGTTTTTTTTTTCTAGGAAAAACTTTTCTGTAAGAAAAACTATAAAAAATATTTTGTCCCGGTCCACAATAATGCCATAATTTCATGAAATTAGGTGATCGAATATGACAAGTCAAATCCCTTTATAAACAAATTATTTTGTTGTAATTTCCCCAATAACATAAAGAAAGTTTTGACATAACAAATTCAAAATTTTACGATGTCACTACCTGGATAATTGTGCCATGAATACAACCCTTAACAGCAGCATTGGCAATGGTGACGTTTTAACATGACATTTGTACTATTTCCGAACACTTCCTAAACACACCATTTGACAACTGACCACGCGAAGAATTTTTTCATTTCTTTATCAACATTTCTAGAATTAACATCGATTTTTACCTATTTTTCATAATTGATTTAAAAAGAATAAAAATTTACTGTCCAATGCACGCTCATTCGTTTAAAATTAAAACAGAACTTTTGAGTGCTATTTTGTGGACAAAGATTAACGTTTGGAATTAATAAAAGGAACTTGTAGAAACTAACTAAAAACTACTGGAAGTTTTTACACAGTTTCATTTCAACAAAAAGACAATTAAAATAGTATAAAGTATTCGTCAAATTTTTAGATGTAATTTCCATTTTTAATAAATTACATCTGTTGCACCTGACGAAAGATTAAAGTAATATTTAATAACGTGTTGAGATATTTTACAGTCGAAGCATGTTTTGAGGTATTACAACAAATTTTTTGAAAAAAAGACAAACCACGTGGAGATTTTGTTCTTGTCCAATGCACGCTCATTTGTTTAAAACTAAAATCCCAGAACTTTTGAGTGCTATTTTATGGACATAGAGAAAAATATTGGAATTAATAAAAGGAATTTCTGGAAGAAGGACACTGTGTTGTGGTGTTTCTCATTCAGGTTTCATTTCAACAATTGCATGAATGGAAAATTGTTTAAATATTCGCCACATTTTTGGTTGTAATTGATTTTTGTCCCCCCAATTACAATTAATGCACCTGGCGAAAGATTAAACATTTTTTGTAATATTTGATAACGTATTGATGTGTAATATAAATCGAACATTAATATGTTCCGAAATATTACAACAATATGTCGTTTTGTTTTCAGCATGGGAGCACCACGAGCCGGAAAAATCGAATTTATGCATAAAACTCATTTTACACTCGCATTTAAAGACTTTAAATTTTAAAGCCGGGGTTTTGTGAATTACGTCATTTGACAGATATGCTATGGAATTGACAACTTAAATGACGGAAGTCTTATAAAACATGTTAGGCGTAAAAGTCTAGGCATAATCCGAGTTTACCAACTAATCTCGGATCGGGATGATATTTTTTCACAGGTAGATATTTTTGCGCTGATCAACGGAATGTATAATTTTCTGGGGACGGAAGCGGTTATTTATTATCACAAATGGGTATCGTTGGAAAGCTGTTGGAAATACCTATCCAGTGTTCAGGTGACAACCCAAAACCCGATTTTTGGACCCGGGTTTTTCCATAAAACCCTCAAAATGTCGAAATGGGCCCATTATGGGCGTTCGCTTAATGTATGCCAGAATATAGCTCTTTAACCTTTCCAAAATATTGTAATACATTCTCTGGATCCAGAGATATCGCCCTTAGAATCTTGACAACCGGTTTTTGGATATTTAGAGAAAAGTTTATAATTTAAAAGATCATTTTGTTTCCGTTCCCAAGATTTGCACCTGTTCATAGGAGAAAGTCTTAAATCCGTCCGTCCGTCTGTTGAAATCAAGATACAGCTCGCAATTTTCTTTTGGAAAGGGTCTTAAGAAGCACCCTTTCCTTTGGGAAGAATATTATGAAACAGCCTTTCCCTTAGAAAGGGTCTTAAGAAACACCCTTTCCTTTGGAAGAAGTCTTAGGAAGCACCCTTTCCTTTTGAAAAAGTCTTAGGAAGCACCCTTTCCTTCGGAAAAAGTCTTGAGAAGCACCCTTTCCTTTGGAAAGAATATTAAGAAGCAGCCTTTCCCTTAGAAAGGGTCTTAAGAAACACCCTTTCCTTTGGAAAAAGTCTTAGGAAGCACCCTTTCCTTCGGAAAAAGTCTTGAGAAGCACCCTTTCCTTTGGAAAGAATATTAAGAAACAGCCTTTCCATTGGAAAGGGTCTTAAGAAGCAACCTTTCCTTTGGGAAGAATATTATGAAACCGCCTTTCCCTTAGAAAGGGTCTTAAGAAACAGCCTTTCCTTTGGAAAAAGTCTTAGGAAGCACCCTTTCCTTCGGAAAAAGTCTTTAGAAGCACCCTTTACTTTGGAAAGAATATTAAGAAGCAACCTTTCCTTTGGAAAGGGGTCTTAAGGAGCAACCTTTCCATTGGAAAGGGTCTTAAGAAGCACCCTTTTCTTTGGAAAGGGGTCTTAACAAGCACCCTTTCCTTTGGAAAGGGGTCTTAAGAAGCACCCTTGCCTTTGGTAAGGTTTCCTTTGGAAAGGGCGTTAAGGAGCTGACTTTCCTTTGGAAAGGATATTGAGAAGCAGCATTTCCTTTAGAAATGGTCTTAAGAAACACCCTTTCCTTTGGAAAAAGTCTTAGGAAGCAACCTTTCCTTTGAAAAAAGTCTTAGGAAGCACCCTTTCCTTTGAAAACAGCCTTAGGAAGCACCCTTTCCTTTGGAAAGAATATTAAGAAGCAGCCTTTCCCTTAGAAAGGGTCTTAAGAAAAACCCTTTCCTTTGGAAAAAGTCTTAGGAAGCACCCTTTCCTTCGGAAAAAGTCTTGAGAAGCACCCTTTCCATTGGAAAGGGTCTTAAGCAGCAACCTTTCCTTTATAAAGGGGTCTTAAGGAGCACCCTTTCCTTTGGAAGAAGCTTCGGGTCTACGAGTCAAAAAATTGGAGGTGTAGATTCCCAATTCGGAAGAAGTTCAGTGATTGTAAAAGCAAAATCTGTCTAATAATAAAATTCTGGAAGGGAACATCTAAAGAGGCTTGAAAAACATAACATCCACAAAGTTATCCGATCAATGCTGTCGCTGGCAATCTGAATAAAGAAGCTGAGAAACTTCAAATAGGTCTGGTAGACAATAGGCGGACCTAAACCTCCTAATTAAATTTGTCATTCCGTTTGTAACACATCGAAATATTCATCAGAGACCCTATGAAGTATATATATTCTTGATCAGGGTAAAATTCTAAGTCGATATAACCATGTCCGTCTGTCCTTCCGTCTGTTGAAATCAAGATACAGCTCGCAATTTTTAAGATAGAGCTTTGAAATTTGGTATAGAAGTTTCTATTACTCCTAGGATGTTTGGTATTGCGAATGGGCTACATCGTTCCACGTTTTGATATAGCCCCCATAGAACGGTACCACCCGATTTTCGGTATTTTGAAGGTTTTAGCTTCATTATCACACCGAAATGGCTGAAATTTGGTATTAAGTGTTCGTTGGTGGTATAAAACTTTCCCCCAGAATTTTGTTGGTATGGCTGCACTCCTTCATATACATAGCTCCGATAGAGCGGTACCTCCCGATTTTCGGTATTTTGAAGGTTGTGATCTCAATATTACTTCGAAATGGCTGAAATTTCGTATTTATTCTTCGTTGGGGGTACGAAACTTTCCCCCAGAAATTTGTCGGTACAGTTCCACGCCTTCATATAGCCCCCATAGAACGGTACTTCGCGCTTCTCGGTATTTTGAAGATAATGGCCACAATAATCCATTGAAATGGCTGAAATTTGGTATTTAGTCTTCGTTGGGGGGTATTCAACTTTCCACTCTAAATTTGTCGGTATAGGTCCACGCCTCCATATAGCCCCTTTGGAATGGTACCTCCCGATTTTCGGTATTTTGAAGGTTGTGACCTCAATATTCATCCAAAGTGGCTGAAATTTGGTATTTAGTCTTCGTTCGGTTAATAAAACTTTCCCACAGAAATTTGTTGGTACAGGCCCACGCCTCCATATAGCCCCCTTAAAATGGTACCTTCCGATTTTCGGTATTTTGAAGGTTTTGACCTCAATATTCATCCAAAGTGCCTGAAATTTGGGAAAAAAAAACTTTCCCACAGAAATTTGTTGGTACAGGCCCACGCCTTAATACAGCCCCCATAGAACGGTACCATCGGATTTTCGGTATTTTGAAGGTTTTAGCTTCGTTATCAAACCGAAATGGCAGAAATTTGGTACTTAGCCTTCGTTGGGAATATAAAACTTTCCACCAGAATTTTGTTGGTATGGGTCCACGCCTTCATATAGCCCCCATAGAACGGTACCTCCCGTTTTTCGGTATTTTGAAGGTTGTGACCTCAATATTCATACAAATTGGCTGAAAATTGGTATTTAGTCCTGATTTGAGTTATAAAACTTTTCATATGAAATTTGTCGGTATAGGTCCACGCCTTCATATAGCCCCCCCATAGAACGGTACCTCCCGATTTTCCTTTTTTTGAGGGTTGTGTCCACAACAACAAACAGAAATGGCTGAGATTTGGTATTTACTCTACGTTGGAAGTAAAACCCTTTCCAACTGAATTTCGTCGATGTAGGTCCACGTTTCGATATAGCCCCCATAATTGTGAAGGATGTGACGTTAATATCCCTCCAAAATGACTGAAATTTGTTATTTTGTCTTTCATGGACTTGTAAAATGTTCCAGAAAAGAATTATCAGTATAGGTCCACGTCTTCCTATATCCCCCATATAAGCGTACCTCGTGATTTACGGTATTTTTTAGGTTTTAACCACATTATCCTACTGAAATATCTTAAATTTGGTATTTAGTCTTCTTTGAGTCTAAAAACTTTACGCCAGAAATTTGTCGGTATAGATCGACGTTTTGATATAGTCCCCATACCATAGAACGGTATCTCCCGAATTTCCGTATTTTGAAGGTTAGTGATATTGTTCTACCGAAATTGCTGGAATTTGGTATTAAGTCTTTTTCATAAACGAAAGGAAACTAATTGTTCCATTTTACTTTAATACCACTCCTGGTGGAGGTTATAATAAGTTCGGCACCGCCGAACTTAAAGCCGTTCTTACTTGTTCTATATACGAAAAAGTTGCGTTTTCCAGGAAAATTTGCCAATGCGTAAGGTAGCTGTCATCAAGTCAGCTACGACTCCTTTGGCCTAACCTGTTATCCCCTAGCTACAATGATAAGTAATAATGCTGCACCATGTACTGGAACAACCCTTATCGAGACCCAGCAGGTCACATATTAGAAAGGGTTCAAAGGACAAATGTTTGAATACTACCGCTAGGTCAACGTCTCATAAAAACCTGACAAAGTTCACTTATTTTAATATTATTGTCTGAACTTCCAGATTCCTCATCTCGGAAAAAAGTGGCCCTGTTAACTTGTCTACAAGTGGTTTCTCCGTTCGTGTCCTCGATAAAAACCGTGTTCCTCAACATAGTGCTAAAATAGCTACAGACTTAAGTATGCAGGAAGTCTCCTATTTCTGTGATGTTCTGAAAAATAGTTTTCTTCACTATTTAATTGTGAGGTTATGTTGAAAGATAAACTTTTTTTTATAAAAAAAATATTTTTCTTTATTTTCTTAAACTTATACTTAAATTATACCTAAATTCCTACTATAATACTTCCTAAGCTTACTTAACAACTAGGCACAGATGGCAGTTATTTCAAAGTTCCCGCTGAACTTAGCAGCTTCTTGAGGTCCTCATCATTTTCAATGGCTTTTTGAACGGCCAACATAACCTGTGACTCCAGCGGTGAGTTGTGATCATATCCAATGGGGAATCGACTGACTTTATTGGCCAAGGCTAAAAGTTTTGGTTTACTCGCTAAGAAATCTTCAATTTTCTTGGGTGGAATCTTTGTGACGCGGGCCAATTGCTTGACATGGGGTATAAGCATTTTGGGAGTATTTAAATGGACAACATTTGATTCCATCGGAGGAATGGGTGTTGTGGTCGTCGTCGTCGTGGTGGTGGTAGTAGTTGTTGGTTCAGTACTTGACGATTCTTTGCGCAAGGGAACAGGATAATTATATAGAATGCCGCCGTTATTGGATTTCAAGTTTTCCTTTTCCCCTGCAACTTTCTTGCCTTGAATTGTCAAGCGATTCACCTCATTGTATTCCGCATTTTGTTGTTGTTGTTTATTATCCTTATGCCACAAATTATTTAAATGCATAAATTTGGCAATACGTTCCCATAGTCCAGGTTTGTTTTCTTTCAAATCATTTAATTTCTTTATAATTTTGGGAGTTTTACGTGGCTTGACTGTTGTTGTGGTTATCACTTCATCTTCCGGATTGCTTTCATAATCATCAACGGAATCAGCATCACTTACTACCACAAGACCTTCATCATTAATTTTCAGGGGTTCCTCAATATCCGACAAATTTGTTGTTTTGCCATCGTCATAATCCTCGTCATCATCATCTTCATCCTCATTGTCGTTGTCTGAATTATCTGTATAATCGGTGGACTCAATGTAGGCTTTCATTAAAGCCACACCCTGTTCATTGGAGGTTAATTTTTTAATATATTCCAGTGTCTCGTGGGGGCTATTGGCACCCAAAAGTTGTCCCAATTCTGAAATACTTGGTATCTCATCTAGACTCTTGAGGCCCAATTTATTTTGGGCAATATCTAATAATTCCCTTGGGAATTCATCATCCGTAACAAAGGGTACTGTGTCGATTTTAAATTTGTTGACACTCTTCGGTGGTGCACTCTTGGTGGGAGGTTTTGGGGTCGTTGTTGTGGTAGTGGTAGTGGTGGTGGTCGTAGTTGAAGTACTGGATGTTGTGGTGCTAGTAGTAGGGATGGTGGTGCTTGGAGCCTCTGTAGTTGTTGTGCTGCCGCTCCTTGTTGTGCTAGAAGAAGCTTGAAATCTACTCTTTGGCCACGTATTAATGGCAACAATTTGACTTGGCGGTGGTGGTGGAAAAATGTGATAACGTGGAAAATGTTGCCACAAGGGGAACGGTGGTGGTGGTGGCAGTCTCAGTTTTGTGGGATAATTAAGTGAAACATGATTGGGGTGTTGTCCTCCTGCTACTGCAGCTGTTGGAGATGGTTGTACTGGTGGTGGTTGTGCTGCTGCAACCAATTTATCGGTATCCACAATAACTGCACTATCTTGCCCATAGAATTTCGGCACAAAACCATAACGTGCTTCTGATAGTCCCAAAAGCAGCAGGGATACGCATAAAGTCTGAAAGTGGAGAAAAAATTAAAGATAGAATTATTGAAAACGTTGCTGAATTGAAATTTTAATAAAAAAACTATATTTTTAAAAAGAAAAGTTTGCTGAATTGACTTCTTCTTTGGGAAAAGTTTGGTGACTTTTTCTTAGGAAAAAGTTTGCTAAATTCACTATTTCTATAGAAAACTTTTGCTGAATTGAATTTTTTCTTTAGGAAAAGTATGCTGAATTCAATTTTCTATACAAAAAGTTAGATGAATTGAAAGAGTTGGCTGGGCTGAATTTTCTATATAAAAAGTTTGTTAAATTGGAAAACTTTGCCGAATTAACTTTCCATTAGGAAAAGTTTGTTGAATTGCTGAATTGAATTTTTCTATAGAAAAGGTTTGCTGAATTAAAGTTTTCTATAGAAAAAGGTTGCTGAATTAAATTTTTCTTTAGGAAAAGTGTGCTCAATTGAATGTTTTTAAAGTAAAAGTTTGCTGAATTGAATTTTTCTTTGGAAAAGTTTGTTGAGTTGATCTTTTTCATAAAAAAACAGCTGAATTTACTTTTTCTAAGGAAAAAGCTAGCTGAATTGACCTTTTCCAAAGAAAAAGTTCGCTGAATTGACTTTTTTATAGAATTTGCTTAATTGATTTTTTCTTTAAAAAAGTGTGCTGAATTATCTTATTGATTAGGTTAAGTCCGCCGTATTGACTTTTTCTTAGGAAAATTTTGCTGAATTAACTTTCTCGGTAGAAGAATGTTTGCTGAATTGAGTTTTTCTATAGATAAGTTGGCTGAGTTGAATTTTTCTATAGAAAAATTTTGCTGAATTGACTTTTTCTTTAAAAAAAGTTTGCGGAATTGACTATTTCTATTGGAAAAGTTTGCTGAATTGAATTTTTCTATAGAAAACGTTTTTTGAATTGTTTTTCTTTAGGAGAAGTTTGATAAATTAACTTTTTCTTTAGGAGCAGTCCGCTGAATTAAATTTGTCTTAAGGAAAAGTTTGCTGAATTAACTTTTGCGATAGAAGAAGTTTGCTGAATTGCGTTTTTCAATAGAAAAAATTTGCAGAATTGACTTTTTCTTTAGTAAAAGTTTGTTGAATTGAAGTTTTGTATAGAAATAGTTTGCTGAATTTATTTTTCTTTAGGAAAAGTTTGCTGAATTAACTTTTTCTAAATAAAAAGTTTGCAAAATTGACTTTTTCTACAAAATATCTTTGCAGAATTGAGTCTTTCTATAGAAAAAGTTTGCTGAATTGATTTTTTCCTTAGGAAAAGTTTGCTGAATTAACGTTTTCATTAGGATATGTCCGATGAATTGACTTTTTCTTTGGGAAAACTTTGCTGAATTGAGTTTTTTTTAAAGAAAAACATTTGCAGAATTGACTTTTTCTTTAGTAAAAGTTTGCTGAATTAAAGTTTTGTATAGAAAGATTTTTCTGAATTTATTTTTCTTTAGGAAAAGTTTGCTGAATTAACTTTTTCTAAATGAAAAGTTTGCTAAATTGACTTTTATTTAAATATTTTTTCATTTTTTATTTTTAAATATTTAAAAAAAATTGAAATTTTCTACCAAATATGTTTACCTAATAGAGTTGTTCTATAGAAAAATTTGCTAAATTAACTTTTCCATTAGGATAAGTCCGCTGAATTGACTATTTCTTTAGGAAAAGTTCACCGAATTATCTTTTTCGATAGAAGTCGTTTGCTGAATTGAGTATTTCAATAGATAAAGTTTGCTGAATTGATTTTTTCTTTAAGAAAACTTTGCTGAAATAACTTTTTCATTGGGATAAGTCCGCTGAAGTGAATTTTTCTTTTTTAGGAAAAATTTGCTGAATTAGGTCTTTCTCGATAAAAAAAAGTTTGCTGAATTGAATTTTTCTATAGAAAACGTTTCCTGAATTGTTTTTTCATTAGGAAAAGTTTGCTGAATAAACGTTTTCATTAGGATATGTCCGATGAATGGACTTTTTCTTTGGGAAAACTTTGCTGAATTGAGTTTTTCTAAAGAAAAAAATTTGCAGAATTGACTTTTTCTTTAGTAAAAGTTTGCTGAATTAACTTTTTCTAAATGAAAAGTATTCTAAATTGAAATTTTCTACAAAATATGTTTGCTGAATTGAGTTTTTCTATAGAAAATGTTTGCTGAATTGATTTTTTCTTTAGGAAAAGTTTGCTGAATTAACTTTTCCATTAGGATAAGTCCGCTGACTTGACTTTTTTTGGAAAAGCTTGCTGAATTAACTATTTTTTGGCTGAATTAAATTTTTCTAAAGAAAAAGTTGGCTGAATTGACTTTTTTCATAAAAAATGTTAGCTTTCTTTTTTCGATAGAAGTAGTATGCTGAATTGACTTTTTCCTAAGGAAAAGTTTGCTGAATTTGATTGTGCTATATAAAAATATTGCTGAATTGATTTTTGACATAAATAGAGCAATTTTTCTATAGAAAAAGGTTACTGAATTAACTTTTTCTTTAGGAAAAATGTGCTCTATTGAATGTTTTTTAAGTAAAAGTTTGCTGAATTGAATTTATTGACTTTTTCTTTAGGAAATTTTTGCTGAATTAATCTTCTCGGTAGAAGAATGTTTGCTGAATTGAGTTTTTCTATAGATAAGTTGGCTGAGTTGAATTTTTCTATAGAAAACGGTTGCTGAATTGACTATTTCTATTGGAAAAGTTTGCTGAATTGAATTTTTATATAGAAAAAGTTTGCTGAATTGACTTTTTCTATAGAAAAAGTTTGCTAAATTGACTTTTTCTATAGAAAAAGTTTGCTGAATTGACTTTTTCTTTAGGAAAAGTTTGCTGAATTGACTTTTTCTATAGAAAAAGTTGGCTGAATTGACTATTTCTATTGGAAAAGTTTGCTGAATTGAATTTTTCTATAGAAAAAGTCCGCTGAATTAACTTTTTCTTAAGGAAAAGTTTGATAAATTAACTTTTGCGATAGAAGAAGTTTGCTGAACTGAGTTTTTCTATAGAAAAAGTTTGCTGAATTGATTTTTTCTTTCAGAAAAGTTTTCTGAATTAACTTTTCCATTAGTGTAAGTCCGCTGAATTGACTTTTTCTTTAGGAAAATTTTGCTAAATTAACTTTTTCGATAGAAGACGTTTGCTGAATTGATTATTTCAATAGATAAACTTTGCTGAATTGATTTTTCTTTAAAAAAAACTTTGCTGAATTAACTTTTTCATTGGGATAAGTCCGCTGAAGTGAATTTTTCGTTTATTTTAGGAAACATTTTCTGAATTAGCTTTTTCTCGATAGAACAAGTTTGCTGAATTGAATTTTTCTATAGAAAACGTTTCCTGAATTGTTTTTTCGTTAGGATAAGTTTGCTGAATAAACCTTTTCATTAGGATATGTCCGATGAATTGACATTTTCTTTGGGAAAACTTTGCTGAATTGAATTTTTCTAAAGAAAAAAATTTGCAGAATTGACTTTTTCTTTAGTAAAAGTTTGCTAAATTGAAGTTTTGTATAGACAGAGGTTGCTGAATTTATTTTTCTTTAGGAAAAGTTTGCTGAATCAAGTTTCTCTAAATGAAAAGTTTGCTAAATTGACATTTTCTACAAAATATGTTTGCAGAATTGAATTTTTCTATAGAAAAAGTTTGCTCAATTGATATTTTCTTTTGCTGAATTAACTTTTCCATTAGGATAAGTCCGCTGACTTGACTTTTTTTAGGAAAAGTTGGCTGAATTAACTTTTTTGATAGAAGTAGTTTGCTGAATTTACTTTTCCTATAGACAAATTTGCTGAATTAAAATTTTCTAAAGAAAAAGTTGCCTTAATTGATTTTTTTCATAAAAAATGTTAGCTGAATTTCTTTTTTCGATAGAAGAATATGGTGAATTGACTTTTTCCTAAGGAAAATTTTGCTGAATGGACTTTTTCTTTAGAAAAAGGTTTGCTGAATTAACTTTTTCATTAGAAAAATTTTGCTGAATTGACTTTTTCATTAGGAAAAGTTTGCTGAATTTGATTTTGCTATATAAAAATATTGCTGAATTGATTTTTGACATAAAAAGAGCTGGCCGAATTGATCTTTTCTATAGAAAAAATTTGCTGAATTGACTTTTTTATTAGGAAAAGTTTGCTAAATTGATTTTTTCATTAGGAAAAGTTTGCTAAATTGACTTTTCCTTTAGAAAAAGTTTGCTGAATTGACTTTTTTCATAAAAAATGTTTGCTGAATTTCTTTTTTCGATAGAAAAAGTAAGCTGAATTGACTTTTCCTCTAAGGAAAAGTTTGTTGAATGGACTATTTCTTTAGAAAAAAGTTTGCTGAATTATCTTTTTCATTAGAAAAATTTTGCTGAATTGACTTTTTCATTAGAACAAGTTTGCTGAATTTGATTTTGCTGTATAAAAATATTGTTGAATTGATTGTTGACATAAAAAGAGCTGGCCGAATTGATCTTTTCTATAAAAAATTTGCTGAATTAACTTTTTCATTAGGAAAAGTTTGCTAAATTGATTTTTCAATAGGAAAAGTTTGCTGAATTGATTTTTTTTTTTAAAAACATTAGCTGAACTGATTTTTTCTATAGCTGCTGTATCAATTTTTTTCTATAGAAAATGTTTGCTGAATTGAGTGTTTTTCTAGAACAAGTTTGCTGAATTGCCTTTTTCTATAGAAAAAGTTTACTGAACTGATTTTTTTCATAGAAAAATGTTCTAATTTTACTTTTTCGATAAAAGAAATTTGTTGAATTGAGTTTTTCTATGGAAAAAGACTGCTGATTGAAATTTTTATAGGAAAGGTTTTGAAAGGTTTGCTGAATTGAAGAGTCTATGGAAGAAGACAATTTAACTAAATTGGCTTTTTCCATAGAAAAAGTTAACTGAATTCTTCAATAGTAAAAGTTTGCCGAATTAATTTTTTAATAGAAAAATTTGACTGAATTCGCTTTTTTAGTGGTAAAAAGTTGCTGAATTGACTTTTTCAATACAAAAAGTTCGTTGAACTGAAAATTACATTTTGAAATTATTTTCTGAATTCACTTTGATATAGAAAGAACACTTTTGCTGATTTATTTTTTTTTTACAAAAAATATTGCTGAATTGTTTTCATGTACCGAATTTAAAAATTTTACACAATATATTTTTAGAAGATTTTTATTTTTCAATGTTTTTGAAGAAGTAAATTTTAAAATATTTTTTTTATATTCACTTATATTTACCTTTATAAACATTTCGTTCACTTCCTCCCCAAACACTCTTTACAAATTTCACCGCAATTCCTCTCCTGTTTTATTTTTAGTAATTGATTAATTTTCTTTTTTTCGAATATTTTCCGTTCTTAGAACATCTCTATTCGTCTTTGTCGGCTGTTGAAGGACTACTGAATATTTCCGTCTAACAAAATTTGTTAAGGCTACCTTAAGCCATGCTTTTTCTATTTTCAGGCGTCAACGTTGGCGGCCTGTCTGTCCGCCTGATTGCCTACCAGACAGACGGACAGCCATACAGATCAATAGATTGACGACGGCAGCCCTCACACATAATGACCTGAATTAGGGTTGTGCCCTATGGCAAACCGTTTCTTTTTCTTTGTCGAAGTTTTTATTAATGAACTTCATTTTCTTTCTCTTGCACACCCACTCTACCACTAGATTGTGGATTGCCCTCTCCCGTTTCCACTTCTTGGGTATTCCTTTGAATTTTCTTAGAAGAAAATTCTTTCCAATTTAACACATCTTTTACACATTAATTTTATGGCTGACATTCGTTGCGCTTGTTCATTTGTTGGTTTTTGTTTACTTCGTTGTTGTTGTTTGGAGTTTTTGTGGCTCAATTTATGATGGTTGAATTTTTAAAATTCTTCTCAGATCTCCCATAGTTTTTCCAGCTAATAATCTTACGATGAAGATTTTTTTCAGGTAGGTCGACGACATTCCACATAACATGAAGATGATGCCCACAGTGTTTCGGTTGGTTTTCTTTTCAAAGCGTCAAACAAGATCGTTTAATGTTAAGCACGTTCTTTTTGTGATAGGAACGAGTGTGGTGTGGGTGGGTAGGTTGAGGGGGCGAGATGGGAAGAGAGTAGGAAAAAGGGAAATGTTCTTCAAAAATATTTTATTTGGTCCAAAATTGTCTTACGGTATCCATTAGTAAAACCTTGTGGTGTTCTATTGCACGGCCTTGCGGTCTTCTAGCAAAAAACCGGTCGTTTTGGAGTAGACCTTGTGGTCTTCTGGGAAATACCTTATAGCCTTCTGCGAAAAGACCTTGTGGTCTCCTATGAGAAGGCTTCATGGTCTTCTATGAAAATACCTTATGGTCTTCTTCGAAAAGACCTCATGATCTTCTTCGAGTAGACGTTATGCTCTTCTATGAGATGACCACGTGATCTTATATGAGAAGACCTCGTGATCTTCTATGAAAAGACCTCGTGATCTTCTATGAAAAGACCTCGTGATCTTCTATGAGAAGACCTCGTGATCTTCTATGAGATCTCGTGGTTTTATAGGAGAAGACCTCGTGATCTTCTATGAGATCTCGTGGTTTTATAGGAGAATACCTTATGGTCTACTATGAGAATACCTCGTGTTCTTCTATGAGAAGACTTGTGGTCGTATAGGAGAAACCCTTGTTGTATTCTCTGAGAAGACCTTATGGTCTTCTATGAAAAGATCTCATGGTCTTCTATGAGAAGACTTCATTGTCTTCTATAGGAACGAGGGTGGTGTGGGAGGGTAGGTTGAGGGGCGAGATCGGAAGTGAGTAGAAAAAAGGGAAATGTTCTCAAAAATATTTTATTTGGTCCAAAATTGCATACGGTATCCATTAGTAAGACCTTGTGGTGTTCTATTGCACGGTCTTGTGGTTTTCTATAGGAAGACCTTGCGGTCTTCTAGGAAAAAACCTTGTGATATTCTATGAGAAGACCTTGCGGTCGTTTAGGAGTAGACCTTGTGGTCTTCTGGGAAATACCTTATAGTCTTCTGCGAAAAGACCTTGTGCTCTCCTATGAGAAGGCTTCATGGTCTTCTATGAAAAGACCTTATGGTCTTCGATAAGACCTCATGATATTTTTCGAGTAGACGTTATGCTCTTCTATGAGAAGACCACGTGATCTTATATGAGAAGTCGTTGTCTTCTATGAGAAGACCTCGTGATCTTCTATGAGAAGACCTCGTTATCTTCTATGAGAAAACCTCATACTCTTCTATGAGAAGACTCAAACGCTTCTATGAGAAGACCTCTTGCTCTTCAATGAGCAGACCCCATACTCTTCTATGAGAAGACCACGTGGTTTTATATGAGAAGTAGTGGTCTTCTTGGCTTCTCTATGTAGGCCTTCAAATCTTATTTTATTTAGGAAAGCCTTATGGCTTTTTACGAAAATACGGCCGACTTCCGTATTGTCAGTTGCTTTGTATTCGTGCATAAAACTAGGGCTTCTTAAATCGATTTCCCCACTACTGTAATTTCATAAAATTTCTCTAGTATGGAACTCGATTTGAAAACCCCTAGTTTCATGCACGTATACAAAGCTAACGACAATACGAAAGTCGGCCTACATGTCCAATATTCATTTAATAGTTCGGTTATTAAAACTACAACGTCTTCATCTCAACCCTCATCTTCCATTCCTAATTAACATACAGTCGACCTTCATGGCTGATTTCATTTGAAGATTTCCCCAATAACATTTGAGGCATCACTCAACATTTTCCCATACCTTTCTACAGTTTACATCCCATTTTATTACACTAATATTTGAAGAGGTACTTTTTTGTTTACCTCTCTCTTTCTTTGTTTCTACACGCAAATAACCAATACATCTTTCAAACATCAAAGGCTGACGCCTACAATTCTTACACGCATTTGCTATGTTTTACATCTCAAATTACACTTTTTTGGGTTCATGGAAGATTTCTTTTGTGATGCCTAAATCTCTGATTTCAAACATCTGCATATAAAGATTCCTCGAAAGTAAATCCATGGCTTTAGGCATTTTGGTAATTAGGTCATAAAAAGCAAGCAGGTAGTCGTGGTTTTTCCTATTCAATTTCTTGGAATCGCCTTCATTAAATAAATCTACTTTTCTGTTACAATTCCAATTATGACAAGTTTTTTCGTTTTATTTTCCATCATAGTTTGTTTAACAAACTATACCAAACATTTTTATTTACTTTTTTTCTGTTGTTGCTGCTGTATTAAATAACAAAAATTAAATTCTTAATTTTTTTGTTCTAGTAAAGGAAAGACATTGCTTGTTGATCATATACAGTTGGAAAATCTCAAGCTTAGTTAACACAAGGAAAGAAAATTGTCCACAAGCCAAGTTTTCAAACAATACACAACTCATCAAAACCAATACCATCTTTCCATAACAAACTATTTTTAGAACTATTTACATATAAAACTTACTTATTAAAACTCTGGTCATAAAGGACATTCAATATTTAAAGCAATACAAATCTATTGAAAATCCTTTATATTTAACAAAAAAATGTGATAACTTAAAATTAAGATTGGAAACAAAAATCAATTCTTTTCTTTAAACGTGGAAATTGAATTTCATTTCCAATTGAACAAAACTCGTATGTAAAATAAAAAAAAAAACAAAAGATTTGTGTTCTATTAAGGAATATTATAGGAGTCTAGCTTAGTAGGGTAAATTTATGAGGCCTTCGATACACCAACTAAAGCAGGTCTTATGACACGTTCGTGCAATTTGTAACCCAATTTGGTGACTTCTACAACGGTATCGGGCTCAACGGAGGTATCGACCTGTAAAGAAGCAAATGGGTTAGAATGAATCTCTAATGGATTAATGTATATATGTATGTATTTGTCTCTTACCTTTTGGAACAAAGCTTCGTGCATGTTGGGATTGAATTTTTCGTTTAGAGGATTCATGGGTTCCAAGCCATGACGTTTGAACACTTGCAGCAAAGAAGCATTTGTCATTGTCAGACCTTCATATAAGTTTTTCAAATGGGGATTGCATTCCAACTAAAACGTAGAAAATGATAATTAAAAAATCGTTTTTTTAAAACAAAAATAAATTAAATCAACGAAATCATTGGAATTAGAATACGGCTTGGACTGGTGGGGCTTTTCTTCTATGTTATCTTTCAATCTCAAATGGGAACAATTTTTTCGTCTTCCAGCCTTCTAAGAAAACCTTACTACTTAAGGTTTTCTACGGTATGATATTCTTGTCTCCTTTCTGCCTTCCAAGCGAATACATTTCGTCTTGTTTTAGAAAATTTATTTGTATTGTATGAGAGCTTCTAGAAGAAGATACTTTAGGTTATTGTTTAAGAACAAACAACTACGGCAAACTGTCGTTAAGTAGAAATATAAAGTACCAATAATTTTTATTAATATAATTCTATCGCTACCGAACTTATATTGACGGTTTAAATTTTTTAAGTCATATTTGGACCGATATTGATGGAAAAATATTTAAAGAATTCCACTACAGATCTTCTATGATAATACTTTCCGGGAACTATACTGTGAGATGTCTAGTTTGTCGTGGCAGCTGACGCTCCTCAGCTGCGATAGATGGGGATGTATTTCGAGGACTTTATTCACACTATATTTGCTTATGGCCTTAGCAACTGCATCCGTGTGAATACTATTTAAACCTGCTTGATATGCATGTTGATCTAGGGGTTGTCTCCTATATTGTTGGACCTCCCTCTCTAGAGCATGAACATCCTTCCTGATATGCCTGAATGTGTCAGGCCTAGCCAGCAGATGGCGATTGGGATGGCTCTCACGGTAACACCCAAGCAAGTACTGCAACGAAAGCATCTCATTGTGTTGCTTTACTGGAAGAATCTTTGCCTCCTCATGTAGATGATCCACTGAAGACTGAAGCCGCATAGCTTACCACAGACCGATCTATCGCGTTATATGTGGTCAACAAGGTTTCTTTATCTGCACCCAAGTGCTGCCGGATAGGTACTTGAGGACCTTGTTCCTACTTTTCAGTTTGTCACAGATAGCTGTGGCGTGCGCGAACAACTAAAAATTAGTGTGTGACCCCTAAAATGTTGGGGCAGTTTGTGTTCGAAATTCTGCTACCGTCGACCACGACATTCAATTCTCTTCCAAACTGCGCTGTCTATGTGGTGACCAGAGTGGCTGTTGATTCTGTGGCGGAAATCTGCATATTCCTCCAATGGAAAAAGGTGGTAAGATCGGTTAAATAGTTCAATCTCTCACAGATGTCATCGGGATAGGTACCTGACGCCAGGATCGTGCAATAATCCGCATACGTTACGATCTCGATGCCGTCTGGAGGGGGCAGAATACAGGAATAGAGGTTAAAAAGTTCCGGAGATATCACCCCACCTTGGGGAACTCTCAGTTTCACTCTACGGGGTTTGGACTTCTTGTTCCTGAATGTATTATACGAGAAGACCTTTTAACTTTTTATAAACCTTTGGTTTATATGAAAATAACAGGACTTCTATGAATCTCAGAACTTCTATGGACTTCAGGTGTTCTATGTCACTCTGGTTTCTATGGCAATATTTTTCAATCATGTATACCTTTTTTAAGAAGGTTTTTCTTCTATGAGAAGACCTAAACAGAAGCCTCATAACTACACCTCCAGGAGTTTTACTGAAGACATTCTTTTTGTCAATGAGAAGATTAGCTTTTCATCTATAAAAATAATGACCATATTTTTTTCTATCTATGAAAAAATCTGCCTTCCACGGTTTGGTGCCAGTATTCAATAAGAAGTCTCTCCATACTTTTTTGAGAAACTCCTTTGTTCTTTTGTAATAAATTTCCTCATAGTCTTCTATAAGGAGACTTTCGTGTATTTTACCAAAAGTTCACACTTTTCCTATAGAAAGTAATACATCCAATAGGAATGAGTCAGCACAGGACAGGCCACATCCTGATAACCTTTCCATTTTACTAATTGTAGCAGTGAAAATCCTCTACAACATTTTCTTTAGTCCCATTTCGATAGCAAAATTCTAAAACCCTAAAATAAACCTAAAAATGTGACCTTTGACCGCAATTTATTTAAAAATCCCTCCAGCATTTTTTTTCTTCAGAATCCGCAAAAACTTTCCACGTGTAAGTGGTTTTCATTTAAATTTATTCAAGGAGCAGCGTGCATGAAGTTGTTTTATAAGGAGGCGACACAGTTAGTACATTGTCACAATTTGAACTTCTACGGAACAAGTTGAGTTTACCAACTATGGGAACAAAATGTTCTTTAAAAATGTAAATTTTTCTTTAATAGCCGGCCTTCGGCCTGGGATTTGAGACTATCTCCTATGAACAGGAGCCAATCTCGGGCACGGGAACTCAATTTTCTTTTAAATTAAAATTTTCTCTAAGTAGCCGGCATTTAACAGGGAAATTTTCGCAATTTCGGAGGCCCATATCTCGGGAAGTATGGACTTCCGTAACAAATGTTGCATATATTTGTGATCAGGGAGACGAGATCTATATGCGAAAAGACATTTCATCCCGATCCGAGCTTAGTTGGTAAACTCAACTTATGCCCAACATTTACTTTAGTCCCATTACGATAGGATTTGCGGGTTTCAAGCAAAACGGTGAAAACAAAAAACCCTAAAAGTGTAGACAAACATAATTGAAAATTCCTCCGGTGATTTTTTTCTTATCTGTGAACATTGTAGTTTCAGAATATTCTTGGTGTAAGCACAAATAAGTGGGAGCACATCAACATTAAGTACTGCAGCCTGTGTGAAGATATGGAAGAGACTGATGAAACAATCGAGCACATTTTTTCCATTGTTCTAGGCTGGTAATCAGAAAACAGTGGCTAGGGTCGGGTCATCCTAGACTTCCTTCCTTTTCCTCTCCTATCCTTTTGTATCTTTTCAGGGTGAACTCAATGGACCGCTGGTATCCGAGTGAAGTGGATGTCTACAAACAAAGATAGCCGTATATCCTATAACCTAACTTCGAATTTTTTTCCATAGAAAATTTTTGCTGGAATGATTTTTTCTACAGAGAATTACGGCGGGGATTTCAACAATGAAAAGTTCTTTTTGTCTAGAAAGGTTTTTGGGTGTTGGTTCTCTCACCTATAGAAAATAGTTTTGTTAGAAAAACTAAGAAAATCGTTTACTGGGAATACTATTCCTATGCCGGAAATACCTGTTCTGAAGAAAAAGTATAATGGGATGTTTTTTATATAGGGTGACAAATTCTTTATTGAAAAATGTATTGGAAAAGTTTTCGTAAAAGATTTTCTATAGAAATATGTTGTTTCTAGAGAATATTGCAGACCAAACTTTCTATATAACAAGTAAAAAAGTATCAGTCGGCTTTGCCGACAGAGATATACCCTCAAAAAAAAAAAATACTTTTTTCCAAAAAAAACATGTATTTAGGGGGGCTTTCAAAATTTTGGGCGTATGCACCGCAAACTTTGCGGGGATATCGATAGATAGGGCTTTTTATTACACTAGCCTACGAAAAACATAATATTGCTGTAAACAGGGCCACTAGGAAAACCTTCGGTAAAAATGTCTAAAGGATCCTCGAACCACACAAAAATGTTGAACATTTGTGTGGGTGGTACCACAAGGATTGGACAAATATGGCCCAAATTTGAACATAAACTAAGTTTCGACAATATTTAGAGATCCAAAGTTTGAACCAAATCGGTTGCTACGTCTATGAGAAATCGCGTGTATAATTTTAGCGAATATTTTCGAACTTTTGTGGGGGAGGTACCGGAAGGAGTGGACCTATAAGCACCACCTTCGAATTTCATCTAATATTCGTAGAAATATTACAATACCCAAAGTATTCGGTTCGAGAGCTACAGACACTACATATTGTGCCATAGGGTTTTTTTTTACAAATTTCGGGCTGTTTTCTCAAGAAGTATGAACTTGCCCCTGAAAAAAACTTTTACTGCCGTAATTGAGGCAGCGAATGCAAGTTACTTCAACAAAAAGCAAAAGTGATTCGAGTGCAGGTCTTAAAGTGAATTTATCCAAAATTTTGTGTGGGAGGTACCCGAAGGAGTGGACAAATATAGTCCATATTCGAATCCGATCTATATCTGGTAGATATTTTAGGACGTGTAAAGTATGGACCAAATCGGTCACTCCCATCAAGAGTTATCGTGCGCACAATTTTTTCCGAACATTTTGGAACTTTTGTGGGGAGGTATCTGAAGGAGTTGGTCGACATGGCTTTTCTTCGAATTTAATCTAAGTTTGCACAAACCAAATTGTGGACTGAATCGGCTGATCCGTTCGAGAGTTATCTTGCGCTCCAACCACTACAAACGGCGTCATAGGACTTTTTTGTACCTTTCAGGCTATTTTCTCATGAAGAATGGACTTGCCCCTATTGGAACTTATATCGTTATATAGGGGGCAGTGAATACAAGTTGCTATAGCAAAAATCAAAGCAATTCGTGAACAGGTCATAAACTGAACTTTTCCGAAATTTTGTGTGGGAGGTACCCGAAGGAGTGGACAAATATAGTCCATATTCGAACCTGTGCACTGTGGTTTAGCTTGTATGGGAGAGAGCGACAAAAAATATTTCTAATCAAGATATCGATCTGAAAATTTTACCGTAAACTCGTAGTGACTAGAGGATAATTTTCCCCAAAAATCTTCAGGATTGGTCCACTTTTAGGTATAGACCCTCCATAACGGTATTTCCAGTTTTTTATTAATTTCAAGATTTTGTCTATATTTTCAAAGTAAATTCGCTGTAATTTGACATTTTGTGTTCTTTGGTGGTATTAAAAATTTTGCTTAGTTCTATGGTCGATAGAGGTTCATGTTTTGGTATATCCCCCATATAGACGTTCCTCCCATTTTTTATAATTTCCCGATTTTGGTCATATTTCTAACTGAACGTGCTGCAATTTGACATTTCAGCTTATAATCTGTATCAAACAATCTTGCCAAAATTCATCAATATACATATGTCTACATTTTGGTATAGTCCTATATCATGTTAACTCCCGATATTTGGCATATGTAAGTATTTGGTCAAAATTTTCTACAAAAACTTATATAAAAATCATTACATTTTATGAATTTTATTCTTGACAAGGATTAACTGGTAACAAGTATCAACAATATGAGGCACAGAATATTCTTACTAAGTGAGCTAACATATGGACCAAGGGCATACTAGATTATATTAGATCTAAACAATGTCCTATAGGTCTCAAACAGGGAATATCTGGAAACTAAGATGTTTTATGAGACCACACAGGTGATGCAGTTTGCCAATCTAACCATTTTATGTTGTTTAGTTTTCTGTGTGGAGCTTAAATCTACGGCAGGCCTTCTGCGTTTTTACTTTCAACGGCTGATAATTCATGAAGTGCCATGTATCTTTCAAAAATAATGGTGTATTTTATAGCAATGATGTTTATCAATTTTTTGTTCCATTGTTCTGTAGCCAGAGTTTTGAAATTCCATTGAAAGTTTGCTCTAATTTCTTCGAATACAGTCCGTCCCATGGTGACATTGACAAAGTTTTTTGAACACCATATTTCAAAAACATACAAATGTGAAAACACACATTCATACTGTAATCCTAAAAACATAATTTTCATAAAATAAGATCGAAACAAAAGGCTAAACAACAACACCGATTGCTTGAAAACACCCAAGAACACTATACTGAACATTCACAAAACTCCGAGTATACTCAGTATAATGAAAACTGAATACCGCTCGGCAACTTTCGGCAAACGAGATAATTTTTTTCTAATTCTGGACACTTCCACGAACATTTAAATAAAAATAACGTGAGGATCCGCGAGGATCCAAGGTACTAAAAGTATATTTCTTTTCACAATAATAAATAAAAAACACTCTCAAAAATACATTTCAAAAGAGATCAATTTTACCACAAAATAAAGATACAAATTTATGATGTTATCAATTAAAAACAATAACAATACCATTAACTTTAACTTCCATTTCTTACTATAGCAATTTAACACATTACTATTGTGATATTACTTGTAACTTGTCACTACGTTAATGGAAATTTCAATGTCTTAATTTCTTCAAATGGAAATGCTCACTTCTGTGGCTCTGCTTTAGCAAGTACCGTTAGAAGATGTAAAAAGAAAGCCAGAATAATAAAATTTGATGTGTCTATGATAGATTTGAGTAGTTACAATTATAATTTGCAGACATCAATTTTTGTATTTTTGTCGCGGGCTGGGACCACAGTACTGTGGTGCGATTCTCTAACTCCGTAGAAATATTTGTAGAAAATGTTTCTAGGAAAACGTTTTCTTTAAAAAATGTCGCTGAAGTTTTGACGTTGAAGATGCATTTTTCTATAGAAAAATGCTGCTACAAAAAACGTTTCTATGGTAATAACTTGCTCCGAAAAGTTTTCTGTATAAAAATTATGATAGAAAAAATGTAGAAACAGGTTGCTACTGAGAAATGTTGAGTCCTTGGTCACACTAGAGTGTTTCATTGAAACAATTTCATGAAAACAAGGGTTCCTAGGTCGAGTTTCACAGTAGAGTGATATCATAAAGTTGCTGTAGTGGGGGACTCAATCTATAAATACCTAAATGTTTCAATGAAACCACTCTAATGTGACCTTCGACTAAAGAAAAGCGCGTTTGATAAGACTTTTTCCCTTCTAAAATTTTCTATTCAATTACTTCTTTCACACTTTCATAGCTTCCTTTTTATTTTTTGACTCTTCCCTCTTTTTTCTATATTTTCTTTTCTTTACAGTACATCCCTCGTTTTCTCCCGGATGATCACAATGGACCGGAATGGACGCAGTCACAAATTACTGGCTGCACATCCCCAAACCTAACCTAACCTAAGACTTTTTCTATAGAAAATATATGTTTGAATAAAATATGTATTGTAAATGTTTGTTATGGGGTGACCTCCACTTGTAAATTTCAGAAAATCGAAATAAAAGTATTGTCTTATTTTAAAGAAGTAGCATAAAATATGTGGCAAAATTTTGAAACAATATTGCATGAAATATGACCTGAGGATGAGAAAAAATTTATTGTGTTTTGTATGCAACAAGAAACTATAAATGTATTTATTTATTTATTTATTGAATTTATCATATATTGAATATATAATAAATATGGAAAACAATTATAGCATTAGCAGCTAAGGCCATCAGCTATAATACTTTAACTAAGTTACATGTTTCTTTATAATAGGTGGGTATTAAATAGCTAATTTGTAATAAGATATGAATTTGTATAAACTATAAATGTATTTTTCTCGAAATGACAATAGAGTGCCAACTCTAGCTCGAAAACTAATGAACCGATTGTCAATTTTGTGTAGTTATCAAGGACACCAAAGTATAGTCCTTCATCGGTCGATTTTATTGAAAAAATCATTAATTCAACACGCAACATACAAATTGATGTTCCATTGATACGGACATCTATTTATGAACACTCTTTCCTAGTACGTGTCTACAGGGTTTGGAACTGTTTGCCGTGTTCACTAAGAAAGTTTTGTTATTCTTACCTCACCTTTAAGAAGTTAGCAAAATCACATTTCAATGGAGAATTGCACACATAAGATTTATTCGTTGCTATGAGATCGTTTAATAAATTTATAATCTTACAATATTCTTATGGCTGGGGCCATTCTTATAATTGTTAGTTTTAAATCTGTCTATTCTATCATGGTTTAGCACTATTTTTAAGTTAATCTTCCAATACTTGTATAATTGGCCTTAAATGGCTTTCTTAGTATTGAATGTAAATAAATTGAAATTGAATATAATTGAAAAATGTCCGTTTTTTGAAAAGAAAACTTCAGTATTTTGCAAAAAATTGTGATTTTGGAACAAATTGAATACTCTACCAGCTGGCGGAAAAAAATCTGAAATTTTTTTTGAATTGTAAGTTTTTTCTAAGTAGACGGCCTTCTGCTGTGGATTTAAGACTTTCTCCTATGGATAGGAGCCAATTTAGGGCACTGGAACATTTTTTTAATTTAAATTTTTTTCTACTTTAACAAGGGAAATTTCGGAATTTCAGAGGCCCATATCTCGGGAAGTATGGACTTCCCCACCAACAAACTTTATTTTTTTGTAATCAGGACGTTAAGATCATTTCATTCACATTTCAGATTTTTCCGCCAGCTGGTAGAGTATTCAATTTATACCGTGATTTTTGTTTTTTTGGACCACCACTTCAGTAAAATCTAATATTAAAAAAAAAACATTAATCGATGAAAGACTAGATATTTATGTTTTAAATAAGCCCACAAAAATATATGAAGATTGGTTAATTAGCGTTGGCACAGCAAAGCACTTTTACAAAAAAAGGGTTTCGTGATCGGCCATTTGCCACAAAACCATATAATATATTTCAACAATAAAATTCAGACACTAGGTTAAGGTGTGCTATTTCAGATGAAAAAAAATCTACCATCTACAGCAAAAAACTTTTACAAAAAAGGGTTTCGTGGTCGGCCATTTGCAACAAAACCACATAATATATTTCAACAATAAAATTCAGGCACTAGATTAAGATGTGCTCTTTCAGAGCATAGCTGAGAACACATATGAAAAGGCCTTCATAAGATTCCTGGAAAGATTTTGTTCCGGTGACATCACCGCAAAATATCATTCTGCCCTTTAGCCTCTGTAAGAATGGATTTCAGGATTATCGGACGATAATTTTGAACATTTGATGCGGAAGTAACAGTAGCAATAACAATAAATAGAGTAAAATAAGTTTACACACTATGCTCGTATAGTGACGACACTTTTTCATTAAATTACAGATAATTTTCGGAACTTTAGAGACCAATATCTGGGAAAAATAACATCACAATCCATGCTTAGTATGTAAACTCAACTTAAGTCGAATATGTAATAGTAATTTTCCTGTAGAAAATAGTCGACAAATTTTTAGCTTTTCAAAGTATTTCTTGATCTGCCTACTCTTATAAAAAAGTCTTTACTCGAATCTACTTTCTCTGCAAAAAATGTTTTTTCTCTAATTGCTCTGATAAAACGGTTCGCACATGTTATCAATTACGCACTGTTTATGTTTGAATATCATACAAATTATTATTTAAACAAATTCTCCATTTGGCTCTTTTGCTCTAATAATTTTACGTAACTATAATGCTATCAATTAACGACAATTTGCATAATGCCCACTCATGAAATGAATGCTTCCACTTATTATACCATTCCTACTCACCTGATCTTGTGGCACCGCTTTGGTGGCATGACCCAAAATATCTGCAACTTCCAATAAGTCTTTACAGAATGATTGAATGCCAAAGATTTTGGCATCGGCAATTTGTTTGTTCAAGCGAACCCGCAAGTTTTCACTGTCGGCCAAGGAACGACGATATTTATCCATAAGTTCATCATTTTTCTCTTTCAAGGTGGTTACTTCTTTGTTGACTGACTCCAAGTCGGCGGTCATTTTCTTCAGCTGTTCAGCAGCATCTTCTGGTGTGGCGGTCGTTGTACCTTCTGGTTTTTGTTCAGCAGGTTTTTCTGTGCTATAGAAACGAGCAGCAGAAGAGGAGAAGCAACTAGAAAAAAGAGAAAAACATTATTATTTTAACAAATGCGTCAAAGACATGTAAATTATGCGGGTTAATTTATTACGTCACATTATTTTCTGTTATCACAAGTCGTCAGACGGTTCTGTTGCTCTATCTTGCTGTTATGTGCAGTTTACGCAAAAATTGTAAACCTATTGAAATACTTATGCCGCTAATTTGTGAATGAAACTTACCTTTTCCATTGTGTTTGTTTGCTCAATAATGAGATAAAACGACTGCTGTGAACATTTACAATTTGTTTGGCTGCCATTTTTTTATATTTTTACACTTTTATTTTGCTAAATTTATTTAATAATTTAATTCGAGCACGTCCAATCAGAGTCCTCCAATGTGATTTCTATTTTGACAGCAGAGATTTTGACACATGAATTGAGAAAGAGTTGCCATATTTAGTGATAATGGAATTATTTGAAACGTAACGCATTGATACGTCCATCACAATTTAACCGTTAATTTAATTAAGAAGAACGTAGATCATTTGGAATTGTTTTTTTTTAAGAAAAACTTCGTTAAATAGGCATTTTCAATGTAAAAATGTTACTAAATGGAACATTATTGGACAAGAAGGATTCTTAATAGTAATTTACTAGAGAAAGAGGTGATGTATAGTTAGTCTTCCGACGGCTCAGAGAAAATACGCATAAGTCAAATTAGATACTACGCCCACGGGCTTGAAAATAATAGCTGTGTCTTTTTACGTGATAATTTGTAATAATTATTACTAATGTTGCAGATTTTGACAGTTGTATAAAGGAAAAGTTGCTGAAAAAAATGTTTCAGCTATATTTAGTAAGTAAAAAGACACCCCTATTAACTTAAAAAAAAAACTTTTGAATTATAACCTGAAAAATTAATAGAAACAACAAGGTGTACACTACATTAAATAAATTGTTGTGGAAATGCCGTGACCAAAAAGCCGAAGGGAAAGAGGTGATGTATATCAATTTTCAATTGAAAATGTTTGCTGTTGTGTTGTTCTTATATAGAAATAGTATTCTGAATTAATATTTTCTACATTAGTTAATATAGAAATTAGACTGAATAGACTTTTTCGATAGAAAGAGTTTGTCGAATTAACTTTTTCTATAGAAATTTTGACGAATTGACTGTTTCTATAGAAAAGGTTTGCTAAATTCTCGTTTTCGACAGAAAAAAATTGCTAAATTGAATTTTCAGCAGAAAAAGTTTGCTGAATTGACCATTTCAATAGAAAAAGTTTGCTGAATTGACTTTTTCGATAGAAAGATTTTGCCGAATTGAATTTTCCAAGGAAACATTTCGCTGAATTTACTTTTGACTTTTTCTATTGAGAAGTTTTGCTGAATTGATTGCTTCTTTAGAAAAAGTTTGCTGAATTGACTTTTTTCTATAGAAAAGTTTGCTTAATTGACCTTATCAGTAGAAAAAGTTTGCTAAATTTAATTTTTCAGTGGATAAAGTTTGCTGAATTGACTTTTTTATAGAAAAATGTTGCTGAATTGACTTTCTATAGAAAAAATTAGCTAAATAGACTTTCTCCATAAAAAATCGCTGAGTTGTCTTAATCTATAGAAAAAGTTTGCTGAATGGACTTTTTCTCTAGAAAAAGTTCGCTAAACTGATTTTTCTATATATAAAGTTAGCTAAATTGACTTTTTCTCCAGAAAAAGTTTGCTGAATTGAATTTTTCTATAAAAAAAAGTTTGCTGAATTAATTTTTCTATAGAAAAAATAGCAGAGTTGTCTTTATCTATAGAAAAAGTTTGCTGAATTGACTGTTTCTATAAAAAAGGTTGCTGAATTGACTTTTTATATAGAAAAAGTTTGCTGAATTGACTTTTTCTATAGAAAAAGATTGCTGAATTGACCTTTTCTATAGATAAATTTACTTTTTTATAGGCAAAGTTTGCAGAATTGAAATTTTTATAGACAAAGTTTGCCGAATTGACATTTTCGATAGACAAAGTTGGCTGAATTGAATTGTCTTTTTTTAGAAAAAGTTTGCTGAATTGTCTTTTTCTATAGCCAAAGATTGCTGAATTTATTTTTTTTCTAGGGATAAATTGCTGAATTGACCTTTTCTATAGATAAATTTACTTTTTTATAGGCAAAGTTTGCAGAATTGAAATTTTTATAGACAAAGTTTGCTGAATTGACATTTTCGATAGACAAAGTTGGCTGAATTGACATTTTCGATAGACAAAGTTTGCTGAATTGACTTTTTCTACAGAAAATGTTTGTTGAATTGTCTTTTTCCATAGAAAAAGTTCGCTAAATTGTCTTTTTCTATAGAAAAATTTTGCTGAATTGTCTTTTTCTATAGTCAAAGCTTGCTGAATTTATTTTTTCTAGGGATAAAGTTTGCTGAATTGACTTTTTCTATAGAAAAATTAGGTGATTTCTTTTTTTCTATAGAAAAAGTTTGCTGAATTGATTTTTTCTATAGAAAAAGTTTGTTGAATTGACTTTTTCTATAGAAAAGGTTGCTGAATTGACTTTTTCTATAGAAAAAGTTTGCTGAATTGACTTTTTCTATAGAAAAAGCTTGCCCAATTGACTTTTTCTCTCTCTAGAAAAAGTTCCCTGAACTGACTTTTTTATAGATAAAGTTAGCTGAATTGATTTTTTCTCCAGAAAAAGTTTGCTGAATTGACTTTTTCTATAGAAAATTCTCTATAGAAAAATTTGCTGAATTGACATTTTCTATAGAAAAATTTCGCTGAATTGTCGTTTTCTATAGAAATAGTTTGCTGCATCGTCTTTTTCTGTGGATAAAGTTTGCTGAATTGACTTTTTCTATAGAAAAATTAGCTGAATTCATTTTTTCTATAGAATAAGTTTGCTGAATTTACTTTTTCTTTAGAAAAAGTTTGTTGAATTGACATTTTCAATAGAAAAAGTTAGCTGAATTGTCTTTATCTATAGAAAAAGTTTGCTGAATTGACTTTTTCTATAGAAAAATTAGCTGAATTGATTTTTCTATAGAAAAATATCCTGAATTGTCTTTATCTATAGAAAAAGTTTGCTGAATTGACTTTTTCTATAGAAAAAGTTAGCTGAATTGACTTTTTCTAAAGAAAAAATCAGCTAAATAGACATTTTCCATAAAAAATCGCTGAGTTGTTTTATCTATAGAAAAATTTTGCTGAATTGTCTTTTTCTATAGAAAAAGTTTGCTGAATTGTTTTTTTCTATATCGAAAGCTTGCTGAATTTATTTTTTCTATGGATAAAGTTGGCTGAATTGACTTTTCCTATGGAAAAATTAGCTGAATTAATTTTTTCTATAGAAAAAGTTTGCTGAATTGACTTTTTGTATAGAAAAGAGTCTGATGAATTGAATATTTATTTCCAATAACTTACCTTAGCACTTGCCTTTTTCTATGCCAGCCCCGATAAATAACAAGTGTCCAAACAAGACACGATTTTCTGTCACTTCTGTAGAAAAGTCAATTAAGATTCTGATCAAACATCATGATTACAACACAAAGAAACATAATGCACTTTTTTCAACAAACATTTCTGTTAGCAGAAATGTCAAGTGTGGATTTTGTAAGAAATAAATTTGAATAGTTATTAAGTGAGAAGACATTCGATATGCCACATCAGGAGAATAGATTTACAACAACAATGCCAAAACTTATATTGTTTGTTTATTTTTGTTTTGTTCTAAAATAAGTTTATTTGTTGACAGGTCTTGAGTACTTTTATGGAGCCTCTAGTTTGTTACAGACAGACAACATCAGCCAACAAAATAGTCAGTTAATGTGTTCAGATTTTCAAACTTGAGTTAGTGTTTTTGTTTGTTTTTTTTTGTTTTTGGCCGACCTAATCAATGTTTGTCACGTTCAAGTTTAACATTTTTTTAATTGTTGTTCAACTGATATTTGTTCTACGTTAAGTAACACTAGCCAACTCACGAATTTTATTCGAATAGCGGTGATATGCCAGACGACATTATGTGTGGCAAATTGAATGTGAAAATTTAGTGAAATATTGAAATTTCTGTACAGAAAATTTAGTTGGATTAACTTTATCAGAATTCACTTATTCTATATAAAAAGATAGCTGAATTTACTTTTTGTATAGAAAAAGTTAGCTGAATTGACTTTTTCTACAGAAAACGTTTGCTGAATTTACTTTCTCTATAGAAAAAGTTTTCTGAATTGACTTTTTCTACGGAAAAACTTTGCTGAAATGACTTTTTCTATAGAAAAAGTTTGCTGAATCGAACAAAATTAATTTTTTCCAAATAAAGAGATAGCTGAATTGACCTTTTCTATAGAAAAAAATTAGCTGAATTGACTTTATCTATAGAAAAAGTTTGTGAATTTACTTTTCCTATGGAAAAATTTGGTGAATTTGCGTTTCCCATAAAAAATTAGTTGGATTTACTTTTTCTATAGAAAAGGTTAGCTGAATTTACTTTTCCTATAGAAAAAGTTTGCTGAATTTAATTTTTCAATAGAAAATGTTTGCTAAATTTACTTTTCCTATGGAAAAAGTTTGCTGAATTTGCTTTTCCCATCAAAAATTAGCTGAATTTACTTTTCCCGTAGAAAAAGTTAGCTGAATTTACTTTTCCTATAGAAAAAGTTTGCTGAATTTACTTTTCCTATAAAAAAAGTTTGCTGAATTTACTTTTTCTATAGAAAAAGTTTGCTGAATTTACTTTTCTATAGAAAAAAGTGCTGAATAGAACAAAATTAATTTTTTGTAAATAAATAGTTAGTTGAATTGACTTTTACTATAGAAAAATTTAGCTGAATTGACTTTTTCTACGGAAAAAGTTTGTGAATTTACTTTTCCCATTAAAAATTTGCTGAATATACTTTTCCTATGGAAAAAGTTTGCTGAATTTGCTTTTCCTATAAAAAAATTAGCAGAATTTACTTTTCCTGTAGAAAAAGTTTGCTGAATTTACTTTCTCTATAGAAAAAGTTTGCTGAATTTACTTTTTCTATAGAAAAAGTTAGCTGAATTTACTTTTCCTATAGAAAAAGTTTGCTGAATTTACTTTTCCTACAGAAAAAGTTTGCTGAATTGACTTTTTCTATAGAAAAAGTTAGCTGAATTGACTTTTTCTATAGAAAAAGTTAGCTGAATTGACTTTTTCTATAGAAAAAGTTAGTTGAATTGACTTTTTCTATAGGAAAAGCTAACCGAATTGACTTTTTCTATAGAAAAAGTGAGCAGAATTGACTTTTTCTACAGAAAAAGTTAGCTGAATTGACTTTTTCTATAGAAAAAGTTAGCTGAATTGACTTTTTCTATAGAAAAAGTTAGCTGAATTGACTTTTTCTATAGAAAAAGTTAGCTGAATTGACTTTTTCTATAGAAAATGTTACCTGAATTAACTTTTTCTATAGAGGATGTGAGCTGAATTGATTTTGTTTAAAGACATAGTTAGCAGAATTGTTTTTTGTTCTACAGCTGAATTGATATTTTTTATAGAAATAGTTTGCTGAAATGACTTTTTCTATGGAAAAAGTTAGGTGTATTGATCTTACCATAGGAAAAGTTAGCTGAATTTTCTTTTTTTTATAGAAAAACTTAGCTGATTTATAATTTGTTAAATTTGTTAAAGTGTGCTGACCTAAAGACAAGTTAGTTGAATTGGTTTTTTTTTACAGAAAAAGTTAGCTGAATTGATATTTTCTATAGGAATAGTTTGCTGAATTGACTTTTTCTATAGAAAAAGTTTGCTGAATTGACTATTTTATAGAAAAAGTTTGCTGAATTTACTTTTTTTACAGAAAAAGCTTGCTGAATTGACTTTTCCTATAGAAAAAGTTTGCTGAATTTGCTTTTCCCATAAAAAAATTAGCTTGATTTACTTTTTCTATAGAAAAAGTTAGCTGAATTTACTTTTCCTATAGAAAAAGTTTGCTGAATTATTTTTTCTATAGAAAAGTTTGCTGAATTTACTTTTTCTATAGAAAAAGTTTGCTGAATTGACTTTTCGTATAGAAAAAATTAGCTGAATTGACCTTTTCTATATAAAAAGTTTGGTTACTTCACTTCTTCTATAGAAAAAGTTTGCTGAATTGACTTTTTCTATAGAAAAAGTTTACTGAATTTACCTTTTCTATAGAAAAAGTTTGCTGAATTGACTTTTCCTATAGAAAAAGTTTGCTGATTTGACTTGTTCTATAGAAAAATTAAGCGGAATTGACTTTTTCTAGAGAAAAAGTTTGCTGAATTTACTTTTCCTACAGAAAAAGTTCGCTGAATTGACTTTTCCTATAGAAAAAGTTTGCTGAATTTACTTTTCCTATGGAAAAATTTGCTGAATTTACTTTTTTCTACAGAAGAAGTTAGCTGGATTGACTTTTTTCTATAGAAAAAGTGTGTTGAATTGACTTTGTCTAAAGACATAGTCAGCTGAATTGTTTTTTTCTACAGAAAAAGTTAGCTTAATTGACATTTTCTACAGAAATAGTTTGCTGAATTGACTTTTTCTATAGAAATAGTTTGCTGATTTATGATTTGTTAAATTAATTAATTTGTAATCCTGTGTTAACTGTGTAGCAGCGTTAGCTTTTGTTTAAGATATCAAAATTTGTCTCATCGGATTCCAATTTATTTTTCATTAAACTTGTTGTAGTTTAGTTTTTTTCTGCTTAGATTTACAAGCGTCAATAAATTTTACTAAATTGCAATTTTATCATTCAGAATAGGCTATAAGCCACTATTTAATGCCATAATATTTTAACGCCAGTCCCCTGAATTTCTTGTTAACCTTATAAATGTGTAATTTGTTATTTTTGTAGTTGTTGTCGTTACTGTTATTATGGCATAGACTAAATTAATCGCACCATAATGTCAGTATTTAGAGTCAATTTTTAGTAATGAAAAAAAATTGTCTCTAACATTCAAAAGCTATGTTTCATTAAATGGGTGTTTTGTATATCCTACAGTCAGCATTTGATTTGAAAATATAAAACGATTGATTTATTGCGTATTTAGATCTATAATTAATTTATCGAAATGGCTTAATTTGAAATGAGAAAATAAATGTTGTTCATATTTTTGCATAACAGTTTGCAAAATGTACAAAGAAGTTAGATGAATTGACTTTTTTCATAGAAAAAATTGCTGAATTGATTTTTTCTATAGAAAAATTTAGCTGAACTGATGTTTTTATACAAAAAGTTAGCTGAATTGACTTTTGCTATAGAAAAAGTTAGCTTTTCTACAGAAATAGTTAGCTGAATTGACTTTTTCCTTCAGAAAAAGTTTGCTGAATTGACTTTTTCTGTAGAAAATGTTTGCTTAATTCACTTTTCTATAGAAAAAGTTTGCTGAATTGACTTTTTCTATAGAAAAAATTTGCTGAATTGTCTTTTTCTATAGAAAAAGTTTGCTGAATTGACTTTTCCCTACAAAAAAGTTTGCTGAATTGACTTTTTCTATAGAAAAAGTTTGCTGAATTGACTTTTTCCATAGAAAAGTTAGCTGAATTGACTTTTTCCACAAAAAAGTTAGCTGAATTGACTATTTCTATAGCAAAAGTTAGCTGAATTGACTTTTTCCATAGACAAGTTAGCTGAATTGACTTTTTCTATAGAAAAAGTATGCTGAATTGACTTATTCTATAGAAAAGGTTAGCTGAATTGACTTTCCTATAGAAAAAGTTAGCTGAATTAATTTTTTCTTTAGAAGAAGTTAGCTGAATAGACATTTTCAATATATAAAGTTAGCTGAATAGACTTTTTTCCATAGAAAAAGTTAGCTGAATAGACTTTTTCCATAGAAAAAGTTAGCTGAATTGACTTTTTCTATAGAAAAGTTTATCTGAATTGACTTATTCTATAGAAAAGGTTAGCTGTACTGACTTCTTCTATAGAAAAAGTTAGCTGAATTTACTTCTTCTATGGCAAAAGATAGCTGAATTGACTTTTTCTATAGCAAAACTTAGTTGAATTGACTTTTTCTATAGCAAAAGATAGCTAAATTAACTTTTTTTATAGAAAAAGTTGACAGACTTGATTTCTCCATAGAAAAAGTTTGCTGAATTGACTTTTTCTCTAAAGAAAGGTGGCTTTTTCCATAGCAAAAATTAGCTGAATTTAATTTTTAGATAGAAAAAATATATAGAAAAATTAGCTATATTGACCTTTTCTTGAGAAAAAGTTAGCTGAATTGAATTTTTCTATAGAAAAAGTAAGCTGAATTAACTTTTCCTGCAGAAGAAGTTAGCTGAATTGAATTTTTCAATATATAAAGTTAGATGAAAAGACTTTTTCCATAGAAAAAGTTAGCTGAATTGACTTTCCTATAGAAAAAGTTAGCTGAATTGACTTATTCTATAGAAAAGGTTAGCTGAATTGACTTTTTCTATAGAAAAAGTAAGCTGAATTAATTTTTTCTTCAGAAAAAGTTAGCTGAATTGAATTTTTCAATATATAAAGTTAGCTGAATAGACTTTTTTCATACAAAAAGTTAGCTGAATTGACTTTCCTATAGAAAAAGTTAGCTGAATTGACTTATTCTATAGAAAAGGTTAGCTGAATTGACTTATTCTATAGAAAAGGTTAGCTGAATTGACTTTTTCTATAGAAAAAGTAAGCTGAATTAATTTTTTCTTCAGAAAAAGTTAGCTGAATTGAATTTTTCAATATATAAAGTTAGCTGAATAGACTTTTTTCATAGAAAAAGATAGCTGAATTGACTTTTCCTATATAAAAAGTTAGCTGAAAAGACTTTTTCTATAGAAAAAGTTAACTGATTTGACTCTTTCTTTGGAATTTACTTTTCTATAGAAAAGGTTAGCTGAATTGACTTCTTCTATAGAAAAAGTTAGCTGAATAGACTTTTTCTATAGAAAAAGTAAGCTGAATTAATTTTTTCTTCAGAAAAAGTTACCTGAATTGAATTTTTCAATATATAAAGTTAGCTGAATAGACTTTTTTCATAGAAAAAGATATCTGAATTGACTTATTCTATAGAAAAGGTTAGCTGAATTGATTTCTTCTATAGAAAAAGTTAGCTGAATAGACTTTTTCTATAGAAAATTCTGCTGAATTGACTTCTTTTACAGGGAAAGTTTGCTGAGTTGACTTTCTTATAGAAAAAGTTTGCTGAATCGACTTTTTCTATAGAAAAAGTTTGCAGAATTGATTTTATCGGGAAAAAAAGTTTACAGAATTGAGTATCTTAGTAGAAAATGTACTGAATTGAGTTTTCCATAGCAAAAGTTTAGCTGAATTTAATTGACTTTTTCTTAAGAAAAAGTTAGCAGAATTTAATTTTTCTATAGAAAAAGTAAGCTGAATTAATTTTTTCTGCAGAAGAAGTTAGCTGAATTGACTTTTTTAATATATAAAGTTAGCTGAATGGACTTTTTCCATACAAAAAGTTAGCTGAATTGACTTTCCTATAGAAAAAGTTAGCTGAATTGACTTATTCTATAGAAAAGGTTAGCTGAATTGACTTTTCTATAGAAAATGTTAGCTGAATTGATTTTATCAGAAAAAAATGACTTTCTCAGTAGAAAAATCTACTGAATTGAGTTTTTCTATACAAAAAGCTAGCTGAGTTGTTTTCTTCTATAGAAAATGTTAGCTGAATTGACTTCTTCTATAGAAAAAGTTAGCTGAATAGACTTTTTCTATAGAAAAATTTTGCTGAATTGACTTTTTCTATAGAAAAAGTTTTCTGAAGTGAATTTTTCAGTAGAAATAGTTTGCTTAATTGATTTTTGTACACAACAATTTATTTTCTATGGAAAATCGTTGTTGAATTTATTTTTTTTATTAGAAAATCGGTGGTTAATTGACTTTTACTGTAGCAAATTGTTGCTGAATGGACTTTCTTTGTAGATAAAGTTAGCTGAAATAACTATTTCTATAGAAAATCGTTGCTGAATTAACTTTTTCTATAGAAAAAGTTTGCTGAATTGACTTTTACGATAGAAAAAGTTTGCTGAATAGACTTTTTCTATGGGGAGAGTTTGCTGAATTGACTTTTTCTGTAAAAAAAGTAAGCTGAATTGACTTTTTCTTTGGAAAAGGTTAGCCGAATTGACTTTTTCTATATGAAAATTTTGCTATATTTTCTTTTTTAAATTAAATATTATTCATATTTGCAAGCAATTTAGTTTAAATCGTTTTTGGCTTTGACATCAAACTAATCAAATTCTATTAATTATAGTTGTTATCGACAAATATGGTGGCAATAAATAAATGAATATGATATACATACGACAAGCCTACATAGAAAACTACTATACATAAATTTATTCAAAAATGTAACAACATTCACTTCAACTCACAACCAATAAATCCTTGTAATAACACCAATAAATTTCTACAACACGCCCAAAATAAAAAACCAACAATTAAAAGCATTTACCTTCTCTTTGTTAATATTTAAATTATTCAAATAAATTTCAAAACCCAAAAACAAAATTGGAACAAAATTAATAAACTCAAGGAAATCCTTTCCATATACATACAACAATAACGAAAAATACTCTATTCTAGAATAAAAAAAACTGTAAATTGCAATGAATTATAAAACAACCTGTTGGCAGTCAATTGACAGTTCTTGATGAATTATTCAATGAAAAAAAATCGCATTGACGTTATCAACCAAAAATATAGGTAGATACCAAAAAAGAATTAGAATTTTTGAGAAATTTTTCTTTTTGTTGGGATTTCTTTTAGGCAACAGATCTAACGTTTTGTATATTTGAAAATTATTTATCTTCTCTCACATTCAGCTATTCTGAATACAAAACACTACATGCATACTTACCTATCTATAGTTGAGGTAGAGTAAGGTCTCATCAAACTTCTATGTCTGTCTACGCTGTTTCTTTGTATGAGTCAACCTCTGTCCACAAAAATGTCCAGTTTTGAAATGTAAATTTATTGTTGCTGGTGGAGAGAATATGCGATGTATTTATAGGCAGCTAAGCGCTGATCGATAGCCATGCATCTTAAAGTTTGTTAGATTTTATGGTGGTATACAGACAGCGAAGGAACATTACCTTATACAAACTTTGTTTTCGCACATACATACATACATACAAGTACCCAGCAAACCAAAATCGGAAGAAACATCAGAATTCGGACCGAATTCGGTCCGAAAGTCGGATGAAACGTCCGAGTTCGGATCCGAATTCGGTCCGAACTCTAACCGAAAGTCATGTGGCGTGGTTGACGTGTTCTGTGACCGAAATTCGGATGAAAATCGGATGTTTTAACCGACTTTCGGACCGAATTCGGTCCGAACTCTGATGAACTATCGTATAAATTTCTGTTTTATTTACCGACTTTCGGACAGATATCGGTCCGAATTCGGAAGTAAAATCTTATGAAATTCGAAAGTGTTTGCCGACTTTCGGACCGAATTTGGTCCGAAGTCAGATGAACTATCGTATGAACTTCTGATTTATTTACCAGCATTCGACCAGAATTTGTTCTTCTTATTAAAATATGTTGAAAATACACAGCTAGTTCATGAAATATCCAAATCCTATAAAAGTTTATTTGCTATAAACATATTAAAGGTTTTAATATCATATTATGCTGTGTTAAATGCGCGACTTGGGGGAAAAACAAACTGTGGAGAACAACAAATTCGTCAACACGATCTGTGAAATATGTAAAACAATTGTTATTAATATATAAAAAATAAATGTCTTCACATGCAAAAAATTTTGATACACATAAAAGTGTTAGAAACTTAACTTTGGCCATATACAAATATAAAACATATGACTTTCCACGGAATAGTGTTGAAGTTTGACGAAGAAAATCTTTACTTTCATTAACTTCATAAAAATAAAGAATTATGTATGCAACCGATCACTATGAATAACATTTAAACACTATCATGCTTCAACACGCATAACAAAAATAAACCAACTTTGTTCTCCGATACAGAAATTAAAACCCGAGCACTCAATTTTTCGTTCGTACTGCATCAACGTCGGCACATCAACAATTACACATTTACAATGTGCGAGCGAAACATGTACAATTCTTTTCTCTCTGCTTATTTACACTTAATTTTGCCAAAGCAGCACAAGAGACGGGAAAAATTTCGTCAGACTAGTCGGACAGAGTTCGGACCGAAGTCGGTCAGACGCGTCGGAAAAACGTCCGATTTTGAGCAGACGCGTCGGACGTCCGACATTGTGTTTGCTGGGTATGTATGCTTATGTTTGTATAGATATGCCGGTATTGATTTATTTGTTTACAAATTGTTAACCGAAAACAATCAAGCGAAAATTATAAAATATTTTAAAATATTCCTATGAATTTTACTTGTTTTAATAGGCATCCTATAAACGGTATATAAGATCTCGAAGCTTGTGTTTGGAAAGACACGGAAAAAGTCAATTAAGCAAAATTTTTCAATATAGAAGATCAATTCAGCAAAGTTTTTCTAGAGAAAAAACTAATTCAGCTAACTTTTTCTATAGAAAATGTCAATTCAGCTAACTTTTTCTATAAAAACAGTCAATTCAGCTAACTTTTTAATAGAAAAAGTCAATTTTTTCTATAGAAAATGTTAATTCAGCTAACTTTTTTAATGGAAAAAGTCAATCCAGCTAACTTTTTCTATAGAGCAAGAAAATTAAGCTAACTTTTTCTATAGAAAAAGTAAATTCAGCTAATTGTTTTTATAGAAATAGTCAATTCAGCTAAGTTTTTCTAATGAAAATTTCAATTCAGTAAACTTTTTCTATAGAAAAATCAAATTAGCAAACTTTTTTTCTAGAAAAAAGTCAATTCAGCAAACTTTTTTAATGAAAGATTACATTCAGCAAACCTTTTCTAAAGAAAAATTCCATTCAGCAAACTTTTTTTTTAATGAAAACTTCAATTCAGCAAAATTTTTCTAATCATAACTTCAGTTCAGCAAAAATTTATAATGAAAAACTCAATGCAGCCTACTTTTTCCATAGAAAAATTTAATTCAGCAAACTTGTTTTAATGAAAACTTCTATTCGGCAAACTTTTTCTAATGAAAAATTCAATTCAGCAAACGTTTTCTAATGAAAAATTCATTTCAGAAAACTTTTTCTAATGAATAATTAAATTCAGCACACTTTATCTATAGAAAATTCAATTCAGCATACTTTTTCTAAAGAAAAATTAAATTCAGCAAATTTTGAATGAAAAAATCATTTCAGCAAACTTTTTCTAATGAAAAAATAAATTCAGCAAATGTTTTCTTATGAAAAATTCAATTCAGAAAACTTTTACTAATGAACAATAAAATTCAGCACACTTTTCCTATAGAAAATTCAATTCAGAAAGAAAAATTAAATTTAGCAAACTTTTTCTAACTTTTTCTTTTCAATTCACTAAAATTTTTCGAATAAAAACTTCAATACAGCAATATTTTTTTAGAAAAAGTCAATTCAGCAAATTATTTTTAATGAAAGAAAAAAACAATTTAGTGCTAATGAAAATCAACTCAGCCAAATTTTTCTAATGAAAAATTAAACTTAGCAAATTTTTTCTAATGAAATCTTCAATTCAGCAAACCTTTTTTAATGAAAACTTCAATTCAGCATACTTTTTCTAATAAAAACTTCAGTTCAGCAAAATTTTTCTAATGCACAAGTCAATGCAGCTGACTTTTTCCATAGAGAAATGCAATTCAGCAAACTTTTTCAAATGAAAATTTTAATTCAGCAAAAATTTTTTAAATAAAACTTGAATTCAGCAAACTTTTTGTAATGGAAACTGAAATTCAGCAAAATGTTTTTAATGAAGACTTCAATTCAGTACACTTTTTCTAATGAAAAATTCAATTAAGCAAACTTTTGCTAAAGAAAAATTAAATTCAGAAAACTTTTCTTATGAAAAGTATAATTCAGCGAAATTCTTCTAATGAAAAATTTAATTCAGCTAACTTTTTCTAGTGAAAAGTTCAATTCAGCAAAGTTTTTCTAATGAAAAACTAAATTCAGCAAACTTTTTCTAATAAAAAATTCAATTCAGCGAACGTTTTCTTATGAAAAATTCAATTCAGCAAACTTTTTCTAATGAATAATTAAATTAGGAGGGTTGGCGTTTTTTGTTTGGGATGGCGACTTCTATTTTGTTTTTCAAAATAGTCAGGCTTAATCCCATAGTCGTTGTTTTAATATTTTATTAAAACAACTTTAATTTATTAGTGGGAAAAAATTGGCGATGTTTACCAAGGGGTAAGGCAGGGAATACTATAGTTTCAGATCTCGCCACAGATCTTCATCAGTTCCCTTATTTCTTGTTTTTCAACAGAAAACTTTTTATACCCAAGTGTCAATTGCTAGCTCAAATAGATACGTGCGCAAAAAAAACACTCTGATCGAGAATTTCTTTGGCAAGTGAAGTTGCTAGAGTTTAGGTAGTCCCAATTTACATTGGGCGAGTTTACTTGCGGCAATTGTCAGTTTGTAGGCGAGAGAGGGTGCTGAGAGGCAGAGGGTTACCATATGCCTCACCTCTCTCTCCTACAAAATGACAATTGCCGCAAGTAAACTCGCCCAATGTAAATTGGGACGTAGTGCCAAAGAAATTCTCGATCAGAGTGTTTCTTTGCGCACGTATCTATTTGAGCTAGCAATTGACACTTGGGTATAAAAAGTTTCTTGTTGAAAAACAAGAAATAAGGAAACTGATGAAGATCTGTGGCGAGATCTGAAACTATAGTATTCCCTGCCTTACCCCTTGGTAAACATCGCCAATTTTTTCCCACTAATAAATTAAAGTTGTTTTAATAAAATATTAAAACAACGACTATGGGATTAAGCCTGAGTATTTTGAAAAACAAAATGAATAATTAAATTCAGCACACTTTTTCTATAGAAGATTCAATTCAGCGCACACTGTCTATAGAAAATTTAATTCAGCATACTTTTTCTATAGAAAAAATCAATTCGGCAAACTTTTTCTATACACCTTTTTTTTATAGGAAAAAGTCAATTCAGCTAATTTTTCCTACAGAAAAATTCAATTCCGTAAACTTTTTCTTAGAAAAAATTCAATTCAGCAAACTTTCTTTATGAAAAACCCAATTCAGTAAACTTTTGCTAATAACAAATTCAATTCAGGAAACTTTTTTTAATAAAAAATTTAATTAAGAAATTCTATTCAGCAAATTTTTCTATAGAAAAAGTCAATTCAGCAAACTTTTTCTGTAGAAAAAGTCAATTCAGCAAACTCATCTGTCGAAGAAGTCAATTTAATAAACTTTAAGTTCAGCAAATTTTTCTATAGAAAATGTCTATTCGGCAAACTTTTTCTAATGAAAACTATCAATTTAGCAAACTTTTTCAAATGAAAAATTCAATTCAGCAAACTTTTGCTAGAGAAAAAGTAAATTCTGCTAAAGAAAAACTGAATTCACAAAGCTTCTCCTCTAGAAATGTCAATTCAGCAAACTTTTTCTATAGAAAAAGTCAATTCAGCAAAGTTTTTCTATAAAAAAGTCAATTCAGAAAACTTTTTCTATAGAAAAAGTCAATTCAGCAAATCTTTTTCTATAGAAAATGTCAATTCAGCGAACTTATTCTATAGAAAAAGTCAATTCAGCAAACTTTTTCTATAGAAAAAGTCAATTCAGCAAACTTTTTCTATAGAAAAAGTCAATTCAGCATACTTTTTCTATAGAAAAAGTCAATTCAGCAAACTTATTCTATAGAAAAAGTCAATTCAGCAAACTTTTTCTATGGAAAAATTCTATTCAGCAACAATTTCCATAGAAAACTATCAATTCAGCAAACTTTTTCCAATGAAAAATTAAATTCAGCAAACTTTTTCTATAGAAAAAGTAAATTCAGCTAACTTTTTTATAAGAAAAGCAAATTCAGCTAACTTTTTCTATGGAAAAATTCTATTCAGCAACAATTTTTATAGAAAAAGTCAATGCAGCCATCTTTTTCTATAGAAAAAGTAAATTCAGCAATCTTTTTCTACAGAAAAATGCAATTGTCAAACTTTTTTTCTACAGAAAAAATCAATTCAGCAAACTTTTTTAATGAAAGATTACTTTCAGCAAATCTTTTCTATAGAAAAAGTCAATTCAGCAAACATTTTTTAATGACAAATTCCATTCATTAACCTTGTTCTTATGAAAACATCCGTTCAGCAAACTTTTTCTCAGCAAAATGTTTCTAATGGAAAATTAAACTCAGCAAACTTTTTCTAATGAAAATTTCAATTCAGCAAACTTTTTTAATGAAAACTTCAATTCAGCAAACTTTTTTTAATGAAAACTTCAGTTCAGCAAAATTTTTCTAATGAAAAAGTCAATGCAGCAGACTTTTTCATTGAAAATTTTAATTCAGCAAACATTTTTTAAATAAAACTTCAATTCAGCAAACTTTTTGTAATGAAAACTTAAATTCAGCAAAATGTTTTTAATGAAAGCTTTAATTCAGCAAACTTTTTCTTATGAAAAGTATAATTCAACGAAATTCTTCTAATGAAAAATTTAATTGAGTAAACTTTTTCTAATGAAAAGTTCAATTCAGCAAAGGTTTTCTAATGAAAAATTCAACTCAGCAAACTTTTTCTAATGAAAAATTAAATTCAGCAAACGTTTTCTTATGAAACATTCAATTCCGCAAACTTTTTGTAATGAAAATTTCAATTCAGCAAAGTTTTTCTAATGAAAAATTCAATTCAGCAAACTTTTGCTAATGAAAATTTCAATTCAGCAAACGTTTTCTTATGAAAAAGTCAATTCAGCAAACCTTTTTTAATGAAAAATTCCTTTCAGCAAACTTGTTCTAATGAAAACATCCATTCAGCAAACTTTTTCTAATGAAAACATCAACTCAGCAAAATTTTTCTAATGAAAAAGTCAATGCAGCTGACTTTTTCCACAGAAAAATTCAATTCAGCAAACTTCTTCAAATGAAAATTTTAATTCAGCAACTATTTTTTAAATAAAACTTCAATTCAGTAAACTTTTTGTAATAAAAACTTAAATTCAGCAAAATGTTTTTAATGAAAACTTCAATTCAGCAAACTTTTTCTAATGAAAAATTTAATTCAGCAAACTTTTACTAAAGAAAAGTATAATTCAGCGAAATTCTTCTTATGAAAAATTTAATTCAGCAAACTTTTTTTAATGAAAAGTTCAATTCAGCAAAGTTTTTCTAATGAAAAATTCAATTCAGAAAACTTTTTCTAATGAATAATTAAATTCAGCACACTTTTTCTATAGAAAATTCAATTGAGCGCACACTGTCTATAGAAAATTTAATTCAGCATACTTTTTTTTATAGAAAAAATCAATTCGGCAAACTTTTTCTATACAAAAAGTTAATTATAGAAGAAATCAATTCAGCAAACCTTTCCTAAGGAAAAAGTCAATTCAGCTAATTTTTCCTACAGAAAAATTCAATTCCGTAAACTTTTTCTATAGAAAAAATTCAATTCAGAAAACTTTCTTTATGAAAAACCCAATTCAGCAAACTTTTGCTAATAACAAATTCAATTCAGCAAACTTTTTTTAATAAACAATTGGGAAAAGCGTTAAGTTCGGTCGGGCCGAACTTTTTATACCCTCCACCACAAATTTCAGCCATTTCGGTGGATTAATGTGGCCACAACCTTCAAAATACCGAAAATCGGAAGTTACCGTTCTATTGGGGCTATATGATGGCGCGGACCTATACCTACAAATTTCTGGGGGGGAAGTTTTATATCCCCAACGAAGACTAAATACCAAATTTCAGCCATCTCGGTGTGATAATGAGGCCAAAACCTTCAAAATACCGAAAATCGGGAGATATCGTCCTATGGGGGCTATATCAAAACGTGGACCTATATAAACATTTGGTCGAAATGTTTCTTAGCCTCTGGAAACACAAAATACAAAGTTGCAACCGATTCTGTTTTCAAATGGGACTAATACATTCAAAATATATTAAAATGACGCGTACTTTATTTGGGGCGTTATATGGGGGCTATACCAAAACGTGGACCTATATAAACCAACTTTGGTAGGAATGTTTTTTGGCCTCTGGAGACACAAAATACCAAATTACAATCAATTCGGTGGTAAAATGGGACAAACCTCTTAAAAATTCCTTAAAACGACGACGCGTCACGCGTCATTTAGTATGGGGGCTATACGAAAGCGTGGACCTGCATAGCCCACTTTCAATACCAAAAGTCCTACGTTCAAATAATAGATTTTCCCAAAATTTCATCCACCTACGTCAATCCGGTCGGACGCTAGAGTGATTTCCACAGACGGACGGACATGGCTATATCGATGTAGAATTACACGCTGATCAAGAATATATACTTTGTGGGGTCTACAATTATTTTTTCGAGTAGTTACAAACGTAGTGACAAACTTAATATACCCCCATCCTATGGTGGAGGGTATAAAAATGTAATTAAGAAATTCTATTCAGCAAACTTTTTCTGTAGAAAAAGTCAATTCAGAAAAATTTTTCAAACGAAAAATCAATTCAGGAAACTTATCTATAGGAAAATTCAGTTCAGCAAATTTTTTCTATGGTAAAATTCTATTCAGCAACAATTTCCATAGAAAACAATCAATTCAGCAAACTTTTCCAATGAAAAATTCAATTCAGCAAACTTTTTCTAGTGAAAAGTTCAATTCAGCAAAGTTTTTCTAATGAAAAACCCAATTCAGCAAACTTTTGCTAATAACAAATTCAATTCAGCAAACTTTTTTTAATAAAAAATGTAATTAAGAAATTCTATTCAGCAAATTTTTCTATAGAAAATGTCTATTCGGCAAACTTTTTCTAATGAAAACTATCAATTTAGCAAACTTTTTCAAATGAAAAATTCAATACAGCAAACTTTTGCTAGAGAAAAAGTAAATTCTGCTAACTTTATCTAAAGAAAAACTGAATTCACAAAGCTTCTCCTCTAGAAATGTCAATTCAGCAAACTTTTTCTATGGAAAAATTCTATTCAGCAACAATTTCCATAGAATATTTCAATTCAGCAAACATTTTTTGTAGAAACATTCGATTCAGCAAACTTTTTCTGAATGAAGCAAAGTGTCATGGCAGGGTGCCTTAATGGCCGGTAAAGTTCCCCCATTACAATGAAAAAAGGTCTCAAATTACAAAGCTCTGATGACGCTGAGCAACAGAGTATCAATTTCGACTGAGAACTCTATTTGCCAAATATCGTTACTTTTGTTCTTAAGATTTGCTATTGTTGTTGCTGCTGTTGATTTTCAATATGTATATCCATCATTTAACAAATGTTCAAATGTTCATTCTTGATGTTGTTATTGTCGTATGTATTTTACAATGTTTTTCATTGTTGGAGTTGTTATTGTTGTTGAAAATTGGTTGGTTTGCGCTGCTGTTGCTGTTGTTTCTCCCCATATATAACACCACTCTGGTTTTGCTTTTGTTGTCATTCTTATTTAATATACAATTTTCAATTTTTTCTTTCGATCTTTTTGTTGTTGTTGTTGCTGTTGTAGTTTTTTTTTTGAAAACATTCTGAGATTTCATGCATTTGTGGAGGGGCATCAGTTAAATGTTGACTTTAAACGTGTAAAGATATAAACGAACAATTGGCGCACGGGCAACACAAGTCAACATCATCATCTCTATTCGCCACACATCAGATGATTATTATGACTATAATATTTGCACATTAAACGTCATTAAAGATAAACAGAATAAGAAGAAGAAGAAAAAGATCTCATTGCATTTATTATCGGAATCATAATAAAAATAATGAAATGAAAATTTAATAAAAAAAAATTATAAAAAAATATTGAGAAACGTGTTGCCAAGTGTAGATATACATACATATAATAAAATATAATAAAATATATGTTTCAATAATATTTTGAATCAGTGCATTATCCGTTGTGCTAAAAATGTAAACAAAATTCTAACTAATTGTGAGAAAATGTGTGTTTTGATTACCAAAAAGCAAAACATCAACAACAAGAAAAAGAAAGAAATATTATGACATTGAAAAACAAACCCCCACCCCCCCCCCCCCCCCCCCACTGCCACTAAATAATCAATTTCAGATTTCATTAGTGTTCTTATTAAATTATTTTTTGGCAACTAAATTGAACATTTAAGTGAAAGCTTGTTAAATAGTAAAGTGTATTAAAAATAGACAACATAGAAAAAAATTTTAAATAATTTTACTTTGAAGAAAGTGAAAAAAATAACAAAATGTTAATCTTCATATAGGATAAAAATCGGCCCTCTTGACTAAGGATCTAAGGAACATTTTAGATGACATGACTAAGGAACATTTTCCAATAGCAAAGTCAGTGATTATGACTACGGGGCGTTTTCCTATAGGAAAAAGTCAGTTCTCATGACTGAAGAACTTTTTCCCATAGAAAAAATTTTTTGATTTTACAAAAAATGTAAATTCAGCTAATTTTTTCTATAGAAAAAGTCAATTCGTCTAGTTTTTGGTATAAAAAAAAGTAAATTCAGCTAACTTTTTCTTTATAAAAAGCCAATTCGGCAGATTTTTTCTTTATAAAAAAGTTAATTCAGCAAACTTGTTATATAGAAAAAGTCAATTTAGGTAACTTTTTCTTTCTAAAATGACTATTCAGCAAACTTCTTCTCTAGAAAAAATCAATTCAGCTAATTTTTTATATATAAATTCAATTCAGCTAAGTTTTCTTTATAAAAAGTCAATTCAGCTAACGTTTTATAGAATAAGTAAATTCAGCTAAGTTTTTACATAGAAAAAACTTAATCTGCAAATATTTTTCTGCAGAAAGAACGCATTCAGCTAAATTTTAATATAGAAAAAACATATTCAGCAAGATTGGAAAAAGTTTGCTGAATTAAATATTTCACTACAAAAAGTATGCTTAATTAAATGTTTCGTCAGAAAAAGTTTGCTGAATTGAACTTTTCGTTAAATTTAAATTTAACGTTGAATTCAAATTTTTCATTAGAAACAGTTCGCTGAATTGATTTTTTCTATGGAAAAAGTATGCTGAATGAATTTTGTATAGATAAAGTGTGTTGAAATTAATTTTCTATAGAAAAAGTGTGCTGAATTTAATTATTCATTAGAATAAGTTTGCTGAATTGAATTTTTCATAAGAAAACGTTTGCTGAATTGACTTTTTCTATAGAAAAAGTTTGCTGAATTGATTTTTCATAGACAAGTTTGCTGAATTGACTTTTTCTATAAAAAAGTTTGCTGAATTGACTTTTTCTATAGAAAAAGTTTGCTGAATTGACTTTTTCTATAGAAAAAGTTTGCTGAATTGACTTTCCTATAGAAAAAGTTTGCTGAATTAAATTGTTCACTACAAAAAGTTTTCTTAACTTAATTTTTCATTAGAAAAAGTTTGCTAAATTCAACTTTTCGTTAAATTTAAATTTAACGTTGAATTCAAATTTTTCATTAGAAACAGTTCGCTGAATTGATTTTTTTTCTATAGGAAAAGTATGCAGAATTTAATTTTTTTATAGATAAAGTGTGCTGAATTAAATTTTCTATAGAAAAAGTGTGCTGAATTTAATTATTCATTAGAATAAGTTTGCTGAATTGAATTTTTCATAAGAAAATATTTGCTGAATTGACTTTTTTATAGAAAAAGTTTGCTGAATTGACTTTTTCTATCAAAAAAGTTTGCTGAATTGACTTTATCTATAGAAAAAGTTTGCTGAATTGACTTTTCTATAGAAAAAGTTTGCTGAATTAAATTGTTCACTACAAAAAGTTTTCTTAACTTAATTTTTCATTAGAAAAAGTTTGCTAAATTCAACTTTTCGTTAAATTTAAATTTAACGTTGAATTCAAATTTTTCATTAGAAACAGTTCGCTGAATTGATTTTTTTCTATAGGTAAAGTATGCAGAATTTAATTTTTTTATAGATAAAGTGTGCTGAATTGAATTTTCTATAGAAGACGTGTATTGAATTTAATTATTCATTAGAATAAGTTTGCTGAATTGAATTTTTCATAAGAAAACGTTTGCTGAATTGACTTTTTCTATAGAAAAAGTTTGCTGAATTGATTTTTTTATACAAAAGTTTGCTGAATTGACTTTTTTATAGAAAAAGTTTGCTGAATTGATTTTTTCTGTAAAAAAGTTTGCTGAATTGACTTTTTCTGTACAAAAAGTTAGCAGAATTGACTTTTTCTGTACAAAAAGTTTGGCAAATTTACTTTTTCTATAGAAAAGTTAGCTGAATTGATTTGTTTGTACCAAAAGTTTGCTGAAATGATTTTTCTATGGAAAAAGTTTGCTGAATGGAATTTTTCTTTAGAAAACGTTTGCTTAATTGAATTTTTCATTAGAAAATTTTTGCTGAATTGGCATTTTCCATAGTAAAAGTTTGCAGAATTGATATTTTCTATAGAAAAAGTTTGCTAAATTGATTTTTTCATTAAAAAATTTTTGCTGAATTGACTTTTTCTCTAGAAAAAGTTTGCTAAATTGATTTTTACATTAAAAAAATTTTTGCTGAATTGAATTTTTTCATTAGAAAAAGTATTTTCTTTAAAAACAAAATCCTAAATTGATTTTTAAAATAGGAAAAGTTTGCTGAATTGGCTTGTTCCATAAAAAAAGTTTGCTGAATTGATTTTCTCTATGAAAAAAGTTTGCTTAGTTGACTTTTTCATTTAAAAACATTTGCTGAATTGAATTTTTCATTAGGAAAAGTTAGCTGAATTTACTTTTTCCATAGAAAAAGTAAGTTGAATTGGCTTTTACTAAAGCAAACATTTGCTGAATTGACTTTTTCTATAGAAAAAGTTTGTGGAATAGAATTTTTTTTATTAATTGAATTTTTCTTTAGACAAAAATTTGCTGAATTGATTTTCTAAATATACGGAATTGCTGAATTGACTTTTTCATTACAAAAAGATTGCTGAATTGACTTTTTCAATAAAAAAAAGTTTGCTGAATTTAATTTTTCATTAGGAAAAATTAGCTGAATGAATTTTTCATTGGAAAAAGTTTGCTTAATTGAATTCTTCTTTAGAAAAAATTTGCTGAATTGACTTTTTCTATAGAAAAAGTTAAGTGATTAGTTTTTTTCTATATAAAATGTTAGCAGAATTTTTCTTAAGACAAAAATTTGCTGAATTGATTTTTTAAATATACGGAATTGAGTTTTTCCATAGAAAAAAATTGCTGAATTCACTTTTTCATTATAAAAAGTTTGCTGAATTTAACTTTTCATTAGAAAAAAATAGCTGAATTGATTTCTTCCTTATGTTTGCTGAATTAGAAAATGTTTGCTGAATTTTTCGGTAGAAAATTCAGCAAATTTTTTTCTGTAGAAAAAACCCATTTAGCTAATTATTTCTACAGAAAATTCAATTCAGCTAACTTTTTCGATATAAAACGTCAATTCAGTTAATATTTTCTGCAGAAAATGTCAATTCAGCAAACTTTTTCTATAGAAGAACTCAATTTAGCAAATATTTTCTATAGTAAAAGTAAATCACATAACTTTTTATACAAAAAAAAAAAAAAACCTATAAAAACCTACAAAAAGTCAATTCAACTAACTTTATCTAGAGAAAAAGTCAATTCAGAAATTCATGTAGCCTTTTCTAGTGAAAAAATCAATTCAGCAAATTTTTTCTATTCAGCTAAGTTTTTCTTTATAAAAAATCAATCAGCTAACTTTTTCTGTAGAAAAAAATCAAGTCAGCAATTTTTTTCGTAAGAAAAATCCATTTCAGCTAAATGTTTCTTGTTAAAAATTCAATTCAGCTATCTTTTTATGTAGAAACAACCTATTCAGCAAACTTGTTCTGTAAAAAAAGTCTATTCAGCTAACTTTTTCCATATAAAAAGTCAAGTTAATTTTTATACAGAAAAAGTCAATTCAGCTAATTTTTATACAGAGAAAGTCAATTCAGAAAACCTTTTGTAGTGAAAAATTTAATTCAGAAAAATTTTTCTAATGAAAAATTCAAGTAAACAAACTTTTTTTCGTGAAAAATTCTATTTAGCAAACTTTTTCTAATGAAAAATTCAATTAAGCAAACTTTTTATAGTAAAAAAAAATTAATTCAGCAAACTCTTACTCTAGAAAAAGTCAATTAAGCACAACTTTTCTATAGAAAAAGTAAATTCAGCTAACTTCTTACATAGGAAAAGCCTATCCGCCTATTTTTTTCTACAGAAAAAGTCAATTCAGGTAATTTCTGTATAGAAAATTTAATTCAGCTAACTGTTTCATCATAAAAAGTCAATTTAGCAAACTTTTATATGAAAAAATTTAATTCAGCTAACATTTTATATAGAAAAAACTTAATCAGCTAACTTTTTCTATAGATAAAGTCAATTCAGCAAACTTTTTTCTAATGAAAAATTCAATTCAGCTAATTTTTTCTAATGAAAAATTTAATTCATCTAATTTTTTTCTAATGAAAAATTCAATTCATTCTTTTTTATGAAAAAACTTAATTCAGCAAACTTTTTGTAATGTAAAAGTCAATTCAGAATTTTTTTCTATGGAAAAAGTCTATTCCGTATACATATTTAAAAAATCAATTCAGCAAATTTTTGTCTAAAGAAAAATTCAACTAAGCAAAGTTTTTCTAATGAAAAAATTCTATTCAACAAACTTTTTCTATAGAAAAAATCAATTCAGCAAATTTTTAGCTTTAGAAAAAGCCAATTCAACTAACTTTTTCCATGGAAAAAGTCAATTCAGCAAACTTTTTGTAATAAAAAAATTCAATTCAGCAAAAATTTTGTAGTAAAAAATCCAATTTAGCAATTTTTTTTAATGAAAAAGTCAACATATCAAACTTTTTCAATAGAAAAAGTCAATTCAGCTCACTTTTTCTATGGAAAAAGCCAATTCAGCAAACCTTTTCTATTTTAATAATCAATTTAGGAAATTTTTGTCTAAAGAAAAAATCAATTCTGCTAACTTTTTCTAATGAAAATTTCAATTAAGCAAACTTTTTCTAATGAAAATTGCAATTCAGCAAACTTTTTCCATAGAAAAATCAATTCAGCAAACTTTTGGTACAGAAAAGTCAATTCAGCTATCTTTTCTTTAGAAAAAGTCAATTCAGCCAACTTTTCTATAGAAAAAGTCAATTCAGCAAACTTTTCCTATAGAAAAAGTCAATTCAGCAAACCTTTTCTATTATAAAATCAATTCTGCAAATTTTTGTCTTAAAAAAAATAAATTCTGCAAACTTTTTCTACAGAAAAAGTCCAATCAGCTTTTCTTTAGAGGAGGTTAATTCAGCAAACTTTTGTATAGAAGAAGCCAATTCAGCAAACTTTTTCTGTATATTAAAAAGTTTGTTCTCACGACTGATGAACTTTTTCCTGTAGAAAAAAGCCAGTCCTTAGGACTGAGTAACTTTTTTCTGTAGGAGAAACCCTTTCCTTAGGACTGAGTAAATTTTTCCTATAATAGTATTGACTTGTTTCTATAGTAAAAAGTCTCTCATTCGTTAAGACTGGCTGTCTTATTACTATAGGAAAAAAAAGTTCATCAGTCATGAATACTGACTTTTTCCAAATACTGGAATGTTTCTCAATCCTCAGTCACAATATCAGACTTGTTGCTCAGTTCTGAGAACTGACTTTTCCTATTATAAAAAGTTCGTAAACTGATTTCCTTTAGAAAAAGTCCCTCAGTGATGAGTACTGCCTTTTTCCTATAGAAAAAAGTTCCTCAGTCACGAAGACTAAACTTTTCCTATTGGTAAAAAGTTCAACAGTCATGAGTACTAATTCTTTCCTCAGTCATACGGATTGACTGGTTCGTTCCTTTAGGAAAAAATTTCCTATAGAAAAATGATCCTCACTCTTGACTGACTTTTTGAAATAGGCAAAAGTTCCTCAGTCAAGAGGACTGACTTTTTCCATAGAAAGCAATCGTCAGTCATGAGTACTGACATTTCCCATGGAGAAAATTTCGTCAGTCATGACGACTTACAGACTTCTTCCTACAGAAAAATGTTTCTAACACATGAGGACTGACTTTTTCCTATAGGAAAAAGTTCATCAGTCAAGAAGAATTACATTTTCCTATACGGAAAAGTTCTTCAGTCATGAGGACTGACTTTTCCCATAGGAAAAATTTAGTCAGTCACGACGGCTGAAGGACTTCTTTCTATAGGAAAATGTGCCTCCGTAATGAGATCATGGAGACTAACGGAAAAAGTTCCTCAGTCATGACAACTGACTTTTTCCTATAGAAATAATTTATACTGACTTTTCCAAATACAAGAATGTTCCTCAGTCACAAGATCAGACTTGTTCCTCAGGTCTGAGAACTGACTTTTCCTATTATAAGAAGTTCGTAAACCGATTTCCTTGAGAAAAAGGCCCTCAGTCATGATGACTGAATTTTTTCTATAGGTAAAAAGTTCCTCAGTCACGAGGTCTGAAATTTTTCTATTGATAAAACGTTCAACAGTCATGAGTACTAATTTTTTTCTAAGTCATAAGGATTGACTGATTCGTTCTTTTAGAAAAAAAATTCTTCAGTCATGAGATCATGAGGATCTCCTATAGAAAAATGATTTTCACTCTTGACTGAATTTTTGAAGTAGGTAAAAGTTCCTCAGTCAATTTTTTTTCCATAGAAAGCAATCGTCAGTCATGAATACTGACTTTTCCCATGGAGAAAATTTCGTCAATCATGACGACTTACATACTTCTTCCTACAGAAAAATGTTCCTAACACATGAGGACTGGCTTTTTCCTATAGGACAAAGTTCATCAGTCAAGAAGAATTATATTTTCCTATAGGGAAAAGTTCGTCACTCAAAAGGACTGACTTTTTCCCATAGAAAAAAAATCGTTAGTCATGAGAACTCGTCAGCCACGACGTCTGAAGGACTACTTTCTATAGAAAAATGTGCCGCCGTAATGAGATCATGGAGACTAACGGAAAAAGTGCCTCAGTGAGAACTGATTTTTTCCTAAAGGAATAATTTCTCGGTCACGATGACTGACTTTTCCTAATAAGATGAATTACGTCAGTCATAAATACTGATTTTTTCTTAAAAATAAGGACTGAATTTTTTTCATCAGGAAAAAGGTTCTCAGTCATTATGATTAATTTTTCTCCTCCAGGAAATAAGTTCCTCTGGATTGAGAAAATTTTAAGATAATTAATTTTTTTTTCTGTATATTAAAAAGTTTCGTCAGTCATTCATCAGTCATAAAAACTTTTATAGAAAAAAAATCAGCAGTCATGATAGCAAAAATTCAATTCTACAATTCCTAATTTTTATAGTGAAATATAACAGCAAAAACACCAGCTATTTATAACAATTCAATCAAAAATCTCTGCGAATGAAGTGAGCAGACAAAATCAAAAAAATTTAAACTTGTTTTAAATATCATAAAAGACAATAAATAAACTCATTTATACAAAATGAAAGAAGAAGACTTAATAATGGCGCGTAATCTAGTAGCGGAATCTCAGGAAGCATCACCGAGTACCTCGCCGATACCATTGCGGCGTAATCGTGTACAAGATATACTCGAAAGAAGAAGTCAATTTCGGTAAGTGAAAAATAACAATAACTTATTTTAAATTATTAGCAACAAATTCCCGACAATTTATGCATTCACGTGTTTTTGGAGATATATTTTTGGTACCTTCAGCCTACCTGGTGCTTTATCATATTTTTATGATGATTTATGTTTAATTTTAGAATGACATTGTGTTGAACACACACATTTGTTTATGCAAATCTCTTGGTTTGAATACACTCTGCTATTTCTTATTTTTTTTTTTTTGACAATTTCCTGTTTGCAAATTAGCCAACAAAAAACGTGATGGTTTGTTGTTGTTTCTTTAAAGAATATTTTTATGAATGAATTTTGGCGATTTGCTATGGGGTATTGAAGTGAAACAAAATCTTTAATTGTTTTTAGGTTTGTTTTTCTTCAAAGAATTATTACAATGATTTCTCTTTCGAACTTTTCTCATTCTCAAATTTTATATTTTCGAATAAGAATAAATATATGGATTTTGTCATTTATCTTTTAATTCGATTTTATAGGGATTCTGTAGACAGACGGCAGCGTTAATTTGCATTAACTGCCTTAATTCAGATTAATTCGTGCATTATCCACATTCTTAATGCACAAATCAAATTGAATTTAAAGGGCATTTAGATATTTCAATATGGCAATACCGTAGAAGAGAGTCCATATTCGTATGAGGGAGATAGCATATTCATGCTCTGAGACACAAGGTAAAAGAATACAGTGCAAACAACAACAAAAGAGTTGTTTTCCATCAATCAGCTGTTTCGTAAATGCAGATACTGTCGTCTGTCAGGCTAAAATTAAATGCACATCTTAATGCAAATCGTCTGTCTAGGGTATTAAGGAAAATCCGTAATTTTTGTTTTTCTGAATTCTATTAAATAAATTTTAAAAATCCTTTTTAATGTTGTTTTTTCAAAATAGTCTGGCTTAATCCCATTGTTGTTGTTTTAATATTTTAAAACAACTATTTTATTAGTGGAAAAAGATTTGGCATTGTTCGCCAAGGGGTAAGGCAGGGAATACTATAGTTTCGATCCACGCCACTGGATCTCATCAGTTCCCTTGTTTCTTGTTTGTGGATATTCTCCACCGAAGTTATTTTTCAATAACTTCTTCAACAAGAAAAATAATATAAAAATAATATAAAATATAAAAAAAAACGCCACAATGCTTCAAATTGAAGACACTGGCACGACGTGTGTTGTTTTTGCTGTAAAGCAGACCAACCAAATTTTGGTGTGTGCATTCGTCAAAATTCGACGACACATACAAGTGGAAGAGTTTTGAATTGTTTTCGCAGACACTTTCGTCGGAGTTGTATGAGGTTGCCAAGGAAAAACTTCTCATTGAACTTTTTTCTTGGCTTACCTTTATACTTCGAGCTGACGATTGATGTTTGGGTATAAAAAGTTTCTTGTTGAAGAAGTTATTGAAAAATAACTTCGGAGGAGAATATCCACAAACAAGAAACAAGGGAACTGATGAGATCCAGTGGCGTGGATCGAAACTATATTCCCTGCCTTACCCCTTGGCGAACAATGCCAAATCTTTTTCCACTAATAAAATAGTTGTTTTAATATATTAAAACAACAACAATGGGATTAAGCCAGACTATTTTGAAAAAACAAAATTGCAAACGCTATCCCAATAAAAAAAAAAAAACGCCACAATGCTTCAAATCCTTTTTAAATTTAAAACGAATATGAAAGTGTAATGCGTATGTATATGGCTTCGGTCCGTGATTTTTTAATAGAAACCACAAGTTTCTAAATTATCTAATTTATTTCAAAGGTTTTCCACTCAATTCTTCTTATAAGAAGTTTTGTTTACATTTTTATACCCTCCACCATAGGATGGGGGTATATTAAGTTTGTCACTACGTTTGTAACTACTCGAAATAATCATTGTAGACCCCACAAAGTATATATATTCTTGATCAGCGTGTAATTCTACATCGATATAGCCATGTCCGTCCGTCTGTCCGTCTGTCCGTCTGTCCGTCTGTGGAAATCACTCTAGCGTCCGAACGGATTGACGTAGGTTGATGAAATTTTGGGAAAATATGTTATATTTACGTAGGACTTTTGGTATTGAAAGCGGGCTATGTAGGTCCACGCTTTCGTATAGCCCCCATACAAAATGACGCGTGACGCGTCGTCGTTTTAAGGAATTTTTAAGATATTTGGCCCATTTTACCACCGAATTGATTGTAATTTGGTACTTTGTGTCTCCAGAGGCCAAAAAATATTCCTACCAAAGTTGGGTTATATAGGTCCACGTTTTGGTATAGCCCCCATATAGGGCCCCATATAAAGTACGCGTCATTTTAATATATTTTGAATGTATTAGACCCATTTGACCACAGAATTGGTTGTAATTTTGTATTTTGTGTCTCCAGAGGCCAAAAAATATTCCTACCAAAGTTGGGTTATATAGGTCCACGTTTTGGTATAGCCCCCATATAGGGCCCCATATAAAGTACGCGTCATTTTAATATATTTTGAATGTATTTGACCCCTCTGACCAAAGAATCGGTTGTAACTTTGTATTTTGTGTTTCCAGAGGCTAAGAAACATTTCTACCATAAAATGTTTATATAGGTCCACGTGTTGATATAGCCCCCATAATACAATATCTCCCGATTTTCGATATTTTGAACGTTTTAGCCTCATTATCACACCGAGATGGCTGAAATTTGGTATTTAGTCTTCTTTAGGCGTATAAAACATTCCCCCAGAAATTTGTAGGTATAGGTCTACGCCATCATATAGCCCCCATAGAACGGTACCTTCCGAATTTCGGTATTTTGAAGGTTGTGGCCACATTAATCCACCGAAATGGCTGAAATTTGTGGTGGAGGGTATAAAAAGTTCGGCCCGACCGAACTTAACGCTTTTCTTACTTGTTGAATTTCAAATATACACTTTATTAATTTTTTTAGATAAATTTTAACTTATAACATGTTTACAGTAGAGCTTTCTGGCGGCTTAAACACTTTTTAGACCATACACTTATACGATGATATAATTTGACATATGTAACTATATTGTATGAAAATGACATCTTAAATCCACTAGATTTGTTTAATCCAGTATTGTTAACCTGCTTTATGAGGATTTATATGACGTACATACATATTACTGAATCCAGTAAAAAGTAAATGTCAAAATTTCTTATTAATACTTTCTGCCAATATCAATTTACCAGGGACTGGATTCCTGTTCTATGAAAAATTTTAAATGAAAAATATTTTCTTTATAAAATTTTTCATTTGACATTTATTTCCTTTAGAAAAGTTTTCATTTCAAATTTTCATAGAACAAGAATTGAGCCCCAGGTCACGTATGTAACTAGCACAACTCCATTTTGACCCAAAATTCATCAAGATGTCGACATGTTTGTTGAAGTTTTCATACAATTTATTCACAATAACTAAAAATTTGACAGATTGAAACCAACCACCGCGCCGTTTTAAGCCGCCTCATTTCATCATGTGCATCGCATTTTAAATACAAATAAACGTTATATTACCCCGTTTAATTTTTTCTCACTTGGCAACATTATTTCCACCTTAGGGTATTGCCACATTAAATAAAAAAATTCTGAATTCTTTCCAACCTTCCTTCTTCAACTTCATAGTTATCATATTCCTTCTTTCCACCTATATTCACAAATTTCACAGCTGACACAAATTTTGACATTTCCTTGCTCGCCCATTCTCTCTCGTTCGCTCGGTTGGTTGGTTTTGATTCTGTAGTTGTTTTTTATTGTTGGTTGTATATTTCTTCTTGGTGTGTTTATTTCATTGTCCAAAACAATAAATTCACGTTATTTCGCTACAAAACAAAACAAAAATATCGCTAAAAGCATGACAAACGTGAATGTGAATTTGAAATGGTGAATTAAAGAAAATCAAATGTGTAGCAAGTGAAATAATTGAAACGCAAAGAAAAAAAGTGAAATCGGTTTCTTTTTTCATTAACACAATACAATAAGAAGAATATACGAAAGAAGGTGACAAGTGCGAGAGTAGAGTATTTTTTGTACAGAAAAGAAGAGAGTGAGCAAGTGAGTGATTGACAGTGTGTGTGTTGTTTTTGTTAAACCACAGTTTCTATCAGTGTTGCCAAGCAATGGAAAATGACGAATTCATGATGTATTCATAAAATACCCAAAGTGATTAAGAATGGTTCGGGAATTTAGTCCAAAGAGTTGTGGTCAATATTGACTCTCACGAATAATCGGTAACATATAAATTTGGAACAATTGTAGATGAACAGTCTCGGATCGAGCTGAAATTCTTGGTACCCGGATGAATATTTTGGCTTAAGTCTCGTTTAGGGAGCACCGGAACAAATCTCCTTTACCGACAGTTCGCAATTTTGTTTTTAAATTTTAAGTTTTTTTATTAGCCTGCCCTGATCACAACGATATACAGTTTTTCCAGGGGAAGTACACACTCATGCAAATGGCAAGACCGATATCTAGGGAGGTATGGACTTCCCCCGGGAAAAACTATGCCGTTGTAATAGGTATCCCAAGGAATACGCATGCTAAAAATTTCAGTCCAATCCGAGAGGTGCTCCTAAACAAGACCTGTTCCGTTAATTCTTTTTAAGATAAGTGTCTTGGGTTGTCAGAATTGGCAAATTATTAGGTACACAAGGTGCAATGTGATAAGGTAGAGTTTCCGAAGGGTAGATTTGAACAAATGTATATACGTTGATATTGTATGTCCATAGCCACCTTTAAGCGGCCATCGACATCCATTGTAAGTACATACGTTGGCCAGAAGGATATTCCCTAAGGAACATTATTTTCTAAATACGTGTCAACTTGTTGTGCGCCTCTCGCCATAACAACTGATAAACGGACGTAGTACACATTTTACTAGGTACACAAAGTTCCCGTGATAAGGATAGAGATTCCGATGGGTAGATTTAAACATATACTCGTTGATATTGTAGATCCATTGCCACCTTCACGCGGTCATCGATATCTATTGACAAGTTGGCAAGTCCCCTTCAGGGACACAACGTTTGACATTACTTTCTAAATACTTGTCCCTTTTTGGGGTGCCTCTAACATAACAACTGACTGAGGACCACAGTCCACATCTAAAATGTTATCGGAGTTGACCAGGTTACTCGGCAGCCAAAGAATAACTACTTCTTCTTATCATGATCAATCGAATATCATGTTTAGCGGTTTCATCGACCGCTTAAAGCTGCGTTTATGGCAAGCTAGTAAAGTGGTTTGAATTGCTTCCAGGACTGAGGTGTACTTCAAAGGTAGATTTAGGATAACTTGAAAGGAAATTTCAAAGAAATTCGATCAGCATCCATATGCGTGCCCGTACAAAGTTATAGAAAGAGATGTGAAATTTGTCAAGCCAAAACTTAACTGAAATTTTTAAACTTTATCGATGGGTAGAATTAAACCTGCATATGTCGAAATTGTCGAATTCCAAAATGAAAACTTTTTCTATGTGTTCTGCATCTGGACATAATCTACAGTAATCAACGTCCTTGTCATCCCATCTTGAAGTTAGGGATCTAACTCTCTACATCGTCTAACATACCATGTTTTACGTTGGGAGAACGCAGGCCAGATTACTTTGGATACCCTACATTCATATTCCACAAGCCATCTGCGAATCTTTCGATCGGTGGCCTAACAATTGGTAAAGCGATCGACTTAGATCCACCATGAGATAGTTAATCTGCTCATGGGTTTCAGACGTTCGCATCTCCAACCTGTAAAACTCGACACGTTCCAATTACATCGCTCGGAAATCGAAAAAATCAAAAACTTTAAATATCTGGGAGTCCTTTTAAACGACCAATGGATTATATCAAATGAAATAAAGTGCCGTATAGAGATGGCTAGAGACGCCTTCTACAAATACTCAAAAAGATTAACAAGCCACGACATGGAATCCAAACAAAACACAGAACAGGCCGAACTTTTCATACCCTACACCATAAAATATTCTGAACTAAAATGGAATAATTACATTTCATTCCTGTCCCCAACTTTAAGTGGGTACGTTAAAATGTCAGATAATGTTTATGTACATTTATGCTTCATTCGGGAGGCCCTTTTTATGGTGCCTATATCTAACTATGTATGTTGACAATTTTTGGTGGGCTAGAAATTGGGAGGTACTGTTATATAGGGGTTATAATAAAACATGGGCCTATGTTGACAGTTTTTGATGGGAGCCTTTAATGTCAAATAACTCCTAATTCGGTTAAAAATTTAGATAGAATCTACAAAATATCGAAAATCGGTACATAACGTGGGAACTTCAAATGTCATTAACAGCTAGTTCGGAGGTATCTGGGCTATACGAAAATATGAACTTAAATGAACCGTTATATGGGGGCTATACCAAAACGTGGACCTATGTCCACAAGTTTTGTCATATAAGTTTGTTGACATTTAAGAACTTTAAATGTCAAATTATAGCTACATCGGTCTGAAAATGTAGCTAAAAACGTCAAAACACCGCAAATCGGGGGTATCGTTATATGGGGGCTATACCAAAACGTGGACCTATGTCCACAAATTTTGTTATATAAGTTTATTGACACTTAGGAACCCTAAATGTCAATTTATAGCTAAATCGGTCTGAAAATGTAGCTAAAACTGTCAAAATACCGTAAATCGGGGGGTTCCGTTATATGGGGGCTATACCGAAACGTGGACCTATGTCCACAACTTTTGTTATATAAGTTTATTGACATTTAAGAACCCTAAATGTCAAATTATAGCTACATCGGTTTGAAAATGTAGCTAAAAACGTCAAAATACCGCATATCGGAGGGTACCGTTATATGGGCGCTATACCAAAACGTGGACCTATGTCCACAACTTTTGTTATATAAGTTTATTGACACTTAAGAACCCTAAATGTCAAATTATTACTATATCGGTCTGAAAATGTAGCTAAAAGCATCACAACACCGTAAATCGGGGGCACCGTTATATGGGGGCTATACCAAAACGGGGACCTATGTCCACAACTTTTGTTATAAAAGTTTATTGACACTTAAGAACCCTAAATGTTAAATTATAGCTACATCGGTCTGAAAATGTAGCTAAAAACGTCAAAATACCGTAAATTGGGGGGTACCGTTATATGGGGGCTATACCAAAACGTGGACCTATGTCCACAACTTTTGTTATATAAGTTTATTGATACCTAAGAACCCTAAATGTCAAGTTATAGCTAAATCGGTCTGAAAATGTAGCTAAAAACGTCAAAATACCGCAAATCGGCAGGTACCGTTATATGGGGGCTATACCAAAACGTGGACCTATGTCCACAAGTTTTGTTATATATGTTTATTTACACTTAAGAACCCTAAATGTCAAATTATAGCCAAATCGGTCTGAAAATGTAGCTGAAAACGTCAAAAAACCGTAAATCGGGGGGTACCGTTATATGGGGGCTATACCAAAACGTGGACCGATATATCCCATCTTCGAACTTGATCTTCCGACGGCTAAAGAAATGGTATTCCCCAATTTTCAGCGAAATCGGTCAACAAATGCGACCTGTATGTTGCGAACGGACGGACGGACGGACGGACATGCATAAATCGACTCAGAAAGTGATTCTATGTATATCCCTAGAAGGAACTATGGGTCGATCTCGCTTCCTTTTGTATGTTACATACAAATGCACTAACACATAATACCCCTTACCACATAGTGGTGTAGGGTATAATGACGAAGTTCTGAGGAAAATGAATGCGAATAGAGAGATAATAAGAACTATTAAAACCCGAAAAGTATCATATCTGGGACACATCATGCGGAATAATAAATACAAAATACTGCAAAATATTATTAGAGAGGGCCGAAGAGAACTCTCCTGGCTGAAAAATATCCAAAACTGGACTGGTATTCAAGATGAAGGAAGCCTTCTAAATGGTGCGAGAAGTAGAGATCTGCAATTAATATGATATTTTCTATAATATACTTCAGCGCACTTATTACTAAAATGTATAACAAATATTGCATAATCCCAAATAAAGACGCTTCTACAATGAACGCCATGAGCTCCAGTACATTGAAGTGCTTCTTTTGGTAAATTTGTCGACCTATTTCTTGTCAAATGAGCTCAGTAATATTTATCGGGTTGCATATAGTATATTGGAACAGTTATAATTTAACCAATATCGGACCGCTTCCGATTTGTGCTTGGCATCGTTATATTGATAAAATCTTATTCAATCCCCAATTTAGCACAGGATTGCTTTACATTGTGTTAGCATATTGATAACGATCCATTATAACCTCCACAAAATCTATGTTATCCATCCCCGTCACCGATACACAACTCCAAACCATAACTGAACCTCCACAATGCTTTATAGTTTGTATGACTTTTATATAAAAATTGAAAACATGACTACTTCGTCAAAGATTAAACACAAAACGTTTAATAGTATTCACAATCAGCTTCACTTTATCAATATTGACACCAATAGTACCAGAATATACCTCTAGTCCATACAAAACTTGAGATAACAATAGAGAAGTTGCCAACATTAACTTTATTCTGTGAGGAAGATATAAATTAGACCCATAAAATCTGCGCACAATGTCCCAAATTCTACCAGACAAAGCAACAACGTGGCTTTTGAATGAAAGATCGCTGTCAGCAATTACTCCCAAACACTTATGCTTATGGATGAAGTCTATCTTAGTGTGACCCAAGAAGACCTCAATAGGTGGTAAAACACGGTCATTGCCAAAAGCTAAAGCCTTGGTCTCAGAAGGATTGACTTTCAAAAAGTTCATTGTAGCCCAACGAACGAAACAATCTAAGTTTGAATTAATATTACATTCAAGTATGTTGGAAGCATCACGTGTACCACTAAAAAGCAAGAATATATCATCTGCTAAAATGAAAGTTGAACAACATGACGAATTCGTGTAAGGAGGAAGGTCATTCATATATAAAATAAATAGAAGTGGGCCTAGAACAGATCCTTGCGGTACTCCAGAGGACAGAGGTGGAGAAAAGCAAATTGACATTCATTTATCCGACTTGAACAAACTTCCAGCATATGATTCTTAATGATATGTTCCATAATCTTAGATATGGCTGGTAAAATTGAAATGGGCCTTAAGTCATCTAAATCCCTAACAGATCTGGATTTGGGAATTGGCACTACTCGAGCTATCTTCCACGCAGATGGAAAAACTGAAGTAGATAAAATAGTATTCACAAGATTCAAAATATGATCCGAGACATACGGAAAAACCAGTTTAATGAAATATATCGGTATGCCATCAATACCAACAGATTTAGATCTAACCTTACTCATCGCTTCAATGAGCTCATCTTCATTAATACATCGAAATGAAAATGAGGGATCAAAATCAATGAAGTCATTAACATTAACTAAAGCACCATTAGACTCATCAGTAGCATTAGCACAACCATGAGTCTTAAGAATCTTCCAAATCCTAGTAGAATCCATACTACCGTAAAGATTTGTATAATGAACTCTCCTCCCCTTGCAAATTACAGATTTAGCCTTATTCCTATATTTGCAATAGATTCGCCAGTTTTTCTGAGTTGGGTTTCTTTGGAATGATAAGAAGGACAAATTCCTCATCGAAGTAGCAAACCTGACTTCTCTAGACTCCACCAAAGGATCACCAGAATACCTTATTTCTTTCCTCACTACAGGAACAAAGGAAAAAAGGCGATCAAAAAGTGAACCGACGTAGGAACATTTAACATCCACATCAGCATTTCCAATAATTAAGTTTTTATCAAAAGACACAAGGAAAGAAAATAACCCAATGTTCCTATAATCACGGAATTCAATAAAATCTGGTAAAGGATTATATTTAAAAGAGAGGGAAGCAAATATAAGCGCATGGTCGGAAATCGCACTACACTGAACTTGATTTGTGTAGTCTAAAAGAGCGCTGTCACTGACTAACATGAAGTCAATCAGAGATGTTGTCCGATTAGCTAAATCAAAGTGTGTAGGACTCGAGTTGTGAGCGATATTACCGGAAACTTTATGGAATAAGCAATAAAAGTTTTACATTTTATTCTCTGGTTGTCTATGATATCTTTCAGACAAAGTAGAAACATATTTTGGGGTTAATTGCCGGCATTTACGGTTACACTTGGCTGATAGCTCGTTAAAGCGGGCCCTTGCAGGTTCCAAAAAACTTTTCATTCTAGTACTTTACTAATCCCAAAAAACACAGGTTAAGTTTAACGGCGAACGGAAAATAGAACATCAGCCAATCAGATATTGAAAAAAACCGTGGATTTCTTAAAAAATATTTTATTCAAAAATCGTGGATTTTTAAAGAATATTTTTTTCAAAAATCGTGGATTTTTTAAATACTTTTGCAAAATTGTGGATTTTTTAAGTACTTTTTCAAAAATCGTGGATAATTTTAAAGAATAATTTTCAAAAATCGTGAATTTTTAAAATACTTTTTCAAAAATTGTGGATTTTTTAAGTACTTTTTCAAAAATCGTGGATTTTTAAAAGAATAATTTTCAAAAATCGTGGATTTTTTAAATACTTTTTAAAATCGTGCATTTTTTAAATACTTTTTCAAAAATCGTGGAATTTTTAAAGAATAATTTTCAAAAATCAGATTTTTTAAGCAATATTTTTTTCAAAAACCGTGGATTATTTGAGGAATAAAGCGAGTGACGTGGGAAAATACCTATTGTTAGGGCCCTATGTGGCCCAATTGTGCAATTAGGCTGTTTTTGGGGTGGTTCTCATTGCACCTGTAACAGAAGTTGCAGCAGCCCCTTTTAAGGTAGGGCCAATCATAATTCCCTTCGCTTGTATCTATAACGCATTTATTTGGATTTAGATTTTCAATGAATTTCACCACATCTACATTTCCCCCTTGTAATCAAACATTTTCTTACAACTTGGCAACTCTATATAGGAATTTCGGACAAACAACAACTTTTTATTTCCGCATAAGAAACAACACACAAACGGAAACAAAAACAAAACATACAAGGGAGATTTATTTGCTCATCATTCCATGTTTTTGACATCATTGATAACAAAAAGAAAAAAACGCAGAGAAAAAAGAGACCCTTACCTTAACCTACTACGCGACCACTCAATATCATCATTCCAATAGAGGATAATTCTGATAAGAATCGACAACAACAACAAAATCAGCACAACATACAAGAATAAATTTGTTGTTATTAAATATTAATTTAAAAGAGAAAATACAGGCTGTTGGCTAAGTAGTGCTGCTGGCAATTGTTGTTCATTTCGGACGATTAATAATTTACCTGTGCGCTTCTTGGCCAAGTTAGCTGGCTTATCGTTGTCCGCGACAACAACAAATTAGTGTTGAATCGAAAAAAAAAGAAAATTGTGTGTGTTAACAAATTAATAACAGCAAAACAAAAAAACAAGAGCAGAAAAAATAATGTCGAAATCACAAATCAACGGTGGCCTACCAACAACATTTAGACGTAGCAAAAGTGGCAACGACAGCAGCAGTAATACTGCAAACCATTCCACCACAACTACTACACCACTCACCTCTTCGGCAGGGGTGAGTAGTAGTAGTGTTGGTGTTGTAACCCCAGCTTTGGAGTGTCCACCCCCTGCAACAGCCAAAGACCATTTAAGTGTTAGCCGTTTGAGCACTACGGCAGGTACGGCAGGTGGTAATGCATCCTCGGCCCCTGGTCCGGGTGGTACAAGTTCATCGCCTGATGTTGAGGCCATGAGAGAATGGTGGTAAGTAATTAATAATTGATGAACCCTAAGCCTTTTTAGGATAATTGATAATTCATATAGATTTATGGTATATTCAGCACAATATGGGTAAATTGTTTTTTCTTGATTAGCAGCTAAAACATGTGGCTGGAATTTACTTGAAAGTAATTACTGTTTATATGAATATTTAAGTGAGAAGTAATTATCAATTTGTCAAGGGAATATATTAAAAATGTAATTATGACTGGGCACGGTGATATTGAAGAATGCCTTCAATGGGTGCTTACATAGCTGAAAAGAGTTTTAGGTAACTTTATATTTGATCTGTTATCTTATTTTATTTATTCTTATTTTTTTATACTCGGAGCTCAAACTATCTCTAAAAAGATTTTAAGATCATATTTTCGAAAATCGTGGATTTTTTAAGAATATTTTTTTTTAAATCTTAGTTTTTTTAAAGAATAATAATAATTGTTCCACAAACATCCCAGATGGGACAAGGGAGACTTCTCTCATATCAATGAGTGCACGCCGATTCATATTGGCTCAATGATATGGGACCTACTTTTTATTGCCGAGTCCGAACGGCGTGTCTTACGACACCACTTGTAGAGAAGTTTTTCATGGCTTAAATACTCAGGAAATGTCGCCAAGCATTACTGAGGGGGAATTTTGCCACCGTTGAAAATTTGATGTTGCTTGGCCTGGGATTCGAACCGCAGACCTTCTGAGTGCAAGGCGGACGTGCTAACCATTGCATACTTTTTTCAAATATTGTTTATTTTTTATTTTTTATTTTTCAAAATTCCTGGATTTTTTAAGAATATTTTTCCAAAATTCGTCGATTTTAATTTTTTTAAAGCCGTTGTGTTTTTAAGTTTATTTTTCAAAAATCGCGTTTTTTCAAAGAATATTTTTTTTCAAAAATCGTTTAAATTTTAAAGAATATTTTTTTTTTCAAAAATCTTGTTTTTTACGAATATTTTTTTCAAAAATTGTGTGTTTTTAACCAATATTTATACAAAAATCGTGGATTTTATTTTTTTTTAATCCGTGTATTTTTTAAGAAAATTTTTTTAAAAATCTTGGATGTTTAAGAATATTTGTTTTCAAAAATAGTGGATTTTCTAGACTTTTTTTCCAAAAATCGTGGATATTTTGGAATTTTTAAAGAATATTTTTCAAAAATCGTGGATAATTTTTAGATTTTTTTTTTTTAAATTCGGGGATTTTTTTAAGAATATTTTTTCAAAAATCGTGAATTTCAAAATTTTTTTTACAAAAATCGTGGATTTTAATTTTTTTCAAAAACCATGTATTTTTAGAGAATATTTTTCAAAAATCTTGGATTTTTAAGAATATTTGTTTTCAAAAATAGTGATTTTTTTAAAGATTTTTTTCCAAAAATCCCGGATATTTAAAAAAAAATTATTTTCACAAATCTTGGATTTTTCAAAGAATATTTTTCAAAAATCGTGGATTATTTTTAGATTTTTTTTAAATTCGTGGATTTTTTTAAGAATATTTTTTTCAAAAATCGTGAAATTTTAAAGAATATTTTTTCAAAAGTCGTGTTTTTTTAAGAACATCTTTAAAAAATCGTGAAAATTTTTAAGAATTTTTTCTACCAAAATCTTGGTTTTTTTTAAAGAATATTTTTCAAAAATCAAGTATTTTAAACAATATTTTAAAAAAATCTTGGATCTTTTAAATTTTTTTCCAAAAACTGTGTAGTAGATTAATAAAATATTTTTTTAAAAAATCGTGGATTTTTTAAGAATACTTTTTATTAAATATTTTTTATTATCTTTTTTTAATTTTTTAATCGAGCTTTTATGACATTTAATGCAAGTGAATAAGGAAAGCCGACGATTCGAACCCACACACCCACCACTATGTGACATGCATGTGTCGCCTTCGGTAAAGGCTCTTCAGACATATCGGATGTGGAGCGGCTTCGCTGTCCTCGAACTTTTCTTCTTTCAAATGCATTTTTGTTTTGTTTTTCACAACAACAATGAGGATTTTCCCATTTAGTTGTGCTTTCAAAAGTCGTGGATTTTTTAAAGAAGATTTTTTCAAATATCGTGGTTTTTTTATATTTTTTTTTTCAATTTCGTCGATTTTTAAAAAAATATTTTTTTTCCAATTTCTTGGATTTTTTTAAAAAATATTTTTTCAAACATCGTGGGTTTTTTAAGTATACATACTTTTTTAAAAATGGTGGATTAAAAAAAATCAAAAATCTTGAATTTTTAAAAAATTTTTTTTTTCAAAAACTGTAGATTTTTTAAAAAATCTTGGATTTTTTAAAGAATATTGTTACGAATGTAACTGATAGGTTTAAGTTAATTTAGTTTAATTTCCGTTAATTTAAAAATTCGAATTGTAACGTAAAGTTTTATTACGCAGTTACTTTATTTAAGCAACAACAACTATCATGTAGAATTATCTTCATTATTCTAGATGTTACTTTACCTTTCATTAATGTGCTTTTGTTTTGTTTTGCCATAATTATGTAATTATCGTTTAGTTCCTACTTCTTGTATTTCTTGCATTTGTTTGTTGTTGTAATTACGTCATTACTGTGCTTGTCGTCCGCCTGTATTCCCCCCATGTATGTATGTGAGTATGGTTGTTCGCTTAGTGCGAATGTGCGTCTGTGTGTTCGTTGCACAGATTCGAGGTGTTGCCAGACTTTCTGGATAATTCTAGACCAAGGAGACTTTGGGGTATAAATACAGGGGAACTGGCAATGACGAAATGAGTTGTGTTTTAAGCGTTGAACTGAACAGATCGGTTAAAGAATAGCTGCGTGCTAACTAGAGACTTGCTGTGTGCTTAGTAATTAAAGTCGGTTCTGAATAAGTGTAATAAAGTAAATAAAGCATTGTAGAAACGTAATCTAAAACGAACCCTGTTTTATTTGGTACAAATCGTACTGGGGAATAAAACAACGTCTACACGGAGATTAATTCCGTAACAATATTTTTCCAAATTTCGTGGATTTTTTAAAGAATATTTTTCCAAAAACCGTTGTTTTTTAAGTATGTTTTTCATCGTGTTTTCAAACGAACATTTTTAATAAAATCCTGGATATTCTAAAGATTTTTTCTTTAAAAATCTTGATTGTTTTAAAGAATATTTTTTAGAAAATCGTGTTTTTTTAAAGAATATTTTTAAAAAAGCATGTTTTTTAAAGAAAAGAATTTTCTTCAAAAAATCGCTCATTTTTTTAGAAATCGTGGATTTAAAAAAAAATTTCAAAAACTTTGGATTTTTTAGGAATATTTTTTCAAAAAAACGTGGATTTTTTAGGGATATATTTTCAAAAAACGTGGATTTTTTAAGAATATATTTCCAAAAAACTTGGTGCAATTTTTCAAAAATCGTGGATTTTTTTAAGAATATTTTTTAAAAATCGTGAATTTTTTAAGAATATTTTTTAAAAATCGTGAATTTTTTAAGAATATATTTTTCAAAAATATTGGAATTTTAAAGAATATTTTTTAAAAAATTGTTGTGTTTTCAAAAATCTTGGATTTTGTTAAGAATAGTTTCAAAAATCGTGGATTATTCTTATTTAAAAAAATATTTTTTAAAAATATTGGTTTTTTTAAGAATACTTTTTTAAAAAATAGTGGAATTTTTTTAAAAAAAAATCTTTTTTAAAAGTCGTGGATTTTTTAAAAAACAGTTTTTCTAAAAAAATATTTTTTCAAATATCGTGGATTTTTTAAGAATACATACTTTTTTCAAAAATAATGGATTTTTAAAAAAAGATATTTGTTCAAAAGTGTTTTATTTTTTGAAAAATATGTTTATCAAAAACTGCTTTTTTAAAAAATCTTGGATTTTGTAAAGAATATGTTTCTAAAGTTCGTGGATTTTTTAAAGAATATTTTTTTTTCAAAATTCAATGTTTTTAAGTATATTTTTCAGAAATAGTGGTTTTTAAAGAATATTTTTTCAAACGATGCTTTTTTATAGAATATTTTTTTTTAAATTGTATTTTGTAGTGAACATTTTTAAAAAATCTTGTTTTATTTAGTTTTACAAAAATCTTGGTTATATTAAAGATTTTTTTTAAATCATGGCTGTTAAATAATATTTTTTAAAAAATCGTGGATTTTTTAAAGAAACTATTTTTTTCAAAATTTGTTTTTTTTTTAAGAAATCGTATATTTTAAGTAGTATTTTTTAATCGTGGATCCTATAAAAAATGTTTTGTTTTTTGAAAAATCGTGGTTTTTTTATGAATATATTTTTAAAAAATACTCGTAGTGGATTTTTAAAGAATGTTTGGATTCTGTGGATTTTTTAAAAAAATATTTTTTCAAAAATCGTGGATTATTTTTAGTATATTTTTTTAAATTCGTGGATTTTTACATAATATTTTTTCAGAAATCGTGGATTTTTTAAAATATTTTTAAAAATATGAATATGTAAGTGAGAAGTAATTATCAATTTGTCAAGGGAATAAGTACATTAAAAATGTAATTATGGCTGAATTGGATACGATATTGGATGCCTTCAATGGGGGCTTACATAGCTGAAAAGAACCACTAAAAGGGGTCTTTATACATAGAAGACCACCTAAACGGGCCTTCTAGACATAGAAGAACACCTAAAAGGGTCTTCTGTACATAGAAGACCTCCTAAAGGCGTCTTCTATACCTAGAAGACCTCCTGAAGTGGTCTTCTATACATAGAAGATCTCCGAAGGGGTCTTCTACACATAGATGCTTTTTCAAGAAGATCGTATGATTTTTTCAAAGAAGAACAGATGATCTACTAGAAGAAATTCAAATGATCTTCTAGAAGAAAATCGTGTGGTCTTCTCATAGAAGTTCTGTTGATCTTTAAGAAGAAGATCAGGTTGCCTTCCCATAAAATATCAGATGGCCTTATCATATAAGATTAGACGATCTTCTCATAGAAGATTAGGTGATATTCTGATAGAAGATGTGATGACATTCTAAGAGAGTAGAAAATCTGAATGTCTTCTCGAAGATTATCAGATGAACAAGCTAATGCTGTATCTAGTTTTAGGTTTCGTATCTCACAAACGACTCCTTTTTGGATCTAAAAAAAATGCATTTGAATTTAATAACTATATTGTAATTTTCAACATTATTTGTTTCTAATAGCACACAATTGACGATTATTGTCATGCTTCAATTATTTTCGCCATGGAATTTAAAACATTTGTCGCAAAAAATTGTAAATAAATATCATTCACCCAATTAGTTTGCCATTAATATTTTCTTTTTTTGTTGGTTTTCAATTTAAATTTAGACAACAATAACATGTCAATATTGCCTTAATAACCGAGTTTAACAACCCGAAAGCAATTTTCCCGCATTTTTTTGTTATCTGAAACCACACGTTATGCAGAGGCATAGAATGGAATTGGGTTTTTATTCAAATGTTTTAAACAATTTTATTAAAATTAATTATATTATTATTGTTTTTTAAAATCCAACTCCTCATAACAATGACTGTTAAAATTTCTGTTAACAGATGTCTTTTTTTAGTAAATGTGATAAGATGAGTCCAACACCACCCCATATGAAATGCTTATCGCTACGAATTTTCTTGAATGGCGTTCAAGCGTGAAAAAATGGCTTGCGATTTTTTTCCTAGTCATTCACTGACTGTATTATCAGAAATAATACGTTCATATTACGCAGGTTATCTAGGGGAATAATTAAAGAAAAGTACAATTCTGAGAATAATTACGAAGAAAACAAAACAGTAGCCTCTGTAGAGATAGGCAAATTGACAGATTTCATTTTCATCATCAATATAAACAAAGACTTTCTTGAGGTACACTGAGCTCAGGGAATATAGTATTCAATAATAAAACATAAAATTTTACAATGGTCAAATATAATAGATTAAATATATAAATTAAGCTCTTTTCAGCTATGTAAGCCCCCATTGAAGGCATCCAATATGTCTAGAAAACCCGTTTATCTTTCCCCGATCTTTTGGAGGTCTTTTATGTATAGAAGACTTCTTTCGGTGGTATTCTATGTATAGAAGACTCCTTTCGGAGGTTTTCATCCCTGTCCCTGGAGACATCCCTGTCGGATGTCTTCTATATATAGAAGACCTCTTCGGAGGCCTTCAATGTGTAGAATACCCCTTTCGGAGTTCTTGTATTTATAGAAAACCACTTCAGGAGGCCTTCTATGTATAGAAGAACCCTTTCGGAGGTCTTCTATAAATAGAAGACGCCTTTCGGAGGTCTTCTATGTTTATAAGACGGCTTTCGGGGGTCTTCTATGTTTAGAAAACGCCTTTAGGAGTCCTTCTATATATAGAAATCCCTTTTAGGGAATCTTTTATTTATAAAAGATCCCTTTGGGAGGTCTTCTATGTATAAAGATCCCTTTAGGAGGTTTTCTGTGAATAGAATAACCTTTGAAAACAACTTCTGTGTATAGAGGCTCCCTTATGGAGGATATTTTATGTATAGAAGACCCCTTTGGGGACTTTCTATGTATAGAAGTCCCTTTTACGAATCCCTCGTTGGAGAATCTTTTATGTATTGAAGATCATCTGACCTTTAATGAAAATACCCTCTTATCTTCTATGAGAAGATTATCTGGACCTCTATGAGAAATTCATCAGATGTTCTATAAGATGTCTAACTGATCATTTATGAGAGGATCGTCTGATCTTCTATGAGAAATTGTCTGGTCTTCTATGAGAAGATCATCTGGTATTTCATCATACCTTTATTAGAATTCAATCATTCCATCCTCTATGAGAAGATTATCTCACCTTCCATGATATTTTGTGAAGAGATCATCCGATCTTTTATACAAATATCAACCAACCTTCTACAAAAAGATCATCAGATCTTCCATGAGAAGATAATCTGGTCTCCTATCTGAAAATATCAGGCTTGTAATCCGGAAGAAGAACATCTTCTGATATTCTATGATAAGATCACTTGATATTCTACAAGAAAATCCTCTGATTTTCTATTCTTCTTCTAGTAGAAGATCATCTGATCTTCTAGGAAAAGATTATCTGATCTTCTAGGAGAAGATTATCTGATCTTCTAGGAGAAGATTGTCTGATCTTCTAGGAGAAGATTATCTGATATTCTAGGAGAAGATCATCTGATCTTCTAGGAAAAGATGATCTGATCTTCTGTGAGAAAACCATTTGACCCTCTTCCAGAGGATCATCTGATCTTCCATGACAAGACCATCTTACCTTTTATGGGAAGAACACCTAATAGTCTATTAGAAAACCATGTGATCTTCTTCTAGAACATCGCTCGATTCTCTAGGATTCTGCCAACAGAATATCATGGTTCTCCTAGAAGAAAATCATCTGATCTTCTATAAAAAGACAGTCTCTATGAGGAAATCGTCTAGATTTCTATCAGAGACCCATCTGATCTTCTTCTAGAAGATAATGTGATCTTCTAGGAGAAAACCATCTGTCACTCTTCCAGAAGATCCTCTGACCGGAAATACCATCTGATCTTTTAAGAGAAGAACGCGTAATTATCTAGGAGAAAACCGTCTGATCTTCTTCTAGGTCATCGTCTGAGTTGCTATGAGAAAATCGTCTGATCTTCTATGAGAAGATCTTCTAACAGAATATCAGCTAGCCTTCTCGGAGAACATCATCTGAAGACGACCTGATCTTCTAGGATAAAATTAGAAGAAGATCAGAAGATCTATGAGAATACCACTTGATCTTCTAGAAGAAAACCATATGTCTAATTTACTCCTAGAAGATCACCTGGTCATCTCGTAGAAGATCACCTGATATTCTATAAGATCCTCCAAGAGAAGATCACCTGATATTCTCGTAGAATATCACCTGATCTTCTCCTAGAAGCTAACCTGATCTTCTATAAGAAAATCGTCTGAACTTCTATGATCTTCTAACAGAAGATCAGCAGGCCTTCTATGAGAATATCTTCTGAATAACTTCTGATCTTGTAGGTGCAAATCATCTAATCTTCTTCTAGAAGATCAACTGATCATCTATGAAAGGACCATCTGGCCTTCTATGGTGAGATCATCTGACATTCTAGGAGAAACTCATCTGCCTTCTCCAAGAGGATCATCTGACTTTTTCCTAGAAGACAACGTGATCTTTTTCTAGAAGATCAACTGATCATTTGTAAAATGACCATCTGGTCTTCTATGAGGACTACCACCTATAGTGCGATTCTCTAACTCATTTTTTTGAGTTACCGACAATTGTTGGTAAAATTAGAATGCTTATAATTTCGGTAATTACCGATGTTTTTCGTTAAGTTAGCGATGAATAAAAAGCAGTCGTAAAGTTCTACCGATAGCAAAAGTGTTGTCAACTTTTATTTAAACTTTTCATTCATAAGTTTGCGTTTTATTTTAAAAATTTTTTGTCGGAATCTCAAAAAAATGAGTTAGAGATTCCTACTACTGATCTTTTAAGTGAAATCCATCTTATCTTCTCATAGAAAATCACCTGATCTTCTCCTAGAAGATCACCTGGTATTCTAGATGATCCCTTGATCTCCTCCTAATCATAAAACCATAAGAACTTCTCATAGAAAATGAGCTGAACTTCTTTGTCATAGAATACCATATTATCTTCTCATTAAAGGCTTCTTCTCTTAGATGACCATCTCTAGGAAGATCGGAAGATCTTCTAATAGAATACTAGACGATTTTCTTATGGTCTTCTATGAGAAAAGAATCTTGTAGTTAGAGATAGAAACATGATCTTCAAAATAAGATTCAGCTGGTATTCAGTAAGAAGAGTCGATGGTCTTATATGAGGAAATGATTTGGTTTTGTGGGAGAATATTGTATTGTCCTCTATGAGAAGAGAATCGGACTTTCAGAGACGATCATATAGCCTTCTATGAGAAGATCATTCCAAAAATGTTCTTCTGTGAGCAGATAGTTTGGTCTTTTGTGAGAAGATGTGTGGTCTACTAGAAGAATTTCATGCTGTCTTGCATGGGAAAATCATGGTTTTTTTCATTAGCACGGGACTACTATAAGAAAATTGTCTGGGCTTCAAAGTGGGAAGACCACTTGAATAGTGATTATATTGTTTTGTTCGGAAAAATGATGTGGCCTTCTGTGAGAGGATCATATGGTCTTCGCTGAATAAATCATCTGGTATTTTATGAAGGGACAATTTGGTCTTCCATGAGAAAATCATTTGGTCTTCGATAAAAAATGTTGTGTTTTTTATGAAGGTGTTCCCGTCTACGCTGTGGTATTCGCCCTGGCTGAATATCATTTTTGTAAAATTTTTGCAATTATTTCATCTTTATTATATCTCCAACATTTGAATAAATTTCTCATCAAAAAATCGAATTGAATATATTTTTGGATTTTTTTTTTGCACATAAATTTGACTTTTTAATAAAGCCACGCAATAGCAAGCAATCCGTTGAGGTTATGCTTATATTTTTACACTTGTTCATTTTTTTGTACATTTGAATTTTTTATATGAAAAAACAAAAAACGCTTTGGAAAGCATCTATGAGTATCTCTCTCGAAGTCGTTATTGAATTTTAATTTTCAATGATAGTCAGTTAGTCAGTCAAGCCAGGCAACCCGCCCTCCTGGCTGCTAGACTGAATCTAGAATCTAAACTGCTGATATGGCTGGCGTTCGTTCATTCGTTTATTCTTGATGGTGATAGAAAACGTAATTGTGGCGTGATGATGTATTTATTCCACGATGATGATGATGATGATCCTCATCATGATACCTTTCCAAACGTGACTGTAATTTCTCAAGCATAAATAAATATCAATTGGGTTGGTGTTAGAGAAGTACAAGCGCGCACACACGCTAGCAAAACCTATAAAAAAAGATGAAAAGCCAAAAAGCCGATCATCGAAGCGTACGTAAGGACAGAGCAACCATAGGAGGGTATTGTTCAGACGTGCAAAAAAATAAAACTGCACATCTAACAAAGGTGAGAATTAAATTAGATTCTTATTTATGCCAAAATAGTTTGTCGTGACTACTTCTGTGGCGGGGATTACAAATTCTTTTTCAAATTTCAATATCAATTGGAGGAAATTTACAGAATGGAATAAAGAATGTGTGTTGGTCCGTTGTTGCCCATTGGAAACAAAAACGAAATAATTTATCAAAAAATTATGGCCAGCAAAACAAGTTTAGCCACCTATGCACGTCAGAAAAAACAGTCAACTCGAAAAAAATAATTATAAAAATTAAACATGTTATTAAGTATTTTGATAAATTATGAATACAAAATACCCATACATTCACACTTACATCCACATCCACTCACAATTACACATTACCGTTTTTCAATTGCCATTTCTTGCCACCACTTCAGTCTCTTCTAAGCATTGTAGATCAATATGGAGATTCAAAAATTAGACTTTGTGATTTGTTCGAGCCTTTTAATGATACCTTCTTTAAAATGCGGAAGACCTAAAAGAATTATTCAACAACAACGTCTCATCTACGAACACCGTTCTCCCCCAAAGGCACCATGGCAGGCCAGGCTGGCCATTGTGTCTCGGACAATCATCTAACATTTTTATTGCTGTCATCATCGTCATCTTCATAGCAATTTGTTAAATCAAAGAGTAGCGAACGAACGAATCCCCACCACCTTAACGCATGTAATCAATTTAAATTCAAACTGATATAAGTGCCACCTCGGATGATGATATGTTAAAACTAGACGACGATGCTGATGATGATTGCCGAAACAGGGAAGACATCAGCAACAGCAGCATCATCGTCGTTAGATGATATAAATAAGTGGAGGACAATTGAATATATTTTAGAAAACATCTATTGGGTTTCCAGGAAAAGACCTGATGTTCTTCTAATAGAAGACTTAAACATATTTCTTTAGGAACTCAGAGTCATACGACTTAAATAGGAGACATGAAGGTCTTCTCATAGAAGAACAGGATGTCCTTTCATTGAAAACCTGAAGATTTTCTTAAAGAATACCAGAAAATCTTCTCATGGAAGAAAATCTTCTTCTGAAAGGCATGAAGTGTTTATTATAGAAGATCTTCAGGACTTTTCACAGAAGCCCAGAACATTTTCTGTAGGCTGTCTACAGGTCAAAGATGTTGAGAAGGTGTTCTCAAAGAAGACCAGAAGGTCTGCTGAGAAGATCAAAAAGTCTTCTCGAAAAGACGAAAAAAGTATTCTCAAAGGAGTCCAGAGGGTATTCTCAAAGACGACCAAAAGGTCTTCTCGAAAAAGAGGGGAAAGTCTTCTCAACGAAGACCAAAAGATCATCTCAAAGAAAATCAGAAGGTCTCTGAAAGAAGACCAGAAAGTCTTCACAAAGAAGATCAGAAGGTCTTCTCAAAAAAGGCCAGAAGATTTGTTAATAGAAGATCAAAAGGTCATCTCAAAAGTGACCAGAACGTTTTCTCAAATAGGCCAGAAGGTCTTATAAAAAAAGATCAAAAGGTCTTCTCAAAGAAGACACATGGGCCTTTTCATAAATTACCCGAAGGGCTTCTCAGAAAAGGTCAGAAGGTCTTCTCAAGGAGGACAAGAAGGTCTTATCAAGGAAGACCAAAAGGTCTTCTCAAAGATGACACGAAGGGCTTCTCAGAACGCCTTCACAAGGAAGACCGGAAGGTCTACTCATAGATGACCGGAAGGTCTACCCATAGATGACGAGGAGGTCTTCTTCAAGAAGACACGAAGGCCTCTTAATAGGTGGCAAGAATGGCTTCTCAGAAAAGATCACAAGGTCGTCTAAAAACGACCAGAAGGTCTTCTCAGGGAAGACCGGAAGGTCTTCTCATAGAAGACCAGAAGGTCTTATCAAAGAAGACCGGAAGGTTTTCTAAGGAAGACCGGAAGGTCTTCTCATAGAAGACCAGAAGGTCTTCTCATAGAAGAGCAGAAGGTCTCCTCATAGAAGACCAGAAGGTCTTATCAAAGAAGATCAAAATGTCTTCTCAAAGAAGACACAAAACCCTCCTCATAGGTGACACTAATGGCTTCTCAGAGAAGATCAGAAGGTCGACTCAAAAACGACCTGAAGGTCTTCTCATAGATGACCGGAAGGTCTTCTCATAGATGACCGGAAGGTCTTCTCATAGATGACCGGAAGGTCTTCTCATAAATGACCGGAAGGTTTTCTCATAGATGACCGGATGGTCTTCTCATAGATGACCGGAAGGTCTTCTCATAGATGACCGGAAGGTCTTCTCATAGATGACCGGAAGGTCTTCTCAAGGAAGACCGCAAGGTCTTATCAAAGAAGATCAAAATGTTTTCTCTAAGAAGACTCAAAACCCTCCTCATAGGTGAAACAAATGGCTTCTCAGAGAAGATCAGAAGGTCCTCTCATAGATGACCGGAAGGTCTTCTCATAGAAGACCAGGATTTCTTCTCATAGAAAAGAACATGATTTTTTAATAGAAGATCAGATGGTTTTCTCAAAGAAGACCAGAAGCTCTTCTCAAAGAAGATCAATAGGTCTTCTCAAAGAATTCGTGTCTTCTCATAGATGATACGAAGGGCTTCTCAGAGATCAGAAGGTCGTCTCAAAAGTTTTTTTTCAGAGAAGACCAAAGAGATATTCTCAAAGAAGATCGAAAGGCCTTCTCAAAAATGACCGGAAGGTCTTCTCATCTTTAATAGAGGATCAGAAGGTCTTCTAAGGAAGAGCAGAAGTTCTTCTCAAAACGAACAGAAGGTCTTCTCAAAGAAGAGCAGTAGGTCTTCTCAAAGAAGATCCGAAGCTCTTCTTAAGTAGAAGGCCAGAAAGTCTTCTCATAAAAGACCAGAAGGACTTCTCATTCTCAGACCACAGAATTTTCAAAGAAGGCAAGAGGATCTTCTTTTAGAAACCGGAAGGATCATCCCATAGAAAACCAAATATTTTTTTCATAGAAAACCTTGGATCTTATAGAAAACCTGGGATCTTATTATAAAAAACCAGAGAGTTTCTCATAGAAGGCGAGATGATCTTTCAAAGAAGATCAGATGATCTTCTCATAGAAGACCTGAGGTCTTCTCATAGTCCGTAGATCTTCTTATAGATGAGCTGAGAGTCTTCTGGATCTTCCCATAGAAGGTCTTATCATAGAAAAGGGGAGGATCTTTTAATAGAAGATCAGAATGTCTTCTCAAGGAAGAGCAGAAGTTCTTTTCAAAACGAAGAGAAGGTCTTCAAAAAGAAGAGCAGTAGGTCTTCTCAAAGAAGATCCGAAGCTCTTCTTAAAGTAGACCAGATGGTCTTCTCATAGAAGGCCAGAAAGTCTTCTCATAAAAGACCAGAAGGTCTTCCCATTCTCAGACCACAGAATTTTCAAAGAAGACAAGAGGATCTTCTTTTAGAAACCGGAAGAATCATCCCATAGAAAACCAAAGATTTTTTTCATAGAAAACCTTGGTTCTTATAGAAAACCAGAGAGTTTCTCAAAGAAGATCAGATGATCTTCTCATAGAAGACCTGAGGTCTTCTCATAGAAGTCCGTAGATCTTCTTATAGAAGACCTGAGAGTCTTCTGGATCTTTCCATAGAAAACCTGGAGGCCTTCTCATAGAAGACTAGAAGATTTGCTCACAGAAGACCTCAGGGTCTTCTGGAAGAAGACCAGAAGCTCCTTCCAAATTATAATTGAGGGTATTCTATTCGAAGATCTGTGGGTATTTTAATAAAAGACCTGAGGGTCTTATAGAAGACCCGAAGGTATTATCAAAGAACTCTCAGTTCTTTATTGATAACCTCTGGACTTATCTTCTTCTCATAAAAAATCAGATGATCTTCTTATAGAAGATCGAAGATTGTAGGGTTTCTCAAAAAAGACCAGACCAGGGGCGTTCTCATAGAAGACCATGGAAGCTTCTCAATGAAGATCAGGGGGTCATTTTCTAGAAAACCTGAAAGTCTTCTCAAAGATGATCAGAGGATCACACCAATCGCTCATAGGAGATCTCAGGGTCTTCTCAAATAAGACTTGAGGATATTCTCATAAAAGACCTGTGGGTCTTCTTATAGAATACCAAAGGGTCTCTTTAAAGAACCCTCAGTTCTTTGTTAATTCTATCTGGAATTATCTTCTTCTCGTGAACAAATCAGATGGCCTTCCTATAGATGATCGGATGGCTTCTCAAAGAAGACAGAGGGTCTTCTCATAGAAGACCATGGTTTCTTCCCAATGAAGATCAGGGAGTCTTCTCCTAGAAAACCTGAAAGTCTTCTCATAGAATACCAGAGGGTCTTCCCATATAAGACCAAAAGGTTTTCTCATAGAAGTCCTGAGATTTTCTTTTAGAATATTTCTACGATTAAGATTATGGAATCTTCTCAAAGAATATCAGAGGATTCTCTCATAGAATACCATAGGGTCTTCCCTTCGAAAACGTGAAATATTCTCGTAGAGAAGACCAGAGTTTCTTTCCAAATAACCCTCTGGTCTACATTTAGAAGACTGCCTGGTCTTAACTTCGTCTCATAAATGATCTTATGGTATTTTTATAGAAAATCAGAGGGTTTCTCAAGGAAGACCAGAGTGTTTCCTCAAAGAGAATCGCAGGATCTTCTTCTAGAAAACCTTAAAGTCTTCTCATAGAAGACCAGAAAGTATTCTTATAGACGACCTGAGATCTTCTTATAGAATACTGGATGATCATTCAAAGAAAGCCACAGGATCTTTTCATAGAAGACTAGAGTACCATAGAAAACCTGAAAGTCATCTCATAGGAGACCATAGGGTCTTCTCAAAGAAGAAGTTCAGGTTATCTATGGGAAGACCCTCAGATATGCTATGAGAAAATCCTCGGATATTCTTTGAGAAGACCCCCCATGGTCTTCTATGAGAATATCCTCTGGTCTTCTATGGGAAGGTTTGCCCATAGAATACTTGAGATCTTCTTATAGAAGATCTCACATCTTCTTATAAAAAACCGGATGATCTTTAAAAAAATCAGAGGTTCTTCCCAGACTAGAGGATATTCTATAAGAAATTCCCTTTTGTCTTCCAATTGTAGAGAAAATTCTGTGAAAAGGCACCGTAGTATTCTCAAAGAAGATCAGAAGGTATTTCCATAGAAAACCTGATGGTCTGCCCATAGAAGACCAGAAGGTTTTCTCATGGAAGAGCTGAGGGCCTTTCTTTCTATAATAAAACAGATGATCCTCTTGGAAGACCTGAACATCTTCTCATAATATACAATAGAGTCTTCTCTTATCGTAGAAGACTAGAGGATTTTCTCATAAAAGACTTGGTGGCTTCTCATATAAGACAAAAGAGTCTTCTTTCTGAGAAGCAATGGGTCCATTAGGGAATAGCCATATAATTAGTCTAACTAAATTAAATTTTTTCTGTAATAAAAAACAATTTTGAAAAATTCGTTTGGTCCTTCGAACACATCTTATATGAGAAAAATATTATTCCATTGAGCATTGCATACTTTTAGGCTGTATAAAAAATTGTTTTCAAGCAAATTCTATCATCACTTTTTCATGAATAATTTATCGGCTCTGCAATATTATTGAACTTCCTTTTAGGCCTTTTTCTTATCTGATTGATGAATGAATTGCGTCACATGAGAACATGCATACATAACTACTACACATGTATGTCGATATGATGTCTAATGGAAATTGAGTTTGACTTCAAACATTTCATGAATAATACAATGAAAATTCCACTGAGCGGATATAGTTTTTGTGGTCTATGAGCAGGTTTTTTTTAATTAATTTAAGAAATTTATTTATTTTTTATTTTATTTTTAGAACATCAAATTGGAAATTGATATTACAATGTTTTATATTTATTCAAGATTCTAATAGACAACCTAAGGCCTACCAATAGTGTTCCAACAACTAGCTGCATACCGTTCTGCCTTCCACAATAGCCCTACATCTGTTATGTGTGTCCGTGTGTTTACGCCTCCCATTCATTTCTTAATTCAAAGTGAAAACACTCATTTGTCAAATTAAATAAAATATCGCCCAAATTCTGTTCACGTGTTTGTGAACAAAAATATATTTGTATCGCTAACCTTGAACAATTATAGAAAAAAAAGTTTTGTGTAAACTTGACCGACATATTCAAATTTATATTTAATTTTTTTTTAACAAAAAAGTTTTTTTTTTTTTTGATTTTGGATTGCCACCCTAATATACATTTCGTTTTATTCTATAATCACCTTAGTCTAACATTTCGATAATGGCATTTCAAAACTGGAAAAATCTAAATACCAATTATTTATAATTGCACTTAGATCGACCTCATGTCTGACCAAGAAATCAACCGACACAAAACAGCTGATTGATTTCCGATTTGATTTCTCCTCTCGTTCGCACTTGTCCCCTTATCAATCAATAAATAAAATAAGACGAAAAATAATAAAATTCTCACTTTAATAACAAACTATTTTCATAATTTATTGAAATTAATTACATGGGAAATCAAAAAGAGAATATAATTATCTCGACCTCAGAGCGAGAGAAACAAAAGAGAGACCCTCATTCATTATTATTTACAGTTCTACCTTAATCACCCAAGTGGCCTGGCCAGCTGTTTTATTAGCAACGAGAGATTGATACAAAAGAAATTTTATTCTCTCCAGAGAATTCTCTCAAGAAACAATAAAAAACAAAATATGTATGTATGGATTTTAATTAAATTTTAATAACCATTAAATACATAAACCATACGACACAGTGTCGCGATGTGGAAAATAAATGCTTAGCTGAATTGTGTTTTCTATAGGAAAACTTCAATTCAGCTTAGCTGAATAGAGGTTTTCAAAGGAAAACTTCAATTCAGCTAAGCTGAATAGAGGTTTTCAAAGGAAAACTTCAATTCAGCTAAGCTGAATAGAGGTTTTCAAAGGAAAACTTCAATTCAGCTAAGCTGAATAGAGGTTGTCACAGGAAAACTTCAATTCAGCTTAGCTGAATAGAGGTTTCCATTGGAAAACTTATATTCAGCTTAGCTGAATAGAGGTTTCCATAGGAAAACTTCAATTCAGCTTAGCTGAATAGAGGTTTCCATAGGAAAACTTCAATTCAGCTTAGCTGAATAGAGGTTTCCATGGGAAAACTTCAGTTCAGCGTAGCTGAATAGAGGTTTCCATAGGAAAACTTCAATTCAGCTTAGCTGAATAGAGGTTTCCATAGGTAAACTTCAATCTAGCCTGGCTGAATAGAGTTTTCCATAGGTAAACTTCAATTCAGCCTGGCTGAATAGAGTTTTCCATAGGTAAACTTCAATTCAGCCTGGCTGAATAGAGTTTTCCATAGGTAAACTTCAATTCAGCCTGGCTGAATAGAGTTTTCCATAGGTAAACTTCAATTCAGCCTGGCTGAATAGAGTTTTCCATAGGTAAACTTCAATTCAGCCTGGCTGAATAGAGTTTTCCATAGGTAAACTTCAATTCAGCCTGGCTGAATAGAGTTTTCCATAGGTAAACTTCAATTCAGCCTGGCTGAATAGAGTTTTCCATAGGTAAACTTCAATTCAGCCTGGCTGAATAGAGTTTTCCATAGGTAAACTTCAATTCAGCCTGGCTGAATAGAGTTTTCCATAGGTAAACTTCAATTCAGCCTGGCTGAATAGAGTTTTCCATAGGTAAACTTCAATTCAGCCTGGCTGAATAGAGTTTTCCATAGGTAAACTTCAATTCAGCCTGGCTGAATAGAGTTTTCCATAGGTAAACTTCAATTCAGCCTGGCTGAATAGAGTTTTCCATAGGTAAACTTCAATTCAGCCTGGCTGAATAGAGTTTTCCATAGGTAAACTTCAATTCAGCCTGGCTGAATAGAGTTTTCCATAGGTAAACTTCAATTCAGCCTGGCTGAATAGAGTTTTCCATAGGTAAACTTCAATTCAACCTGGCTGAATAGAGTTTTCCATAGGTAAACTTCAATTCAGCCTGGCTGAATAGAGTTTTCCATAGGTAAACTTCAATTCAGCCTGGCTGAATAGAGTTTTCCATAGGTAAACTTCAATTCAGCCTGGCTGAATAGAGTTTTCCATAGGTAAACTTCAATTCAGCCTGGCTGAATAGAGTTTTCCATAGGTAAACTTCAATTCAGCCTGGCTGCATAGAGTTTTCCATAGGTAGACTTCAATTCAGCCTGGCTGAATAGAGTTTTCCATAGGTAATCTTCAATTCAGCCTGGCTGAATAGAGGTTTCCATAGGTAAACTTCAATTCAGCCTGGCTGAATAGAGTTTTCCATAGGTAAACATCAATTCAGTTTAGCTGAAAAGAGTTTTCCATAGGTAAACTTCAATTCAGCCTGGCTGAATAGAGTTTTCCATTGGTAAACTTCAATTCAGCCTGGCTGAATAGAGTTTTCCATAGGAAAACTTCAATTCAGTTTAGCTGAAAAGAGATTTCCATAAGAAAACTTCAATGCAACTTAGCTGAATTAGGTTTTCCATAAGAAAACTTCAATTCAGATTAGCTGAATAGAGGTTTCCATAGGAAAACTTCAATTCAGCTTAGCTGAATATAGGTTTCCATAGGAAATCTTCAATTCACCTTAGCTGAATAGAGGTTTCAATAGGAAAACTTCAATTCAGCTTAGCTGAATAGAGGTTTCCATAGGAAAACTTCAATTCAGCTTAGCTGAATAGAGGTTTCCATAGGAAAACTTCAATTCAGCTTAGCTGAATAGAGGTTTCCATAGGAAAACTTCAATTCAGCTTAGCTGAATAGAGGTTTCCATAGGAAAACTTCAATTCAGCTTAGCTGAATAGAAGTTTCCATAGTTAAACTTCAATTCAGCCTGGCTGAACAGAGTTTTCCATAGGAAAACTTCAATTCAGCCTGGCTGAATAGAGTTTTCCATAGGAAAACTTCAATTCAGCCTGGCTGAATAGAGTTTTCCATAGGAAAACTTCAATTCAGCCTGGCTGAATAGAGTTTTCCATAGGAAAACTTCAATTCAGCCTGGCTGAATAGAGTTTTCCATAGGAAAACTTCAATTCAGCCTGGCTGAATAGAGTTTTCCATAGGAAAACTTCAATTCAGCCTGGCTGAATAGAGTTTTCCATAGGAAAACTTCAATTCAGCCTGGCTGAATAGAGTTTTCCATAGGAAAACTTCAATTCAGCCTGGCTGAATAGAGTTTTCCATAGGAAAACTTCAATTCAGCCTGGCTGAATAGAGTTTTCCATAGGAAAACTTCAATTCAGCCTGGCTGAATAGAGTTTTCCATAGGAAAACTTCAATTCAGCCTGGCTGAATAGAGTTTTCCATAGGAAAACTTCAATTCAGCCTGGCTGAATATAGTTTTCCATAGGAAAACTTCAATTCAGCCTGGCTGAATATAGTTTTCCATAGGAAAACTTCAATTCAGCCTGGCTGAATAGAGTTTTCCATAGGAAAACTTCAATTCAGCCTGGCTGAATAGAGTTTTCCATAGGAAAACTTCAATTCAGCCTGGCTGAATAGAGTTTTCCATAGGAAAACTTCAATTCAGCCTGGCTGAATAGAGTTTTCCATAGGAAAACTTCAATTCAGCCTGGCTGAATAGAGTTTTCCATAGGAAAACTTCAATTCAGCCTGGCTGAATAGAGTTTTCCATAGGAAAACTTCAATTCAGCCTGGCTGAATAGAGTTTTCCATAGGAAAACTTCAATTCAGCCTGGCTGAATAGAGTTTTCCATAGGAAAACTTCAATTCAGCCTGGCTGAATAGAGTTTTCCATAGGAAAACTTCAATTCAGCCTGGCTGAATAGAGTTTTCCATAGGAAAACTTCAATTCAGCCTGGCTGAATAGAGTTTTCCATAGGAAAACTTCAATTCAGCCTGGCTGAATAGAGTTTTCCATAGGAAAACTTCAATTCAGCCTGGCTGAATAGAGTTTTCCATAGGAAAACTTCAATTCAGCCTGGCTGAATAGAGTTTTCCATAGGAAAACTTCAATTCAGCCTGGCTGAATAGAGTTTTCCATTGGTAAACTTCAATTCAGCCTGGCTGAATAGAGTTTTCCATAGGTAAACTTCAATTCAGCCTGGCTGAATAGAGTTTTCCATAGGTAAACTTCAATTCAGCCTGGCTGAATAGAGTTTTCCATAGGTAAACTTCAATTCAGCCTGGCTGAATAGAGTTTTCCATAGGTAAACTTCAATTCAGCCTGGCTGAATAGAGTTTTCCATAGGTAAACTTCAATTCAGCCTGGCTGAATAGAGTTTTCCATAGGTAAACTTCAATTCAGCCTGGCTGAATAGAGTTTTCCATAGGTAAACTTCAATTCAGCCTGGCTGAATAGAGTTTTCCATAGGTAAACTTCAATTCAGCCTGGCTGAATAGAGTTTTCCATAGGTAAACTTCAATTCAGCCTGGCTGAATAGAGTTTTCCATAGGTAAACTTCAATTCAGCCTGGCTGAATAGAGTTTTCCATAGGTAAACTTCAATTCAGCCTGGCTGAATAGAGTTTTCCATAGGTAAACTTCAATTCAGCCTGGCTGAATAGAGTTTTCCATAGGTAAACTTCAATTCAGCCTGGCTGAATAGAGTTTTCCATAGGTAAACTTCAATTCAGCCTGGCTGAATAGAGTTTTCCATAGGTAAACTTCAATTCAGCCTGGCTGAATAGAGTTTTCCATAGGTAAACTTCAATTCAGCCTGGCTGAATAGAGTTTTCCATAGGTAATCTTCAATTCAGCCTGGCTGAATAGAGTTTTCCATAGGTAAACTTCAATTCAGCCTGGCTGAATAGAGTTTTCCATAGGTAAACATCAATTCAGTTTAGCTGAAAAGAGTTTTCCATAGGTAAACTTCAATTCAGCCTGGCTGAATAGAGTTTTCCATTGGTAAACTTCAATTCAGCCTGGCTGAATAGAGTTTTCCATTGGTAAACTTCAATTCAGCCTGGCTGAATAGAGTTTTCCATAGGAAAACTTCAATTCAGTTTAGCTGAAAAGAGATTTCCATAAGAAAACTTCAATGCAACTTAGCTGAATTAGGTTTTCCATAAGAAAACTTCAATGCAACTTAGCTGAATTAGGTTTTCCATAAGAAAACTTCAATGCAACTTAGCTGAATTAGGTTTTCCATAAGAAAACTTCAATTCAGATTAGCTGAATAGAGGTTTCCATAGGAAAACTTCAATTCAGCTTAGCTGAATATAGGTTTCCATAGGAAATCTTCAATTCACCTTAGCTGAATAGAGGTTTCAATAGGAAAACTTCAATTCAGCTTAGCTGAATAGAGGTTTCCATAGGAAAACTTCAATTCAGCTTAGCTGAATAGAGGTTTCCATAGTTTAACTTCAATTCAGCCTGGCTGAATAGAGTTTTCCATAGGTAAACTTCAATTCAGCCTGGCTGAATAGAGTTTTCCATAGGTAAACTTCAATTCAGCCTGCTTGAATAGAGTTTTCCATAGGAAAACATAAATTCAGCTTAGCTGAATAGAGGTTTCCATAGGAAAACTTCAATTCAGCCTGGCTGAATAGAGTTTTCCATAGGAAAACTTCAATTCAGCCTGGCTGAATAGAGTTTTCCATAGGAAAACTTCAATTCAGCCTGGCTGAATAGAGTTTTCCATAGGAAAACTTCAATTCAGCCTGGCTGAATAGAGTTTTCCATAGGAAAACTTCAATTCAGCCTGGCTGAATAGAGTTTTCCATAGGAAAACTTCAATTCAGCCTGGCTGAATAGAGTTTTCCATAGGAAAACTTCAATTCAGCCTGGCTGAATAGAGTTTTCCATAGGAAAACTTCAATTCAGCCTGGCTGAATAGAGTTTTCCATAGGAAAACTTCAATTCAGCCTGGCTGAATAGAGTTTTCCATAGGAAAACTTCAATTCAGCCTGGCTGAATAGAGTTTTCCATAGGAAAATTTCAATTCAGCCTGGCTGAATAGAGTTTTCCATAGGAAAACTTCAATTCAGCCTGGCTGAATAGAGTTTTCCATAGGAAAACTTCAATTCAGCCTGGCTGAATAGAGTTTTCCATAGGAAAACTTCAATTCAGCCTGGCTGAATAGAGTTTTCCATAGGAAAACTTCAATTCAGCCTGGCTGAATAGAGTTTTCCATAGGAAAACTTCAATTCAGCCTGGCTGAATAGAGTTTTCCATAGGAAAACTTCAATTCAGCCTGGCTGAATAGAGTTTTCCATAGGAAAACTTCAATTCAGCCTGGCTGAATAGAGTTTTCCATAAGAAAACTTCAATTCAGCCTGGCTGAATAGAGTTTTCCATAGGAAAACTTCAATTCAGCCTGGCTGAATAGAGTTTTCCATAGGAAAACTTCAATTCAGCCTGGCTGAATAGAGTTTTCCATAGGAAAACTTCAATTCAGCCTGGCTGAATAGAGTTTTCCATAGGAAAACTTCAATTCAGCCTGGCTGAATAGAGTTTTCCATAGGAAAACTTCAATTCAGCCTGGCTGAATAGAGTTTTCCATAGGAAAACTTCAATTCAGCCTGGCTGAATAGAGTTTTCCATAGGAAAACTTCAATTCAGCCTGGCTGAATAGAGTTTTCCATAGGAAAACTTCAATTCAGCCTGGCTGAATAGAGTTTTCCATAGGTAAACTTCAATTCAGCCTGGCTGAATAGAGTTTTCCATAGGTAAACTTCAATTCAGCCTGGCTGAATAGAGTTTTCCATAGGTAAACTTCAATTCAGCCTGGCTGAATAGAGTTTTCCATAGGTAAACTTCAATTCAGCCTGGCTGAATAGAGTTTTCCATAGGTAAACTTCAATTCAGCCTGGCTGAATAGAGTTTTCCATAGGTAAACTTCAATTCAGCCTGGCTGAATAGAGTTTTCCATAGGTAAACTTCAATTCAGCCTGGCTGAATAGAGTTTTCCATAGGAAAACTTCAATTCAGCCTGGCTGAATAGAGTTTTCCATAGGAAAACTTCAATTCAGCCTGGCTGAATAGAGTTTTCCATAGGAAAACTTCAATTCAGCCTGGCTGAATAGAGTTTTCCATAGGAAAACTTCAATTCAGCCTGGCTGAATAGAGTTTTCCATAGGAAAACTTCAATTCAGCCTGGCTGAATAGAGTTTTCCATAGGAAAACTTCAATTCAGCCTGGCTGAATAGAGTTTTCCATAGGAAAACTTCAATTCAGCCTGGCTGAATAGAGTTTTCCATAGGAAAACTTCAATTCAGCCTGGCTGAATAGAGTTTTCCATAGGAAAACTTCAATTCAGCCTGGCTGAATAGAGTTTTCCATAGGAAAACTTCAATTCAGCCTGGCTGAATAGAGTTTTCCATAGGAAAACCTCAATTCAGCCTGGCTGAATAGAGTTTTCCATAGGAAAACTTCAATTCAGCCTGGCTGAATAGAGTTTTCCATAGGAAAACTTCAATTCAGCCTGGCTGAATAGAGTTTTCCATAGGAAAACTTCAATTCAGCCTGGCTGAATAGAGTTTTCCATAGGAAAACTTCAATTCAGCCTGGCTGAATAGAGTTTTCCATAGGAAAACTTCAATTCAGCCTGGCTGAATAGAGTTTTCCATAGGAAAACTTCAATTCAGCCTGGCTGAATAGAGTTTTCCATAGGAAAACTTCAATTCAGCCTGGCTGAATAGAGTTTCCATAGGAAAACTTCAATTCAGCCTGGCTGAATAGAGTTTTCCATAGGAAAACTTCAATTCAGCCTGGCTGAATAGAGTTTTCCATAGGAAAACTTCAATTCAGCCTGGCTGAATAGAGTTTCCATAGGAAAACTTCAATTCAGCCTGGCTGAATAGAGTTTCCATAGGAAAACTTCAATTCAGCCTGGCTGAATAGATTTTTCTATAGGAATAGAGTTTTCCTTAGGAAAACTTCAATTCAGCCTGGCTGAATACACGTTTCCATAGGAAAACTTCAATTCAGCCTGGCTGAATAGACGTTTCTATAGGAAAACTTCAATTCAGCCTGGGTGAATAGAGTTTTCCATAGGTAAAATACAATTCAGCCTGGCTGAATTAGGTTTGCCATAAGAAAACTTCAATGCAGCTTAGCTGAATTAGATTTGCCATAGGAAAACTTCAATTCAGGTTAGCTGAATTTTGTTTTCCAAAAGAAAACTTCAATGCAGCTTGGGTGAATAGAGGTTTCCATAGGAAAGATTCAATTCAGCTTAGCTGAATTAGGCTTTCTATAGGAAAACTTCAATTCAGCTTAGCTGAATTAGGTTTTCTATAGGAAAACTTGAATTCAGCTTAACTGAATTAGGCTTTCTATAGGAAAACTTCAATTCAGCTTAGCTGAATTAGGTTTTCTATAGGAAAACTTCAATTCAGCTAGCTGAATTAGGTTTTCTATAGGAAAACTTCAATTCTTAGCTGAATTAGGTTTTCTATAGGAAAACTTCAATTCAGCTTAGCTGAATTAGGTTTTCTATAGGAAAAATTCAATTCAGCTTAGCTGAATTAGGTTTTCTATAGGAAAACTTCAATTCAGCTTAGCTGAATTAGGTTTTCTATAGGAAAACTTCAATTCAGCTTAGCTGAATTAGGTTTTCTATAGGAAAACTTCAATTCAGCTTAGCTGAATTAGGTTTTCTATAGGAAAACTTCAATTCAGCTTAGCTGAATTAGGTTTTCTATAGGAAAACTTCAATTCAGCTTAGCTGAATTAGGTTTTCTATAGGAAAACTTCAATTCAGCTTAGCTGAATTAGGTTTTCTATAGGAAAACTTCAATTCTGCATAGCTAAATTTCAATGTAGCTTAGCTGAATTTGGTTTTCCATAGTAAAATTCAAATTGGTTTTCCATAGTAAAAATCAATTTAACTTAGCTGAATTAGGTTTTCCATAGGAAAACTGCAATTCAGCTTAGCTAAATTGGTTTTTCCAAACCACTGTGCCAATCTGATACTTAGAACCAATCTAAAACTCATATTAAATTGCTACTAAAACAATAGCTCACTCTCAATATACTTGAATTATCTCTCTGGAATAAGTTGTTTTTTGAGAGATTTATTATTTTTAAGTTTATTATTGTTTTATGCCATTGTTATTTTGTTTAAACTTTAAACACTGCAATTGTTGCTGTTCTGTGTCTCTTGTCGTGTTTATTGTGTTTTTGTTTAATTCTCTCTTTGTGTGGCGGCGCTTTGCCTTTTAATTCGTTGTGAGGTGCAAAACTTTTATTTTCAAAACATTAATCGATAAACACACACACCGGCCGATTCACACTGAGAAACCTGGCGGCGGCACGTTAAACGACAGCCACAAAATCCACACATATTTCAGTTGGTCTTGGACACTTTGACGTATTGGTTGTGTACTGTGTTGTTGGTGATGTGCTGTGACCAATAGTTTTTTTGTTTGTTTATCAAGCGGCACCATTAGAATTCGGATCGAACGTTAAGTTATGACCACGAATCGGATAACGCCATCTATGTGCACAAACAGCGGGCGATAACGCCTTTTAAAAATAAAAAATTGTTAACAAGAATTAGGTGCTAAAAACCACCTATTGTGGCTTAAAGTGTTTAACTAAGAATTGACCATCGTCTCCCTCACCACCGTGGCTAAACAATTTTTTAAATCGTGCGCGCCGAATCTCGACAGTTTGACTCAAAATACAAAAGAAAATCGCGTGTTTTCGTTTTAACAATTTTTCCGTGTTGTTGTTATCGTTGTTGCAATTTTAAGTATGAGCGCCTAGATAAATTAGCATGAAATACTAAAACAACACAACATTTTGACTACATTTTTGGGTGAACGTATGTACGAAGTTTGAGTGTTTGTGTGTCTGTGTTTGTTATTTCGTTTCGACTGGTATTATTATTATTGTGTTAACATTCGTTAAAACGATTTTTTTGGCAAAAAACTAGTTAGTCTGGGCTTAAAACAAAACCAAAAATAAAAACAAAAAACATAACAAATTATTTTTAACACTGCTTGAAAAAGGTGTGAATACGTTTGGAGTAAAATGTGTTTAGCAGAATAAAGTTTTCCATAAGAAATCTGCAATTCAGCCTGGCTGAATAAAGGTTTCCATAGGAAATCTGCAATTCAGCCTGGCTGAATAAAGGTTTCCATAGGAAATCTGCAATTCAGCCTGGCTGAATAAAGGTTTCCATAGGAAATCTGCAATTCAGCCTGGCTGAATAAAGGTTTCCATAGGAAATCTGCAATTCAGCCTGGCTGAATAAAGGTTTCCATAGGAAATCTGCAATTCAGCCTGGCTGAATAAAGGTTTCCATAGGAAATCTGCAATTCAGCCTGGCTGAATAAAGGTTTCCATAGGAAATCTGCAATTCAGCCTGGCTGAATAAAGGTTTCCATAGGAAATCTGCAATTCAGCCTGGCTGAATAAAGGTTTCCATAGGAAATCTGCAATTCAGCCTGGCTGAATAAAGGTTTCCATAGGAAATCTGCAATTCAGCCTGGCTGAATAAAGGTTTCCATAGGAAATCTGCAATTCAGCCTGGCTGAATAAAGTGTTCAATAGGAAATCTGCAATTCAGCCTGGATGAATAAATTCCTGCAATTCAGCCTGGCTGAATAAAGGTTTTCGTAGGAAATCTGCAATTCAGCCTGGCTGAATAAAGATTTCCATAGGAAATCTGCAATTCAGCCTGTCTGAATAGAGGTTTCCATAGGAAATCCGCAATTCAGCCTGGCTGAATAGAGGTTTCCACAGGAAATCCACAATTCAGCCTGCCTGAATAAAGGTTTCCATAGGAAATCTTCAATTCAGCTTATCTGAATTAAGGTTTCCATAGGAAATCTCCCATTCAGCTAAGGTGAATTAAGGTTTCCATAGGAAATCTTCAATTAGGCTTAGCTGAATTAAGGTTTCCATGGGAAATCCTAAATTCAACAAAACTGAATTAAGATTTCCATAGGAAATCTTCAATTCAGCTTAGCTGAATTAAGGTTTCCATAGGAAATCTTAGATTCAGCTTAGCTGAATTATGGTTTCCATAGGAAATCTTAGATTCAGCTTAGCTGAATTATGGTTTCCATAGGAAATTTCTAATTGAATAGCAATTAGAACATTTTTGCGTGGGGTTTTCCCATGGAGTCAAGTAAATATTTACTCGTTTGAATTGAAACCATTTAAAATACTGTTAGACCAAAGTTCCCATTTGTCAACCTTTAGAGGTGGCGTTTGTGTGAGTTTTGTTTTTTTTTTCTTCGTAGAAATAGCTAAGCGTTTTTTCTAAATTACGTTATTAAGTTTGTCACATGAATAATTCAGTCAAAACCAATTACACTTAAGTACAAATCATATAGTATGTGGGTATGTCTGTCTGTCTGTCCCTTGTCCATGCTTAGGTGTGTGTGTGCATGCAACTTAAAAAACCTAGCAACCGGACTAAAAACTCAGCCATAGTCCAAGTTGAAATGAAAAATTGTAATAACAACAAAACGTTTGTTGCTACTCTCCGCCTCATCGCTGTTCTCCACCCATAAGTCAGTCAATCAGTCTCTAGATCTGGGAGACTAAATGCTGTCAAACCTACTGTGGTGGTCAATTGAGCAACGTGTTTGTTTTAGCCATAAATGGCTAATATACTACCACAAGACAGCGGCTGTCGTCTGGTCGGCCAATATAGTTCAGTGGGTTTGTGTGGCCAACTCGGAAAAACAACAACAACAAGAAACCTAAACGATCCAGCCGGTGCGTGAACGTAACGCCACAACAAAGAAATACATGAATGAATATTGGCGGTTACTTCAGGCTCCAGTGGTGGTCTTTGTTGCTTTGAAACGTTTTGGTAATGAAACATTTCCTCTTCGAAAGGGAAACTTCTTATAGCCACAACAGCTGGCTGACTCAGAGCAAGAAAAAATATGTCAACTTTAATTGCTTAATTGCGTCTTAGTAACCACTAGCCAAGAAAGTGGAGGCTAAAGACGATGACGACGTAAACCATTTCATTGCTTTAATTTACTTTACATTGCCCCAATGACTGACCAGCTGAAATACCAAAAAGAGAAAGCTGCTAAGACATGAGCAGGCAAGCTGCTGCATTGTACCTAATTCCATTGTAGTTCACTTGAATTTTCTTTTAGTTTACTTGAACTTTAAGATAGCGACAAATACGTCTATCGTGGTAGTTTAAAACAAATCCAAGATACGGTTGAGGGCCAAGTAAAACGATTTTTCCTTCTTTGTTTCATTTGAAAAGAATTAAAGAGCTGAGTAATTGCGGCTAAATGTTGCCTAAGTTGTAGAGGAAATAAGTTAAACATTATTAAAACCAAGGAAAGGAAAAAAGCTGAAAAGAAACTTTCCCATACTTAAATTCAGATGTTCTGAATTCAAAATTTCCTATGGAAACTTAAATTCAGCCTTGCTGAATTAAAGATTTCATATGAAAACTTAAATTCAGCTCAGCTGGATTGAAGATTTTCTATGGAAACTTAAATTCAGCTCAGCTGAATTGAAGATTTCCTATGGAAACTGAAATTCAGCTTGCATGAATTGAAGATTTCCAATGGAAACTTATATTCAGCTGGGCTGAATTGAGGATTTCCTATGGAAACTTAAATTCAGCTGGGCTGAATTGAAGATTTCATATGGAAACTTAAATTCAGCTGGTCTGAATTGAAGATTTCTTATGGAAACTTAAATTCAGCTGGGCTGAATTGAAGATGTCCTATGGAAACTTATATTCAGCTGGGCTGAATTGAAGATTTCCTATGGAAACTTAAATTCAGCTGGGCTGAATTGAGGATTTCCTATAGAAACTTAAATTCAGCTGGGCTGAATTAAAGGTTTCGTATGGAAACTAAAATTCAGCTGGGCTGAATTGAAGATTTCCTATGGAAACTTAAATTCAGCTGGGCTGAATTAAAGATTTCCTATGGAAACTTAAATTCAGCTGGGCTGAATTGAAGATTTCCTATGGAAACTTAAATTCAGCTGGGCTGAATTGAAGATTTCGTATGGAAACTTAAATTCAGCTCAGCTGAATTGAAGTTTACCTATTGCAAACTCTATTCAGCCAGGCTGAATTGATCTTTACCTATGGAAACCTCTTTTAAGCCATGCAGAATTTAAGTCTACCTATGCAAACCTCTTTTCAGCCAGGCTGAATTGAAGTTTTGCCTATGGAAATCTCTATTCAGCCAGGCTGAATTGTAGATTTCTTATGAAAGTTATTATTCAGCTAAGCAATGTTAGCTAAAGTTCAAATATTTGTTTCTGTTGTTGCATAATTAATCGCCTAAACTGTTGGTATTTTCAATAGCACCTTCGTATATCAAATCTTGACTGGGATTTTCCAAAACCTCATGAGCATGTAAATGAAATTAAATCACGTTTAAATTTAATCCCAATAGATTTAATTTCTATAAAAACCAAGAATGTTTTTAATGTATCTTAGAGCTCGTAAATTCCAGTTTTGTATTTACATTTTACAGCCACAGAACAGAGACTGGCTGAGATGCCAGTTTATGTACGAAACAAATAATGTGGTGTTCGAAGATTGAAATTTTGAAATAATATAATTTAAAAGCAACGAATTCAAATCTCCACTCACATAAAAACCTGCTAGTCAAACACTTGAGGTTAATTTAAATTTTCAGCAAAAATCTTTCTCTTTGTTTGAGAAAGGCTTCAAATAAAAAATGCAAATAAATAAAAGCGATTAGCCGACCTACCTTCATATGAAAAACATGTCGTAAAACAAACAAAAAAAAACTGGAGTGGAGCGGTCGTAATGACCACGACTTGTGTTTGTTTGGCTATTGGTATTAAATAACAGTTAAAATAGACAATAAATATCCTATTCAGCTTAGCTCCATTTATGTTTCCATAGGAAATCTTCAATTCAGCCCAGCTGAATTTAGGTTTCCATAGGAAATCTTCAATTCCGGCCAGCTGAATATAAGTTTCCATAGGAAATTTTCAATTCAGCTTAGCTGAATTAAGGTTTCCATAGGATATCTTCAATTCAGCTTAGCTGGATTTAAGTTTCCATAGGAAATCTTCAATTCAGCTTACCTGAATTTAAGTTTCAATGGGAAATCTTCATTTCAGGCCAGCTGAATTTAAGTTTCAATAGGAATTCTTCAATTAAGCTTAGCTGAATTAAGGTTTCCATAAAAAATCTTCAATTCAGCTTAGCTGAATTAAGGTTTACATATGAAATCTTCAATTCAGCTTAGCTGAATTAGGGTTTCCATAGGATATCTTCAATTCAGCTTAGCTAAATTAAGGTTTCCATAGGAAATCTTCAATTCAGCTTAGCTGAGTTAAGGTTTCCATAGGAAATCTTCAATTCAGCTTAGCTGAATTTAAGTTTCCATAGGAAATCTTCAATTTAGCTTAGCTGAATTTAAGTTTCCATAGGAAATCTTCAATTCAGCTTAGCCGAATTAAGGTTTCCATAGGAAATCTTCAATTTAGCCCATGCTTCCGTAGGAAAATTTTAATTCAGCCTGCCTGAATAGAGGCTTCCTTGGGAATTTTGTTTTATTTATTCAATTTTTTAGATATTTTCTCGTATTATAAATTTATTCCTCTTGTTATATTTAAACATTAATTTGATTTATTAACAATGAATAATTTATTGCTCCTTGTAAATTTCCTCTTGCCATTTGCCTCCGCCACCTGCTAGATCCATTTTCCATTGCAATTATTTATTTTGCCTTTGTTTTCTTTATTATCAATCGGTGTTTTCACATGATTCAGCATTTTGCGGAATGGAAATATTGCTTTTGTTTACTTATTAATCGCATGATCGGAAATAAAATATAACGATATTGTTTCCAATGTTCTATTCCTAGAGGTAAACAACCGTGAGAATATATTTATCTTTTGTAAAGAAAATGACCCGGAATGTTTATGAGAAGTCACAAATTTGTACTTGCAAAGGCAGGTATAAGCAATAAGGAACCTGCAATTACCTCTCCGATGTCATTGTACTGCTGCTTACATTAAATTTGTTTACATAAATTTTTCTATTCAAATTTGATTTCCATTTGAATTTCGTATTTCGACCAGTTCACCACACCTATCTTTATTTTTGGCGGGAGAAGTTCAATAACCTGAAAACCTGACATTTTATATGCCTACGACGATGATCCCACCGGGAGAAAAAGATCTCTAACCTCCTTTATGACCACCAAGAATTTAAAATTTTAAACCAAAACATTTTTGCAGAATTTTAAGTAACCGAAGAGGAGGAGTAGCCCCAGTCAAAATTCGCAAAAATCGTAACAACACAAACACACTTTCAAAATGATACCGGAACTGAATACCAACCAAGTATAGTGTTGGTGGTTGGAGGCTATTGACGCCGCAGCCGCTTAACGTTCGCAGTTCGTTGTTATGACGATATGGTGTGAGGTGTTGTTGTTGCTGCTTGGCGGCTTGATTTGTGTCTTCTTGATGTGATTTTCGCGGCCATACAATGTCATAATCGTTAAATGATATCACACAACTCTTTGGGGGTATCGCCACACTGCGTGTGTGCGAGTGTGTGATGTGTTTTCTAACGCAATCATTGTATAATGTTTGTTTAATATGTAATTAACACTTTAATTTTCTAGGTTAATAAAGAGGCTATTAATTTATATTCCCTTTTAGCTTGTGAAATGAAATTTACAGTGGTTTTCCATGGGAAATTGGCAATTCAGCTTAGCTGAATAGGGGTTTCCATTGACAAAACTTAAATTGAGCCTAGCTGAATTGAAGATTTCATATGGAAACTTAAATTCAGCTAAGCTGAATTGAAGATTTCCTATGGAAACTTAAATTCAGCTAAGCGGACTTGAAGATTTCCCATAGAAACTTAAATTCAGCTAAGCTGAATTAAAGATTTCCTATGGAAACTTAAATTCAGCTAAGCGGACTTGAAGATTTCCCATAGAAACTTAAATTCAGCTAAGCTAAATTAAAGATTTCGCACGGAAACTTAAATTCAGCTAAGCTGAATTGAAGATTTTCTATGGAAACTTAAATTCAGCTAAGCTGAATTGAAGATTTCCTATGGAAAATTAAATTCAGCTTAGATGAATGGAAGACTTCCTATGAAAACCTTAATTCAGTTAAGCTGAATTGAAGATTTCCTATGGAAACCCTAATTCAGCTAAGCTGAATTGAAGATTTCCTATGGAAACCCTAATTCAGCTAAGCTGAATTGAAGATTTCCTATGGAAACCTTAATTCAGCTAAGCTGAATTGAAGATTTCCTATGGAAACCTTAATTCAGCTAAGCTGAATTGAAGATTTCCTATGGAAACCTTAATTCAGCTAAGCTGAATTGAAGATTTACTATGAAAAATTAAATTCAGCTTAGATGAATTGCAGATTTCAATGGAAACTTAAATTCAGCTAAGCTGAATTGAAGATTGCCTATGGAAACTTAAATTCAGCTAGGCTGAATTGAAGATTTCCTATGAAAAATTAAATTCAGCTTAGATGAATTGCAGATTTCAATGGAAACTGAAATTCAGCTAAGCTGAATTGAAGATTGCCTATGGAAACTTAAATTCAGCTAAGCTGAATTGAAGATTTCCTATGGAAACCTTAATTCAGCTAAGCTGAATTGAATATTTCCTATGGAAACATAAATTCAGCTAAGCTGAATTGAATATTTGTTATGGAAACTTAAATTCAGCTAAGCTGAATTAGAGATTTCCTATGGAAACTTAAATTCAGCTAAGCTGAATTGGAGATTTCCTATGGAAACTTAAATTCAGCCTAGCTGAATTGAAGATTTCCTATGGAAACTTAAATTCAGCTAAGCTGAATTGGAGATTTCCTATGGAAATTTAAATTCAGCTAAGATAAATTGAAGATTTCCTTTGAATACTTAAATTCAGCTAAGCAGAATTGAAGACTTCCTATGGAAACTTAAATTCAGCAAAGCAGAATTGAAGATTTCCTATGGAAACTTAAGTTCAGCTAAGCTGAATTGAAGATTTCCTTTAGAAACCTAATTTCAGCTATGTTGAATTGAAGATTTGATATGGAAACTGAAATTCCGCTAAGCTAAATTGAAGTTTTCCTATGGAAACTTAAATTCAGCTAAGCTGAATTGAAGATTTCCTATGGAAACCTTAATTAAGCTAAGCTGAATTGAATATTTTCTATGGAAACCTTAATTCAGCTGAGCTGAATTGAAGATGGAAACCTTAATTCAGCTAAGCTGAATTGAAGATTTTCTATGGAAACCTTAATTCGGCTGAGCTGAATTGAAGATTTCCAATGGAAACCTTAATTCAGCTGAGCTGAATTGAAGATTTCCTATAGAAACTTAAATTCGGCTAAGTTGAATTGATGATTTCCTATGGAAACCCCAATTCATCTGAGCTGAATTGAAGATTTCCTATGAAAACCTTAATTCGGCTGAGCTGAATTGAAGATTTCCTATGGAAACCTTAATTCAGCTGAGCTGAATTGAAGATTTCCTATGGAAACCTTAATTCAGCTGAGCTGAATTGAAGATTTCCTATGGAAACCTTAATTCAGCTGAGCTGAATTGAAGATTTCCTTTGAAAACCTTAATTCATCTAAGCTGAAGTGAAGATTTCCTATGGAAGCTTAAATTCAGCTAAGCTAAATTGAAGATTTCCTATGGAAACTTAAATTCAGCTAAGCTGAATTGAAGATTTCCCATGGAAGCTTAAATTCAGTTAAGCTGAGGTGAAGATTTCCTATGGAAACCATAATTCAGCTAAGCTGAATTGAAGAATTCCTATGGTAACTCAAACTCAGCTATGCTGAATTGAAGATTTCCTATGGAAACTTAAATTCAGCTATGCTGAATTGAAGATTTCCTATGGAAACTTAAATTCAGCTATGCTGAATTGAAAATTTCCCATGGAAAATTAAATTCAGCTAAGATAAATTGAAGATTTCCTATGAAAACTTAAATTCAGCTAAGCAGAATTGAAGACTTCCTATGGAAACTTAAATTCAGCAAAGCAGAATTGAAGATTTCCTATGGAAACTTAAGTTCAGCTAAGCTGAATTGAAGATTTCCTTTAGAAACTTAATTTCAGCTATGTTGAATTGAAGATTTGATATGGAAACTGAAATTCCGCTAAGCTAAATTGAAGTTTTCCTATGGAAACTTAAATTCAGCTGAGCTGAATTGAAGATTTCCTATGGAAACCTTAATTCAGCTAAGCTGAATTGAAGATTTTCTATGGAAACCTTAATTCAGCTGAGCTGAATTGAAGATTTCCTATAGAAACTTAAATTCAGCTAAGTTGAATTGATGATTTCCTATGGAAACCCCAATTCATCTGAGCTGAATTGAAGATTTCCTATGGAAACCTTAATTCGGCTGAGCTGAATTGAAGATTTCCTATGGAAACCTTAATTCAGCTGAGCTGAATTGAAGATTTCCTTTGAAACCCTTAATTAATCTAAGGTGAATTGAAGATTTCCTATGGAAACTTAAATTCAGCTAAGCTGAATTGAATATTTGCTATGGAAACTTAAATTCAGCTAAGCTGAATTGAATATTTCCTATGGAAACTTAAATTCAGGTAAGCTGAATTGAATATTTGCTATGGAAACTTAAATTCAGCTAAGCTGAATTGAATATTTGCTATGGAAACTTAAATTCAGCTAAGCTGAATTGAAGATTTCCTACGGAATCTAAAATTCAGTTCAGCTGAATTGAAGATTTCCAATAGAAACTTAAATTCAGCATAGCTGAATTGAAGATTTCCCATGGAATCTTTAATTCAGCCAAGCTGAATTGAAGTTTCCGTGGGAAATCTTTTATTCAGCTAAGCTGAATTAGGGTTTCCATGGGAAACCATCAAGTCAGCCTAGCTGAATTTCAATTTTATGCCTTTGCACCACTGTTATTGACCAGAAAGATGTTTTTCGCTTGCGTCTTGGGATTTTTGGCTAAGGAATGTGGTCGAAGTCGTATGGTTTTGTTTACATTTTTTTGTTTTTGTCATGATGGCTCTAAGTTGTTTTACAACTATTACCAATGTTGTCAGATCAACTACTTTGTTTTGATTACTCATTTCATTTTTTTGCTTTTTTTGCCAAAATAAAAACAACCAAAATTATTGGTATTTATGTCCAAACCGCAACAAGTCTTGTGTTAATATCCAACTCTGTGTGTCTCTTTTTTTGGTATGGAGACAACGACTTAGTTGCGGAATGTTGGAATGTTTGTGGTTGTTTTGACCACTGTTGTTATTGTTATTGTTTTTTTTTTGTTTTTGTATTTTCAGTAAACAGATCAAGGTTATGTTTACTATACGATGTTTATCAAAAATTTCAGAGAAGACACGGACATTAACCACTAGTGAACGAAGCAGCAGCACCGGCAGCAGAAGATTGTTGATAATGTTTAACGTCTTTTAGTGGGAACAGGTTGTTGACTAAGTGTGATATTATTTGAGATTGTTGATATGTTCCGAAGAATAAAGAAAGGATTTTTCAAAGATCTTCCTACCTCCATAAATCTTGTGAATGGGTTTTCCAATTATGAATTATTCCTTGAAAACTATGTTTTCTTCTTTGACTCATCAAAATGACTACCTTGACATTTGCGGTTGACGGTGCATTACAGTAATAATTGAAGGCACATGTATTGGCTCGCTTCAGTGCCAATACCTCATCATTATGAGTTTCAATTATTTTATTCTTGACACTAATTTGTTGTTGGATTGTGGGGTAAATTACAATTTTTATAGATAATCTTTAATATAATTTTGCTGAATTAAGGTTTCCATAGGTAATCTTCAATTCAGCCTGGCTGAAATAAGGTTTACATGGGAAATCTTCAATTGAGCCCGGTTGAATTAAGGTTTCCATGGGAAATCTGCAATTCAGCCTGGCTGAATAAAGGTTTCCATAGGAAATATGCAATTCAGCCCGGCTGAATTAAGGTTTCCATAGGAAATATGCAATTCAGCCCGGCTGAATTAAGGTTTCCATAGGAAATCTTCAATTCAGCCCGGCTGAATTAAGGTTTCCATAGGAAATCTTCAATTCAGCCCGGCTGAATTAAGGTTTCCATAGGAAATCTTCAATTCAGCCCGGCTGAATTAAGGTTTCCATAGGAAATCTTCAATTCAGCCCGGCTGAATTAAGGTTTCCATAGGAAATCTTCAATTCAGCCCGGCTGAATTAAGGTTTCCATAGGAAATCTTCAATTCAGCCCGGCTGAATTAAGGTTTCCATAGGAAATCTTCAATTCAGCCCGGCTGAATTAAGGTTTCCATAGGAAATCTTCAATTCAGCCCGGCTGAATTAAGGTTTCCATAGGAAATCTTCAATTCAGCCCGGCTGAATTAAGGTTTCCATAGGAAATCTTCAATTCAGCCCGGCTGAATTAAGGTTTCCATAGGAAATCTTCAATAGGAAATCTTCCATAGGAAATCTGCAATTCAGCCTGGCTGAATAAAGGTTTCCATAGGAAATCTGCATTTCAGCCTGGCTGAATAAAGGTTTCCATAGGAAATCTGCAATTCAGCCTGGCTGAATTAAGGTTTCCATAGGAAATCTTCAATTCAGCCTGGCTGAATTAAGGTTTCCATAGGAAATCTTCAATTCAGCCTGGCTGAATTAAGGTTTCCATAGGAAATCTTCAATTCAGCCTGGCTGAATTAAGGTTTCCATGGGAAATCTTCAATTCAGCCTGGCTGAATTAAGGTTTCCATGGGAAATCTTCAATTCAGCCTGGCTGAATTAAGGTTTCCATGGGAAATCTTCAATTCAGCCTGGCTGAATTAAGGTTTCCATAGGAAATCTTCAGTTCAGCCTGGCTGAATTAAGGTTTCCATAGGAAATCTTCAATTCAGCCTAGCTGAATTAAGGTTTCCATAGGAAATCTTCAATTCAGCCTGGCTGAATTAAGGTTTCCATAGGAAATCTTCAATTCAGCCTGGCTGAATTAAGGTTTCCATAGGAAATCTTCAATTCAGCCTGGCTGAATTAAGGTTTCCATAGGAAATCTTCAATTCAGCCTGGCTGAATTAAGGTTTCCATAGGAAATCTTTAATTCAGCCTGGCTGAATTAAGGTTTCCATAGGAAATCTTCAATTCAGCCTGGCTGAATTAAGGTTTCAATAGGAAATCTTCACTTCAGCCTGGCTGAATTAAGGTTTCAATAGGAAATCTTCACTTCAGCCTGGCTGAATTAAGGTTTCCATAGGAAATCTTCAATTCAGCCCGGCTGAATTAAGGTTTCCATAGGAAATCTTCAATTCAGCCCGGCTGAATTAAGGTTTCCATAGGAAATCTTCAATTCAGCCCGGCTGAATTAAGGTTTCCATAGGAAATCTTCAATTCAGCCCGGCTGAATTAAGGTTTCCATAGGAAATCTTCAATTCAGCCCGGCTGAATTAAGGTTTCCATAGGAAATCTTCAATTCAGCCCGGCTGAATTAAGGTTTCCATAGGAAATCTTCAATAGGAAATCTTCCATAGGAAATCTGCAATTCAGCCTGGCTGAATAAAGGTTTCCATAGGAAATCTGCATTTCAGCCTGGCTGAATAAAGGTTTCCATAGGAAATCTGCAATTCAGCCTGGCTGAATTAAGGTTTCCATAGGAAATCTTCAATTCAGCCTGGCTGAATTAAGGTTTCCATAGGAAATCTTCAATTCAGCCTGGCTGAATTAAGGTTTCCATAGGAAATCTTCAATTCAGCCTGGCTGAATTAAGGTTTCCATAGGAAATCTTCAATTCAGCCTGGCTGGATTAAGGTTTCCATAGGAAATCTTCAATTCAGCCTGGCTGAATTAAGGTTTCCATGGGAAATCTTCAATTCAGCCTGGCTGAATTAAGGTTTCCATGGGAAATCTTCAATTCAGCCTGGCTGAATTAAGGTTTCCATGGGAAATCTTCAATTCAGCCTGGCTGAATTAAGGTTTCCATGGGAAATCTTCAATTCAGCCTGGCTGAATTAAGGTTTCCATAGGAAATCTTCAATTCAGCCTGGCTGAATTAAGGTTTCCATAGGAAATCTTCAATTCAGCCTAGCTGAATTAAGGTTTCCATAGGAAATCTTCAATTCAGCCTGGCTGAATTAAGGTTTCCATAGGAAATCTTCAATTCAGCCTGGCTGAATTAAGGTTTCCATAGGAAATCTTTAATTCAGCCTGGCTGAATTAAGGTTTCCATAGGAAATCTTCAATTCAGCCTGGCTGAATTAAGGTTTCAATAGGAAATCTTCACTTCAGCCTGGCTGAATTAAGGTTTCCATAGGAAATCTTCAATTCAGCCCGGCTGAATTAATGTTTCCATAGGAAATCTTCAATTCAGCCCGGCTGAATTAAGGCTTCCATAGGAAATCTTCAATTCAGCCCGGCTGAATTAAGGTTTCCATAGGAAATCTTCAATTCAGCCCGGCTGAATTAAGGTTTCCATAGGAAATCTTCAATTCAGCCCGGCTGAATTAAGGTTTCCATAGGAAATCTTGAATTTAGCTTAGCTGAATTAAGATTTCATGCGATAATCATCATTTTTAAACATACATTTAATCTTTCCACCTTGTTAACTTAATTATCTGTCGTTAATATGGATGTTAATAATGACACATAGTTGGAATTTTAATTTGTTTTTATTTACATTGTTGCCCAGACATACTATAACATTAATAATAATTTTACAAACAATACAAAAAAACGTTAACGATATAATAAATATAACTCACGTTTCACTTAACCCAATACAATGTAAATAATGCGATTCTGAACAAAAATCTAGCTACGCGAGTGCTAATGACAATGCGAAGCTGTGTAAAAATTTCACAAAAAAAAAAAAATCAAAAATAATTATCAATAAATAAATAAGTAATAAATTTAATTATCATTTAATAGAACCAGACATTAAATTAAAAAAAAAAAAAAAACAAAAATAAAATAAAATAAATTTAAAATTTAAATAAATTTAACAATAACAAAAACAACCTTTGAATATGGCCTGCCTATCGGATATTGATTTGGCCACATTGCACCGGAGTCGCCTTGAGGAACGTTTCAATTATAAATTGTCGTTTCAACAACAACATCACCAAACACCCAATCACTTCTATGAAGCTGGAGGTGGCGGTGGTGGTAGTCGTTACACTCCACGACGTCCCTGTATACCTCGTACATTGGTTGGCGATAATATTCGCAGCAAATCGACAAATGTGGAAGACCTTAATGGCAATTGTGCCATGGATGATTTGACCAAAAAATTGAATCGTTTAAAATTTTTAAATAAACAAAAACTCTTAAATCGTGGAGAATCATCATCAAGTCTTGAGGAGGAGGAAGATTATAATTATTTTTCATCTACGACAAGGAGAAGGCGATCGGGAACGTGGCCGTAAGTACTTTTAATACACTGCACAACGATTTTCTCCTGAATTGGGTTTCCGTTAGGAAAGCTTTAATTCGGCCTGGCTGAATTAAGTTTTCCTTAGGAAAACTTCTATTCAGTCCGGCTGAATTAGGTTTCCGTTAGATAAACTTTAATTCAGCCTGGCTGAATTAGGTTTCCGTTCGGAAAACTTTAATTCAGCCCGGCTGAATTAGGTCTCCGTTAGGTAAACTTGAATTCAGCCCGGCTGAATTAGGTTTCCGTTAGGAAAACTTCTATTCAGTCCGGCTGAATTAGGTTTCCGTTAGATAAACTTTAATTCAGCCTGGCTGAATTAGGTTTCCGTTCGGAAAACTTTAATTCAGCCCGGCTGAATTAGGTTTCCGTTAGGTAAACTTGAATTCAGCCCGGCTGAATTAGGTTTCCGTTAGGAAAACTTCTATTCAGCCCGGCTGAATTAGGTTTCCGCTAGTTAAACTTCAATTCAGCCCGGCTGAATTAGGTTTCCGTTAGGAAAACTTTAATTCAGCCCGGCTGAATTAGGTTTCCGTTAGGAAAACTTTAATTCAGCCCGGCTGAATTAGGTTTCCGTTAGGAAAACTTTAATTCAGCCCGGCTGAATTAGGTTTCCGTTAGGAAAACTTTAAAAAACAGCCAGGCTGAATTGTGGTTTTGCATAGGAAATTTGCAATTTCAAATTTAATTCACCACTTTGTAAACATAATTATAACATAAATATCCACCTAAAGCTTTTATGGAGCTTTTCGTTCTCTTTTGACTATATTTTCTCTTTTTGTTTATTACTTCTCTTTTCATATGTTGCTTTATAAAACCCGTTATTGTACACCCAAGAAAATTCGCTTATTATTACTAACCTAGACAACATTGTTAAGGTAGCTATAAATAATCTATCATTAATAACAAATCAAGCAACAAAAGCTTTAAGACATTTTAGGAATGTTAAATAAATAAAATAATTTTTGGCGTATTTCTTTTTTTGTTTTGGTTTTTTGCAACTCATCATGGCATACGAGAAGAATATCAAAACTATTTGGTACCACTTTGTGTAAGGTGCCAGTAGTAGCACCAAGCATCCGAACAATAAATTAAAAAAAATGATAAAAACAACAATAATAGAAGATAATAGAAATTTTTTGAAGAGCTCTTTATGTTGGATTTTTTTATTGATGTTTTTATGTTCCTCGATTTTTTTCTCATAATGTGAATCGGTTTGAACAAGTTAAATGTGATATAGGGTGGAGTAAGTTTAACAAATTTGAAATTTTGTTGTAGTAGACCTACTAATCTCCTACAGGGAATACCTCCTGATATTCTATAAGAAACCTTACAGGGTAGCCGTAGGAAGGCCTTGTGTAAATTTCCTTTTGTTTACTTTCTTATATTTGCATATTGCATTTTATGAAAGTTTAAAACAATTTACCATTTTTTTAGCAACGTAAACCATAGGAATATGCCCACCGATCAATGCCGTCGAAAAAAATGTACTACATTATTCACCATGAATTGCATAAAGAATGACCTGAAGTTGATTACAACCAAAATTTTAGTCGATATTCCGTATTATTTTTCACATGAAGACGACTTTTTTGACGAGTGAGAATTTGTTTAGTTCCGTCAAGGTCTAGTGTCTGCTGGAAAGTTCTTATTGTATTGTTTATACTCAACTTTAAAATAAAATTGTTTTTTTACACTGAATTACTTATGAAATTACCTTTGAAATACATATTAATTGGGATATAGGGATGTCGATATCTAAAATTTCTGTTATTCGGGAATATTTTCTATCGAAAACTTATGGCAACCTCTGTTCAACCAGGCCGAAATGAAGTTTACCTATGGTAACCTCTATTCAGCCAGGCTGAATTAAAGTTTACTTATGGTAACATCTATTCAGCCAGGCTGAATTGAAGTTTACCTATGGTAACATCTATTCAGCCAGGCTGAATTGAAGTTTAGCTAAGGTTACCTCTATTCAACCAGTATGAATTGAAGTTTACCTATGGTAACCTCTATTCAGCCAGGCTGAATTGAAGTTTACCTATGGTAACATCTATTCAGCCAGGCTGAATTGAAGTTTACCTATGGTAACCTCTATTCAGCCAGGCTGAATTGAAGTTTACCTATGGTAACATCTATTCAGCCAGGCTGAATTGAAGTTTACCTATGGTAACCTCTATTCAGCCAGGCTGAATTGAAGTTTACCTATGGTAACCTCTATTCAGCCAGGCTGAATTGAAGTTTACCTATGGTAACCTCTATTCAGCCAGGCTGAATTGAAGTTTACCTATGGTAACCTCTATTCAGCCAGGCTGAATTGAAGTTTACCTATGGTAACCTCTATTCAGCCAGGCTGAATTGAAGTTTACCTATGGTAACCTCTATTCAGCCAGGCTGAATTGAAGTTTACCTATGGTAACCTCTATTCAGCCAGGCTGAATTGAAGTTTACCTATGGTAACCTCTATTCAGCCAGGCTGAATTGAAGTTTACCTATGGTAACCTCTATTCAGCCAGGCTGAATTGAAGTTTACCTATGGTAACCTCTATTCAGCCAGGCTGAATTGAAGTTTACCTATGGTAACCTCTATTCAGCCAGGCTGAATTGAAGTTTACCTATGGTAACCTCTATTCAGCCAGGCTGAATTGAAGTTTACCTATGGTAACCTCTATTCAGCCAGGCTGAATTGAAGTTTACCTATGGTAACCTCTATTCAGCCAGGCTGAATTGAAGTTTACCTATGGTAACCTCTATTCAGCCAGGCTGAATTGAAGTTTACCTATGGTAACCTCTATTCAGCCAGGCTGAATTGAAGTTTACCTATGGTAACCTCTATTCAGCCAGGCTGAATTGAAGTTTACCTATGGTAACCTCTATTCAGCCAGGCTGAATTGAAGTTTACCTATGGTAACCTCTATTCAGCCAGGCTGAATTGAAGTTTACCTATGGTAACCTCTATTCAGCCAGGCTGAATTGAAGTTTACCTATGGTAACCTCTATTCAGCCAGGCTGAATTGAAGTTTACCTATGGTAACCTCTATTCAGCCAGGCTGAATTGAAGTTTACCTATGGTAACCTCTATTCAGCCAGGCTGAATTGAAGTTTACCTATGGTAACCTCTATTCAGCCAGGCTGAATTGAAGTTTACCTATGGTAACCTCTATTCAGCCAGGCTGAATTGAAGTTTACCTATGGTAACCTCTATTCAGCCAGGCTGAATTGAAGTTTACCTATGGTAACCTCTATTCAGCCAGGCTGAATTGAAGTTTACCTATGGTAACCTCTATTCAGCCAGGCTGAATTGAAGTTTACCTATGGTAACCTCTATTCAGCCAGCTGAATTGAAGTTTACATATGGTAACCTCCATTCAGCCAGGCTGAATTGAAGATTTTCCATGGAAAGCTTTATTCAGCCAGTCTATATTGAAGATTTTCCACGGAAAGCTCTATTCAGCTAAGCTGAATTAAATTTATATATAGCTTTTATAGCCGTAATGAATTGAAAATTTCGTGTAGGTCATCCCTATTTTAATATCGTTGTCTATTGTATTAAATTTTATAAATAATTAATTATTTTAAATATTGTCACATAATGCGACAACGCATCAACACATTCCAAATAGACGAGCTGGAGGTACGTACCACTCGTTCACATCTCCGCCGACCGCTTAGAACTGAAAACAGCAACAATCAAAATGTTGTTGTTTTACACCTTAAGGCATTCCACGGTAAATAAAACCAACAGAGGTTTAGTGATTTTAAAACGCTTCAAAAGTTCAGTTCACAGCCGATAACGCTGAGAAGACACGCCACACCATATATTTCTGAATAAAAATAACAAAATACTCTTCCGAAAATAATAAAATTTAAAATAAATTTTGTGATAATTATTTAGAAAAATACACCACAAAAATGTTGTTGTAGAAAGGAAACGTGTTTAAAGGTATATAATTAAAAAATTAAAATTAATTAGAAAAAAATTAACAAAAAATAATGTGACTGTAAATTTGTGTATTGTAAATATTCATAAAAAATTTAAAAATACAATTAAAAAATGATGCCAAAATAGACTCGAATGCAGTTTAATGAATCATTTTTTGGTCGTTTAGAAAGCGTCGTAGAATTGCCACCCGCTACAGATTTTAAATAAGATCCAAAAATAGAAGTATAGCAGGAGTTTGTCTGGTACCTTATATACATTCGATGCCACAACCCAATGCCAATATGCACCATTAGACATCAGTTACATTGTGATTATAAAATATCATCCAAAAATGCCTGCCTATCAGCAATAACATGTCAACAATTAACCCTGTGTCAAATATTCTGAGTTTTGAAAGACCAAAGGTCTATTTAAAACTGACTCGGCTTGAAAATTTAGAGAAAACAGAATCTTAAGAGGAAATTTTTAATCAATTCAGTCCAAAGAAATCAGCGTACCATTCATTGGTCCTCCCCTTGTCTTCCTACACATTTTATATGATCAGTGATATGATTACTCACTCAGTCATTGTCGCAATTACGCTATCGTTTTGTAATAACATTAATGTCAATTTTACTTACGTCAAGCTAATGAATTTATTATAGTATTACGATATATAAACCTGGCAATGTACACATTAAATTGTAATTATAACAAAATATTCCTCTGAACTTTTGGACCTATTTAATATATAATTCAAAATATGTATTCGATAACATTTTCTTTCCTTTATTAGAAGATCAGAATAACTACGCATATATGGCGGAAGGTCTTCTTATAGAATCAAGGGCGATCATGCAATTTTGTCATAGGGAGCGAAGGGGTTGAAAAATAGAAAAAAACAATCGTCTAAAATACCAAAAAAATTTATCATCGTTTCATTTCGGACAAAAATTTGAAGACGAATTTTCATAGAACACTAAGTAGATAAAGTGGTCTTTGGGGTTACCAGACGCCCGGTCACATGGGACTGAAACTGGAAATAACTCGGTTATGAAATCCAGCCAGATATTCCTTTACTTGTACCGCATGTAGTGTGGAGAAATCTCAACTCTCCACACCATCACAAACATTTACGATCTTGTCCGGCAAACTTTCTCACATGAACTCTAGGGCGAGAATAGATCCCCTCTCAATATATAAGTGCAAGTTGTGTTCCTTTACTTACCTGAGGTTACCATTTGTTACCATTTTTAACCTGCAAAGCGTTCCTTAACCCCAAAATGTGGTAAAACTAGAAGCAATTTTTAAGAGAGTGGGAGAGAGATAGAGGCAAATTTCTTCGGGTAAAAAATTGCAATGAACGGAAACAAACAAAACAATTCCCGTACCAATCACACAAAGCCACAAACTTTTCAGCTTCTCTGAATCGTCTACTCCCTAGGAGAGCCCTCTAAGTAATTCCAAAGAGGGCGCCGGCCATGCATGATGTCGCTACTCCCGTGCAAAGATGTAGATGCAGATAGAGATATTGTAGAAGCAATCTTATTCCAAGAAAAATAATTATTATTATTTAAAAAATTTAAAAATATAGATGTTGTTGCTGCATTGTATTACCTGACACAAAATATATGGTTGAAGCAACAATATAATTTAGAATATTTTACAAATATATCTAGCAGCGTCTGACCACAGTGAGTGGCTTGCTGGTCTGCGTCTGACTCCAGTAAGAGCGACAGCAACACAAATTTATCGCCCTTATGGGCATTTTGATCGAGACCTGTAAGATCTTTTAATCCCCTATCCTGACCGTTGTAGTATTCAGGAACATGAGTAATCTAACTGAAGTGGCTTCTAGGCAAATTTTTCACCTGCCTCCATCCTGTTAATACCTAGGCAGTCTTGAAGAATGATTTCAGTTATGTTATCAACAAAGTTCAGGCCTATACAGGTTTATACGGGTCTGGTTCTGAATGTACTTACTTACTTACTTAGCTGGCCCATTACAGAACATTTGTTCTATAGGCCGAACTAAGAAGAGATCTCCATTCCTCTCTATTTGTTGCTTTGCACTCTGGAATACCGCGCCTTTTCATCTCAATATCCACTTGTTTGCGCCATCTATTCCTTGGCCTGCCAATTCTGCGTGCACCGCCATGTGGCATGTATTCATACGCCTTTTTAGCGGGTTCATCATCGCTCATTCTTATGATATGGCCTAGCCAACGCAATCGCTGCATCTCGATACGTTTAACAATATTGATGTCGTTGTATAGCAGATACAGCTCGTGGTTCATGCGACGTCGATATTCACCGTCAACGCAGATTGGTCCGTAGATCTTTCGAAGAATTTTTCTCTCAAACACACCAAGCACTGCCATGTCTGCTTGCGCAAGTACCCAGGCTTCGGAGCCATACATCAGCACGGGTAGTATCAGTGTTTTGTAGAGCGTTATTTTTGTTTGACGAGATGTGGCTTTGTTTTTAAACTGCTTACTTAATCCAAAGTAGCATCTGTTGGCCAATACAATTCTTCTTTTTATTTCACAACTGATGTCGTTTGTTGTGTTGACGGAGGTGCCGAGGTAGACGAAGTCTTTTACTACCTCAATATTATAGGAACCAACTTCCACAGTCGGTCCGAGCTCAATGGACGCATTGCGCGTCGACACCATCAACTTGGTCTTCTCACCGTTTACCGCCAGACCCACTTTAGCAGATTCTCCTTCGACCTTTATAAAGGTATCAGTTACTTCTTTTACTGATCGACCCATGATGTCTATATCATCAGCATAAGCAAGTAACATGTGACTATTGGTGTAGATTGTGCCACTTCTTTTGACGTTTGCCTCTCGTATAACCTTTTCTAGCAGGATGTTGAAGAGGTCACACGAAAGGCTGTCTCCTTGTCTGAAACCTCTTTTGGTACCAAACTCTTCGGAGAGGTTCTTTCCTATTTTAACTGAGGACCTCGTGTCAGTTAAAGTCATTTTACAAAGCCGGATGAGCTTTGCGGGAATACCAAATTCAGACATGGCTTGGAATACCTTTGAGCGCAGCGGACTGTCGAAGGCTGCTTTATAATCGACAAAAAGGTGGTAGGTGTCGATCTGCATCTCTTGGGTCTTCTCCAGGATTTGCCGCAGGGTAAATATCTGGTCAATGGTGGACTTGCCAGGTCTAAAGCCGCATTGGTATGGTCCAATAATCTCGTTGACCATTGGCTTTAGTCGTTCGCACAATATCCCTGACACGATCTTGTAGGCAATAGGGAGTAGACTTATGCCCCTATAGTTAGAGCATACAGTCTTATCTCCCTTCTTGTGGACGGGGCACAGGATACTCAGGTTCCAATCGTCGGGTACTCGTTCTTCCTGCCAGATGGTGCTAACTAGCTGATGAATACACCTTATCAGCGTGTCGCCTCCGGTTTTGAACAGCTCGGCTGGTAAGCCATCGGCCCCTGCTGCCTTATTATTCTTCAGCCGATTTATTGCTGTCTTTACCTCATCTTGGCTGGGCGGTATACATTCAATACCATCTTCTGGGATTGGGACTGTGGTATCTTCGTCTTCTTCGCTGCTATTGGATACCAACAGATTTGAAAAATGTTCTTTCCATATCCTGAGTATACTATCTGTATCAGTTACCAAATTACCTTGCTGGTCTCTACAGGAGGATGTGCCTGTACCAAAGCCATCAGTTTGATGCTTGACTCTTTGGTAGAATTTTCGGACTTCATTCTGGCTCCTGTACATCTCGATTTTTTCACACTCCCGCTTTTCCATCTCTCTCTTTTTCCTGCGGAAAAGACGTTTCTCCTCTCTCCTTTTCTCCCTGTATCTCTCTCGTGCGCTACGCGTTGCTACGGATTGTAAAGTAGCCTTATATGCCGCATTTTTCTCTTCGGTGGCAGCACGACACTCCTCATCATACCATGGATTCCTTGGTGGAGGTCTCTGGTATCCAAGTATGGATTTTGCGGCTGTTTGCATGGAGTGGGCAATGCTTTGCCATTGCGCTGATATGTTATCGGGATGAGGAGGGCTTTGATTAAGCAATTGGGCTAGTTGAGTGGAATATGCTGTGGCTATCTGTTGTGATTGCAGCTTACCGATGTCTAACTTTCGTGTTGTGTCTGCTCGTACTTTGTTTGCTACGTTTAAGCGGGTGCGTACCTTTGCTGCAACAAGGTAGTGGTCCGAATCAATGTTTGCGCCTCGGAACGATCGTACATCCAACACGCTCGATGAATGTCTTCCATCTATCAGAACATGATCAATTTGGTTTCTTGTTTTCTGATCTGGAGACAGCCAGGTGCCCTTATGAATATCGAGATGATTAAATCTGGTACTGCTAACTACCATGTTTTTTGCAGCTGCAAAGTCTATCAGTCTCATACCATTGTCAGATGTTTCACTGTGGAGACTGAATTTCCCGACTGTTGGGCCAAAGATATTCTCCTTTCCAATTTTGGCATTAAAATCGCCTAGAATGATTTTAATGTCGTGGGCAGGGCAACGGTCATATGTTTCTTCTAAGCACTCGTAAAATATATCTTTGGTCTGTTCGTCCTTTTCTTCAGTGGGAGCATGAGCGCAAATAAAGCTGATGTTGAAGAATTTAGCTTTTATTCGAATTGCAGCAAGTCTTTCATTCACTGGAGTGAAGCTGGATACAAGATGTTTTAGTCTCCGACTAACTACGAATCCACAACCAAACTCATGCTTTACGTCATGGCAGCTATAATACAGTGCGTCACCTTTAGGTGTTGTTGTGACGCCTTTCCCAATCCATCGTATTTCCTGTATGGCAGTAATATCGGTCTTGTACTTTTCAAGTACGTCTGCCAATGCGAAGACTGCACCTTCTCTATAAAGAGTGCGAACATTCCAGGTGCAGATTCGCAGATCATGGTCCTTAAAACGTTTGCGGGGTTCGTCAACTTTAGAGGGGTTTGTTTTTCTTTTCTTTCGTTTTTTCATAGTAGGCTGTTTATTCTAGGGGAGGGTTACTAACCCGACGCCCAAACCCAAGTTTTTAACGTTCTTATGGGTGAACGCGCGGCACATGTTAGCTCACTACCTTTAACGGGTGTTAAAGGCAGTTCCCCAGGTGACACCACGGGGAGGTCAGTGTCCACTTGGGATGAAAGAGGGACCAAGATAAATCCTGGGCTTTGCCATGTTAAAACCGGTCAGGACCGTTCCTTGGTATCTTCCATCCCCTACGTCACCCCTGGTTCTGAATGTAATGGCCGGAAACGTAATTTAACTTCGGACTTCAAGTTTGGACCCAATCTCTATAAAGGAGCTGTGGTCAAAATAAGTGTCCTTATGACACCATCATCCCAAAAAAACGGAAAATATCGCTACATCGGACAATATTTTTTAAACATAAGCTTTCCAATGATAACCATCATGTCCTGACAGAATTTTCCTAAAAGGAGCTTTTACCACAGCTCTTACTTACGGGTCACCATAAAAAAGGTTAAATGTCGCGACATCGGGCAATATTTTTTTAAAGATTTTATTATCTCAGTAGATAGCAATCTCCATAAGCTTTCCAATGATACTCATGTTGTACTGGCAAAATTTTCCTAAAAGAAGCTGTGGTCGAAATAAGTGTCTTTATGGCAGGGTCACAAAAAAACTGTAAATATCACGACATCGGCAATATTTTTTAAAGATTTTATTAGCTCAGGAGATAGCAATCTCGATAAGCTTTCCAATGATTCCCATGTTGTCCTGGCAAAATTTTCCTAAAAGAAGCTGTGGTCGAAATAAGTGTCCTTATGGAAGGATCGCCCAAAAAAATGGTAAATATCGAGACATCGGGCAATTTTTTTAACGATTTTATTAGATCAGAATTTAGCTATATCGATAAGCTTTCCAATGGTATCCACTTTGTCCTGGCAGAGTTTTCCGTAAACGACCTAAAAGGATATTTTTTTTACAAAGAAACACATTTTTGAATAGCTCTGTTATGTTTAACAGTACTCTGCTTACGCGCTGTTAAATAAAGCGTTAACAGAGCGGCTTGTGTCTTCGCTAGTTAAATACGAGTTTATCTTAATGGACGAGAAGTAAATTTGAAAACATGCTAAGCGCGATGAACACAGTAATGACTGATGCGAAAAACATCCATAAACTCCTCAGAGATATTTTCATACAGGCTGTGGACGTATACCAGCAGCTGAGACAAAATAGGGAAGTAATCACTCTATGTAAAGTTGCGAGAGAGACCCACGAAGACGAAAAAGTGCAAATGCACCCAGCAAAATGTTCGACGCCAAAGATGCCATTCAATCATGGGTGCAAGTGATCTGGCATGTCGTTTTTTTAGCATCTTCATCGATGAATTTTATATGAGCGTGGACCCCAAAAAATTCTATTAATTTTTGGATCCAAAGCATGTCATTTTCACCAATGCTTTGGCATGTCATTTTCACCAACCCTTTGCAATGACGTTATCATTACGACGAGAGTTTTAACAACGTTAGTTGTGATTTCGAGTCTCCGAAAACATCAAGCCTATTGTCAATAATTATTCTTATATACAAGGTGGCGCAAAAGTAATCCTCCTATCAGAAAATGCTATAATTTTTGCGATTGGTCCCTAATGTCAGTTCTGTTTTGACAATTGTGTAGTAAACACATGCGAAATACACGTTGATAAACAATGTTACGCTACACTGCTCCAGAACGCGGAATATTGGAGTATCGTTCTGCAGAGAATATTGCTGCTGTAGTCGAGGATGTCACGGATGCGCCTTCGACATAGACCAGACGACGTGCCACGCAAATGGGTATCAGTTGACGGTCTTTACAGCGAATTTTGGTACAATATTTGAAGATGTTTCCGTACAAAGTCCAGACGGTGCATCAGCTGTTAAATGCTGACCGCCAATCGCGTCAAACATACGATCAATCCATTCTTAATCACCACCAAGAGGAAGATGATTTTTCATCAAAAATAATCATGAGTGATGAGGCGCTCCAGACTTCTTTTTGTGGGGCTTTTTGAGCCCCTTCAAGCCTCAGACTCTTTCAGCTCTTAAAGACAATATCCGCCAAGAATGTTGACTTATCGCCGGAAGTTTTGGCCAAAGTGATGTAACATGCCATAAAAAGGGCTCAAATGACAATAAACTGTGGCGGCGGCCATTTATCTGATATCGTATTCTCGACTTGATGTTAAAAAATTAAAAGACCAAATAAAAATAATCCACAATGAAAATCAAAGACTTTCATTTTTTTTAATTACAGTCAAAAAACTTCGGAAGATTACTTTTGCGCCACCTTGTACATTAATATAGTGGAAATTAATATTAATTCTTTTCTTATGGTGAAATAATCTTTTTAATATGCTTAATGTTTTTGATTTTTTATACCACTTATGTATTGTAAGCGTTTTTTGTCTAGATATCTACTTTAAACAATGCAAGTTCCACATTATATTATGAGTTAAATATTGAATGAATTATTTTAGATTTCTTTATTACTATTTTTAATAAAAATCCCGTATGCTAACCAGGATTTTTTTATTAAATAATGAATTAATATGTTGTACATTAAAATATAAATAAATCGCTATTTTGACAATAAAACGACACTTTTTCATTTGCGCGTTGACAACCCTAATCACAAAAACATCCCTCGGTTGTCTATTTGCTGCGACGAATAGACAACCGAGTGCTAAATATGTAAGCGTGGTCGTCGATTATGCCTAACGAAAAAAAAGCTTAGGTTTAAAAATACGAAATAAGCAAAGGTGCACAAAAAAGGCGTTCGTTTGCTTAGTTAGCCGTGTGTGTCAATGTTGTGCAGCAATTGATGTGTACAGCTAATGCTAATGTTTTTAAATACTGGTTTTAAACCCTACATAAATGTACTGCTGGTTTCAATGAAAATAATACAATTTTCTTTTCTAAAGGTAAGGTCATATTAGGCAAATATTTTCTCCAGCGACCGGCAGTGTGCGCTTACTGAGAGCAAATATTTGCCTAATGTGACCGTACCTTAAGAAGATCGACCTGTCTTTTAATGCATACATATATTATTTAAAAGATCCTCATATTCACAATTATACTACGTTTTACTGCATGTAGTTCACGATCTACAATAACTATCGTGTGTTCAGGCTGATACTTTTATTTCAACTAAAGGCAGAAATTCGGAAATTGGATGTTGAATTAACAATCTAACCCCATTCTCTCTAAACAAAAAAACCTACTAATTTCAAAAACGTTACCAATATTCTTTGCATGATATGAGGATTAGCTTCGCTCTATTTGTTTTACCTTAGTGAATTTTGTAATTAGGTCACGTAGTGGTTTACCCAGTGGATGATCAGTCATTTAATTCATTCATTTATTGCGTTCATTACCTCTGTGTTTTTTATCCGATAATTTATCTTTGTTAATTTGGTATGTGTTGAAGTCTTTCAATCCAAATAGATTGGTAACCTGCCAATCACTTCAAAGAGACCTATTTCAACAAAAGAGATTCGCAAATCATTTATTCAGAGGCAGTGGATAATTTGAAAATAAATCGGTTATTGCCCAATACATACCGAACAAAATCAGTAATGTTTAATAATCGCTTAATTAGCTTTAGATAGGCACTGAAAGACAATCTGTATTACAGCCTATTGTTCGGAATATATCGGCTCTTATTTTTTTCGACAAGAGATAAACTCAATTAACAATTATTAATGGGTGTCAACTAACGCCCAATTTTTTTTATTAATTACCTCCAAACCATTGTCTCCTCTCCATTGAGTGTTTGGCATCCAGCCGCTGAGCGGCAGTAACAACAAAAGTTATGTACTCAAAAATATAAATAAATAAAACAATTGTTGGTGTAAAATAAATAAATTGTTAATGAAATTGTCTGCTGTTGGCTATTGTTGTCACTCGGCTAATGCATATTACTTCAATCTATTGAGAGGATATGCGAGAGGCATGCACTTGAAAATTATGCCAAGTCATTCGCAAGTTTTAAATATCAGTTATCGGAGACAATCGTGATTGGTATTAAAGGTTAACGAGAGAGGTATAATAAATTAAAGAAAGTTGTACAGCGTTAGGTTGAAGTGTTCTATGGTAAGAAACATATAGAAGACCTCAGATCTTCATATAGAAGACTACAAGACTTCCTATAGAAGACCACAGTCCTTTCTATAGACGACCACAGATCTTCCTATAGAAGACTACAGGTCTTCCTATAGAAGACCATAAGTCTTCCTATAGAAGACCAAACGTTTTCATATAGAAGACTCGAGGTCTTCCTTTAGAGGGCCACAGGTCTTCCTATTGAAGAACACAGGTCTTTCTATAGAAGACCCCATTTTTTTCCTATATAAGACCTGAGGTCTTCCTATAGAAGACCAAAGTTCTTCTAGAAGTCTTCCTACAGAAGGCCAGGTGATGTCTTTCTATATAAGACCAGAGGTCATCCTAAAGAAGACCATAGGTTTTCCAATAGAAGGCCATAGGTTTTCACCTAGAAGATCTCCGGTCGTCCTATAGAAGACCTCTGGTTATTCTATGGTCTTCCTATAGAAATCTACTCGTTTTTCTTCCTAATGAAGATCAGAGTTCACAGGACTTCCTACAGACCCCAGGTGTTCATATAGAAGACCTCAAGTCTTCATATAGAAGACCTCAAGTCTTCATATAGAAGACCTCAAGTCTTCATATAGAAGACCTCAGGTCTTCATATAGAAGACCTCAGGTCTTCATATAGAAGACCTCAGGTCTTCATATAGAAGACCTCATGTCTTCATATAGAGACCTCAGGTATTCATATAGAAGACCTCAGGTCTTCATATAGAGACCACAGGTATTCATATAGAAGACCTCAGGTCTTCATATAGAGACCTCAGGTTTTCGTATAGAATACCTCAGGTATTCATAGAGAAGACCTCAGGTATTCATATAGAAGACCTCAGGTATTCATATAGAAGACCTCAGGTCTTCATATAGAGACCACAGGTCTTCATATAGAGACCTCAGGTATTAATATTGAAGACCACAGGTCTTCATATAGAAGACCATAGGTCTTCATATAGAAGACCATAGGTCTGCATATAGAAGACCTATGGCATTCATATAGAAGAGCACATGTCTTCATATAGCAGACCTCAGGTATTCATATAAAAGACCTCAGGCATTCATATAGAAGACCTCAGGTATTCATATAGAAGACCTCAGGTCTTCATATAGAGACCACAGGTCTTCATATAGAGACCTCAGGTATTAATATTGAAGACCACAGGTCAGAAGACCTCAGGTCTTCATATAGAAGTCCTCAGGTCTTCATATAGAAGACCTCAGGTTTTCATATAGAAGACCTCAGGTCTTCATTTAGAAGACCTCAGGTCTTCATATAGAAGACCTCAGGTCTTCATATAGAAGGCCTTAGGTCTGCATATAGAAGACCTCATGTCTTTATATAGAATACCTCAGGTCTTCATATAGATGACCTCTGGTCTTCATATAGATGACCTCTGGTCTTCATATTGACGACCTCAAGTCTTCATATAGACGACCTAAGGTCTTCATATAGAATACTACAGGACCTCTGGTCTTCATATAAAAGACCTCAGATCTTCATATAGAAGATCTCAGGCCTTCATATAGAAGATCTCAGGCCTTCATATAGAAGACCTCAGGTCTTCATATAGAAGACCTCAGATCTTCATATAGAAGACCTCAGGTCTTCATATAGAATACCTCTGGTCTTCATATAAAAGACTTCAGATCTTTATATTGAAGACCTCAGGTCTTCATATAGAAGACCTCAGGTCTTCAACTAGAATACCTCTGGTCTTCATAAAAAGACCTCAGATCTTCATATAGAAGACCTCAGATCTTCATATAGAAGATCTCAAGTCTGCATATAGAAGACCATAGTTCTTCATATAGAAGACCTCAGGTCTTATATAGAAGTCCATAATTTTTCATATGGAAGACCTCAGGTTTTCTTATAGAGGAAGGTCTTTTAAATTTCCCAAATTTATCACACTCTCCTCCTAACAACTAATTCCGACTGAGAATAATCTCAAAACAAAATGCAAAGCGTTGCCAATTGTTTGTGAGGGGGAAAAATCGTTAAACCTGCCGGCAACATGATTTGTCATCGTCGTCAATTCTCACCTCCATAGACCGCATTAATAAAAGGCAATAAAATTTTGCTCTTCTCAGTTGGTCACTGTTGTTGTTGTTTGCTGTAGATCACACACAAAATGTTTGTTGGCTAAACGCAACGATCTCTTATGCTTGAATTTTGTAAGCGTTTTAGTTTACGATATCTGAGGCCAACTAAACAGCAAAAGCTTAATGGCCCAGACAGTTACTCTGTGGGTTACCAGTGTTAATATAACCTTCGATCATAGCACACAGTTTGACGGTATACGAGTGAGACGCATAAAACAATTTTATTTTATAGACGAGGCACAAGCATCGAACGATCAAATTGATCGAATGCGTGTTGATATTCAAATTGAAAAAAACAGTTAAAGTTTTGGCGGTGGAACATCATTTTCAAGTGGCATTTGTTTAAGTGTTGTAATTCCCAACTTTTTCAGCCTCCATAAAGCAGAAGAACAAAAAAATGGAAATTTGAATTCTTGAATTTCGAAATTTCAATACTCATTTTCATTGACAACAACAACGACAATAATCAAATCATACTCTGTGTGTGTTCTCTGTAAATTTCCTCCAACAACAAGTTCAACAACTTTGTTTTGTTTATGTGCGACGAATGTAGACGAGGAAAGCAAAAAAGCAAAGCAAAAAAAACAGTTTTTATTAACTCAAGATTTTGTGAATTCATAAATCACTTGCAACAACAAATAAAACGCTTGAAAACTTTTTTGTCTCGAGCAGGTGTTCAAAGGAGGAAACCTGTTGTCAAAAACAATAAACAAAATCCTTAATAACCCATCATCATCAGCTTCGTCATGTTGCCCAATAATAACAATAAAAATGGCAAACATCTGTTTGACGAGGAGGACCAATTGTTGAGCTCCCTAACAAACAAAAATGGTGTAATTTTTGAAACCGAATTAAAAAATTCAACTACACAAGCTATGGAAAATCTTTCATTGATGGATAAAATTCATCCTTCAATGCGGACCTTAAGGTATTCAATGGTGATTATTTAATAAATGGTTTATTTATTTATTTATCTACTTATTTTGTCTGTATTGGGAATAGAGAGGTGTGCTTTAACCTTCTGGTAGCTTAATTTGTTTTTCTTTAATCATCATCATTGTCATCATCATCGGCAGCAGCAGCAAGGTACCCAGTTTATAATGTCAATATGATTACAATCTTTTATAGATAGATGATGTACACATGTTCATACATGTGTTTATTGCCAGCTGCTCTTCACACACCTCCAAAACTTATTTAGGTGTACACTCCCCTCTAATCTTTATCAAGAGATAAAAATTCAAGAATGTTTTATATTTTATTGAAGCTTCAATTTTTTTTATTTGGAGCCCAATGATTAATGAAAATCTGCCGTTCAGAGCCTATAAAGTCAGCCGATCCACTGAAAGAGACAGTTATTGGTAAATGGTTCGACCAGTAAGAATGTTAAATTGACAGTTGTCCTTATTTGCCTCAATGGGCGGAACGTTATTTACATTTGGCGAACTGTAACGCTCTTCACTAAATCTACTGGGATGTCTTCTTTCAACGTACCAAAAGTTCTGCCAGTCAAATATGTGCCTTTATGATCATTACTTCGTTCGGAATCACGTAATTCGTGATGTCCATTACAGTCTTCTAGTAGCAGACAAGCGCCCAAATGTCATCTCCTTTATAATAACAAACCCTAGGGACTATTTAGACAAACGTAGAGGACCCTATGGAACATCTATACTAGACAACACTTGCCATCTACTCTGCAATTTTTTATCGTAGGGGCCATCTACTCTGCAATTGTTTATCTTACAAAGGGTCCATAGAAGCCCTCATTCTTTCAAAATGGGTCTATAGAAGTATCCATTCTTTCAAAATGGGTCTATAGAAGCATCCATTCTTTCAGAAAGGGTCTATAGAAGCACCCTTCCTTTCAGTCTATAGAAGCACCCTTCCTTTCAGTCTATAGAAGCACCCTTCCTTTCAGTCTATAGAAGCACCCTTCCTTTCAGTCTATAGAAGCAGCCTTTCTTTCAGCAAGGGTCTATAGAAGCAGCCTTTCTTTCAGCAAGGGTCTATAGAAGCACCCTTTCTTTCAGCAAGGGTCTATAGAAGCAGCCTTTCTTTCAGCAAGGGTCTATAGAAGCACCCTTTCTTTCAGCAAGGGTCTATAGAAGCACCCTTTCTTTCAGCAAGGGTCTATAGAAGCACCCTTTCTTTCAACAAGGGTCTATAGAAGCACCCTTCCTTTCAGTCTATAGAAGCACCCTTCCTTTCAGTCTATAGAAGCACCCTTCATGTCAGTCTATAGAAGCAGCCTTTCTTTCAGCAAGGGTCTATAGAAGCACCCTTTCTTTCAGCAAGGGTCTATAGAAGCACCCTTTCTTTCAGCAAGGGTCTATAGAAGCACCCTTTCTTTCAGCAAGGGTCTATAGAAGCACCCTTTCTTTCAGCAAGGGTCTATAGAAGCACCCTTTCTTTCAACAAGGGTCTATAGAAGCACCCTTCCTTTCAGTCTATAGAAGCAACCCTCCTTTCAGTCTATAGAAGCAACCTTCCTTTCAGTCTATAGAAGCACCCTTCCTTTCAGTCTATAGAAACAACCTTCCTTTCAGTCTATAGAAACACCCTTTCTTTGAGCAAGGGTCTATAGAAACACCCTTTCTTTGAGCAAGGGTCTATAGAAACACCCTTTCTTTGAGCAAGGGTCTATAGAAGCACCCCTTCTTTGAGCAAGGGTCTATAGAAGCACCCTTTCTTTGAGCAAGGGTCTATAGAAGCACCCTTTCTTTGAGCAAGGGTCTATAGAAGCACCCTTTCTTTGAGCAAGGGTCTATAGAAGCACCCTTTCTTTGAGCAAGGGTCTATAGAAGCACCCTTTCTTTGAGCAAGGGTCTATAGAAGCACCCTTTCTTTCAGCAACGGTCTATAGAAGCACCGTTTCTTTCAGCAAGGGTCTATAGAAGCACCCTTTCTTTGAGCAAGGGTCTATAGAAGTACCCTTTCTTTGAGCAAGGGTCTATAGAAGTACGCCTTCTTTGAGCAAGGGTCTATAAAACACCCTTTCTTTGAGCAAGGGTCTATAGAAGCACCCTTTCGTTGAGCATGGGTCCATAGAAGCACCCTTTCTTTCAGCAAGGGTCTATAGAAGCACCCTTTCTTTCAGCAAAGGTCTATAGAAGCACCTTTTCTTTCGGCAAGGGTCTATAGAAGCACCGTTTCTTTCAGCAAGTGTGTATAGAAGCACCCTTTCTTTGAGCAAGGGTCTATAGAAACACCCTTTCTTTGAGCAAGGGTCTATAGAAGCACCCCTTCTTTGAGCAAGGGTCTAGGTTAGGTTAGGTTAGGTTTGGGGATGTGTAGTCAATATATATGTATATTGACTACGCCACTCGGAGACCTTTCGGTCCATTGTGATCATCCATAAAGAAAAAAGGAGGTTCAGAATTACCTGAAAAGAGAAGAGAAAAGAGAGAAGACTAAAGAAAAAAGGGGGTGTGGTTTGGAGAGTAATAATAAATGAATTAATTATAAGAAATAATGAAGATGTAATAAAGACAGAGAGGGTGGTTTTTTTGGCGATGGTGGAAAAAACTGTCAGAGAAGTAGTTACGCTTATGGGTCGCGCCGTCCCAGCCACTTCAGATTTTTAATGATGTTGTTTATGATTGTTGGTTCCATGTTTGAGTAGAAGGTTAAGCTTGGAGGAAAGCGTACTCCTGTTAGTCTATACCGCTTTCGAGTTAACATCGGGCAACGACATAGAATATGCTCGATCGTCTCCGTTTCCTCCTCATCTTCACAGAGCCTGCAATAGTCCACGCCATCATCCTGCCATTTGCCGATAAAAGCTCGGATGTTGCAATGGCCGGTAATGACTCCCGTCAATACCCTGATTTCTGACTTACTCAGACTTAAAAGCGAAGTTGTTCTCTTTGTTGAAAGATTCGGCCAAATGGCCCTTGACACGTTGCACCTTGGTTCATTATGCCATAGTTCCTTGGCCTGTTCTTCAAAGAACGTCTCCACCTTCCGAAAAACGTGACATATGGGTGGTTTAATAGAAACAGTGATAGCTTGACTTGTTGATTGAGATCCGTGTCTTGCCAATTCATCTGCCTTCTCGTTTCCCACAATGTCACAGTGACCCGGTACCCAGCAGAGTCGGACAGCGTTAGTTAGGTTCGCCAAAGCAGTTCTACACTCAAGAACGGCCTCAGACATGATATTGGGGGATTTGATGGCTTTAAGAGCCGGCTGACTATCAACGAAGATAGTCACCGGTTCAAAGATTTCAGCATCCAGACTTTTTATCAACTCTGCGGCCATTTTGATCGCGAAGATTTCTGCTTGGAAAACGCTACAGTCGCTGTTCAACCTATAAGAGTACTCGAGGCAAAGCTTTTCGCAGTAGACGCCAGCTCCGGTACCTTCTTCCATCTTGGAACCGTCTGTATAGAAAGCCAGACCGTCCAGAGGAGGGTTACCACGGATCCAGTCATCTCTACTAGGGATAACGACCTCAAAATCATCAAATCTATGGATTGGTGATAAGTAGTCGCTGAACTTCCCCTGCTGATTTAAGCCAAGGTTTGGCCCTAGCTCTCGAATGCATGCATGACCATAGGTGCTGTCACGCCAACGATTCAATTCATGTAGCCTTAGAGCACTACGTGCTGCTTGACCTTTGATGCTAATTCTCGTGGGCAAGAGGTTTAGCATCGCGTTCAGAGCTGCTTGTGGTGTACTTCTAAAAGCTCCAGTTATCAGGATCGAGGCTGCCCTTTGCACCTTGTCTATGCTGCCCGAGTTCGATTTGTGTCGAAGCGCATGCCACCAGACAAGACATCCGTAGGATAGGATGGGTCTCACCACAGTATTATACAACCAGTGTATAATAGCTGGATTTAGACCCCAACTTTTCCCAATCGAATTCTTACATGAATAGAGTGCGATCATACCTCTCTTCGTCCGTTCCTCGACGTTCCTTTTCCATCTCAGTTGAGAATCCAGGATTGTACCTAGGTATTTGGCCTCAGGAGATAGATGCAACTGCACTCCATCCAATGTTGGTGGTATGAAGTCGCCAAGCTTACGCTTTCTGGTGAACAATACCAGTTCTGTTTTCGTTGGATTTACACCAAGGCCATTTGTGGTGGCCCAACGAGACAGCTTTGATAAGGCTCCTTGCATAAGCTCCGAAATAGTGGACAAGAATTTGCCAGTTATTAGTAAAACTACATCATCCGCGTATGCGACAACCTTGATGCCCTGATTGTCGAATTCCGCCAAAATATTGTTTATCACAAGTAGCCACAGCAGCGGTGAGAGTACACCTCCCTGGGGAGTACCTCGTGTTACTGTCTTCCTTGTTGTCAACTCCCCAATACTGGAATTTATGATCCTGCTCTCCAGCATTCTCTTTATCCAGCAGATCAGGGTTTCCGGGGTGTTGACCGATCTAAGCGAGAGATGAATGGATTCAAGTTTTACGTTGTTAAAGGCTCCTTCTATATCCAGGAAAGCCGCCAAGGTAAAGTTTGAGTTCTCCATATTTCTCTCAATGAAACCCACGACCTCATGAAGAGCAGTTTCGACAGATTTACCTTTCATGTAGGCATGCTGCGAGTCGCTCAGCGAGGCAGTGTCTACAAAGCTCCTAATCTCCAGATCGATCAGTCGTTCGAGTGTCTTGAGGAGAAAGGAGGATAGACTAATAGGTCTGTAGTCTTTCGGTGCAGAGTGACTGGCTTTCCCCGCTTTGGGGATGTAAGTTACCTTTACCTCTTTCCACAGATCTGGTACGCAGGAAAGAAACAAACAGGCCCTAAAGATCTCCTCCAGAATTTGGTATATCTGCGGTGCAGCAAATTGAAGCATCGCAGGAATTACTCCATCTGGACCAGGTGACTTATAGGGTTTGAATGTACTTACTGCCCACTTTATTTTGTTTCTGCTTACAACCTTATCAATGAGGCTCTCGTCCACTGACTCTTGGACTTGGAAGTTGTCACATTCAATGTGAAGGTTACTGGCATCCGTGCAGTCAGGGAAGTGGGTCTCAGCTAGAAGGTTTAGAGTCTCAAGACCTGAGTTTGTCCACGTGCCGTCCGGTTTTTTTGACACTACCGATGGATTTGGGGTCCTTCGAGAGTATCTTACGGAATCTGGCAGCGTCGTTTACCCCTTCTACAGACTCACAGAAACAAACCCATGACTTCTTTTTGGCGCGCTTGATTTCACTCTTGTATTTGGTGAAACTCGCTTTATACGATTCCCAGTCACTGTCAAGTTTCGTCGAGTGCGCCTTGTTGTACAACTTTTTGGTGTTTTTCCGTAGTTCGCCAAGTTCCTTGTTCCACCACACCGGTTGGGATTTCTTCCCAGGATAAGTTAATGGACAGGCATCCTTATGGCAGCGAAGAAGGATTTCTGTTAGGTTGGACACCTTACTGTTAAGCTCAGCAACTGTTTCTATCCTTCCGGGGAGTGTCAGTTGATGGTTCGTCAGATCAGTGAACCTTCCCCAGTCCGTCCTTCTCGGGTTCCTATAAGGATTTTGGCGGACTCCGTCGAAAGAGATTTCAAAGTATATCCTCATATGATCCGAAAAGGAGCATTTGTTGGATACCCTCCAGTTCCTGACGACAGAATCATCTAAATTTGACAGGGTTAGATCAATGACCTCCTCCCTGCCTCTAATTTTAAAGGTGGGATCGTTTCCTATATTACATATTCTTAGATTGTAAGATAATATAAAATTGAAAATCGATTCACCTCTAGTGTTTGTGTCTTTGCTGCCCCAGTGAAAATGGTGGGCGTTGGCGTCACATCCAAGGATAACGTTACAAACGCCCAGGTTCTCCTTCAGCAGCCTGTGTACCCCCTGATTTGGTGGATCAGGGTCCTCATACGGCATGTAGATTGAGGACAGGAGAGTGGCCTTCTCCCTGCCGTTCTCCAGTCGCACCGTGCACATGTCTCCATTACTGTAATTAGATAGAAAGATTAGATTGAGGTTCTTCCTACCTACCACACAGGTCCTCACCTTGTCCCCTTCGGACGATGCAAAGACCTCGAAGTTGGCATTGTTCAGTCCAGAGACCTTATTTTTATATATATAAGGTTCCTGGACTAGAACAATGTCTACCTCTGAGTTCGTGAGGGACAGGAGTAGTTCGGCGGCAGCTGCTTTACAATGATGCAGATTAATCTGCAAAATGCGTAGCACCTGCCGCCTGCCTACTCCTACTGACTTCCGCGAGGTGGACTCAGTCGGAACCGAACCCATCCTGAACCGAAGTTCAGTTTTCCCTCACGAATCTTAAGGTACTCCTCTCCTGAGGAGTCTACCGCCATCTTAATGTCCATCCCTCCATTCTCCTTACAAGGGGTGAGACTCATTACAGTCCAGTCCTTAGTAAGGAGACCGGGGTTCTGGAGCTCCAGCATCCTCAGCAGAAGTTCCTTATCCTTATTATCTATAGAAGCACCCTTTCTTTGAGCAAAGGTCTATAGAAGCACCCTTTCTTTGAGCAAGGGTCTATAGAAGCACCCTTTCTTTGAGCAAGGGTCTATAGAAGCACCCTTTCTTTGAGCAAGGGTCTATAGAAGCACCCTTTCTTTGAGCAAGGGTCTATAGAAACACCCTTTCTTTGAGCAAGGGTCTATAGAAGCACCCCTTCTTTGAGCAAGGGTCTATAGAAGCACCCTTTCTTTGAGCAAGGGTCTATAAAACACCCTTTCTTTGAGCAAGGGTCTATAGAAGCACCCTTTCGTTGAGCAAGGGTCCATAGAAGCACCCTTTCTTTCAGCAAGGGTCTATAGAAGCACCCTTTCTTTCAACAAGGGTCTATAGAAGCACCCTTTCTTTCAGCAAGGGTCTATAGAAGCACCCTTTCTTTCAGCAAGGGTCTATAGAAGCACCCTTTCTTTCAGCAAGGGTCTATAGAAGCACCCTTTCTTTCAGCAAGGGTCTATAGAAGCACCCTTTCTTTCAGCAAGGGTCTATAGAAGCACCCTTTCTTTCAACAAGGGTCTATAGAAGCACCCTTTCTTTCAGCAAGGGTCTATAGAAGCACCCTTTCTTTGAGCAAGGGTCTATAGAAGCACCCTTTCTTTGAGCAAGGGTCTATAGAATCACCCTTTCTTTCAGCAAGGGTCTATAGAAGCACCCTTTCTTTCAGCAAGGGTCTATAGAAGCACCCTTTCTTTCAGCAAGGGTCTATAGAAGCACCCTTTCTTTGAGCAAGGGTCTATAGAAGCACCCTTTCTTTGAGCAAGGATCTATAGAAGCACCCTTTCTTTGAGCAAGGGTCTATAGAAGCACCCTTTCTTTCAGCAAGGGTCTATAGAAGCACCCTTTCTTTCAGCAAGGGTCTATAGAAGCACCCTTTCTTTCAGCAAGGGTCTATAGAAGCACCCTTTATTTCAGAAAGGGTCTATATAAGCTCCGCTTCTTCCATCTATTGCACTACTAACGATAAGCCTAGGTGTAACCTACTCAAAAGATAATAACTTGGCCTCCGATCTATTCTACAGTAGACGACCCTAAAGTATATCGACTCCGAAAGAGGACCTGTAGGTCTTCTCATAGAAAACCATTATGTCTTCTCAATTAAGTCCAAAAGGTCTTCTTCAAGAAGATCAATAGGCCTTTCATTGAAGACCAATATGTCTTCTCATAGAAGACCATTAGGTTTTCTCATTGAAGACCAGTAGTACTCCTTTAAAAAGACCAGAAGGTCGTCCCAAAGAGGTCTAGTAGATCTTCTCTTAAATAACCAGTAGTAGGACCTCCAGGTCTTCTCATAGCAGACAAGAAGTTATACTCATAGAAGACCAGTAGTAGGTCTCCTCTTAAAAGACCCACAGGTCTTCTCAAAGAAGACCTGAAGGACTTCACATAGAAGACCTGTAGGACTTCTCATAGTAGACCAAAAGGTGTTCTAAAAAACCATTAATTTTTCTCAACGAAGTCTTCGGGAAGAAATCCAAAAATCTCCTAAAAGAAGACGAATAGACCTTCTTAGAGTAGAGCAGAAGTTTTTCGCAAATCAGGCCAGTGGATTTCTTACAGAAGAACAGCACTTCTCAAAGAAGACTAATACGCCTTTCATAGAAGACCAATGTAAAATCTCAGAGAAAACTAACAGGTCTTCTAATGGGAGACCATAAAAGAGCAACAGGCTTTCTCGTATAATACCAGAGGTCTTCTCATAGATTACCAATAGGTTTTCTAATAAAAGACCAGTAGGTCTTGTCATAGAAGAGCAGCAGGCCCACTTATAGAAGGCCAATAGTTCTTTTCATAAAATATCAGAAAGTCTTCCTAAAGAAACCAGTAGGTCTTTTCATAGCCGACCTATAGTTCTATCATAGAAGACCAGTTAGCCTATATCATAGAAAACCACCAGGTCTTCTCATAAAAACCATAAGTCTGCTCATAGAAGACCACCAGATTTTCTTATAAGATATCAAATTTCTATTTTTCTAGGAAACTAGTAAATCTCCTCTTAGAATAATAGGTCTTCTCATAGAGATCATCTAATAGAAGATCAATAGGCTTTCTCACAGAACACCACTTTGTCTTCTCATAGAATATCAATATGTGTTCTCATTGCCGACAATAGTGGTGTCTCTTAGACGATCAATAGGCCTCATCTTATACGATTAATAGGCCTTCTCATAGAAGACCAAATGGTCTTCTTTTAGAAGACCAACAGACAGAAGGTCTTCTCATAGAAGCAGAAGGTCTTCCCATAGAAGACAGAAGGTCTTCCCATAGAAGACAGAAGGTCTTGTTATTCTAATAAAAATATCATCTATTTCTCAAGAGTAGACAAAAAAGCTAATGACATGACTTCTAAGCTGGTTCGTTTGTTCAGGTCTTATCTTTTTTATTGCACTTTTACCCTATCTTATATATGAGAATCTCAAATGGCTTACAAAGTTCTTTTCCTTCTTTGTTCTCTCATAACTAAGTTGAGCTCTAAAAAAAATTACAAGGCGCTTGCGTTAAGCAAGTAAAGACAATGCGAATACGTTTTCTAAATCACATCATTAATCATTTTCGCAATGTATTGTTTCCTGCGCTCCATATAAAATTCCGGCAATGTCATCATCTTAAATGCCGGAATTCCATGGAAATCAAAATATAACTGACCTTTCTCTGAAATATGACTAATTTTGCTTTGATTGTTTCAGTTCAAGTATTTAAACAATGAATTAAAAAAATAATCTCAAAATCTTTAATGATTTTCTCAAAATTGCGTCATTTTAACGTGATTCTGGAACACTTCCAATAAATCGCAAGACAAAAAACAATGACATTAATCTCTCCTTTCTTTTTGTTTCCTTACAGGCGCACACGAAGTCTAAACGCTCCCTCGCCATTTCAACAATTTGGACCATGTGGACGCATAATGAAAAATCCGGCAATGGTTATGCAAATACAAGATCCAGCCAGTCAACGTTTGACCTGGTACAAGCCACCCCTGACGGTGTTGGTAATCAAAAAAGTTCGCGACTCTACAGTGATGGCACCATTTGTTCAGCTAGTCGAGTGGTTGGTGCAAGAGAAACATATGGTGGTATGGGTTGAATCGGCGGTACTGGATGATCTTTCACTGCAGGAGGATAAAAGATTTCAAAATATTAAAGAGAAATTAGTGACATTCAAGTAAGTTTTAAAGAAATAACCACTAACCAACAAATTTCTAATTGAATCTACTTTTTTCTCCATTACAGAGATGGCCGTGATGACCTCACCGATCGCATTGATTTCATTGTATGCCTTGGCGGCGATGGCACTCTGTTATATGCCTCCCTATTATTCCAACAGTCGGTGCCACCAGTAATGGCTTTCCATTTGGGCTCCTTGGGTTTTCTTACACCATTCCAATTTGATAATTTCCAAGAACAAGTTACAAATGTTTTAGAGGGTCATGCAGCCCTTACGCTACGTAGTCGTCTGCGTTGTGTCATCTATAGGAAAAGTGATCGTCGCAAGGATTCAGATTGCCAACAAAATCAAATGAATTGTAGTATCTCAGGTGATAGTGGTGTATCAATGGATTCTTGTGGTGGTGGCAGCAGTACACATAATGCTGGTAGTGGTAAAAGCGGTTGTCGGGCACCATCAACAAATATTTTGGTAAGTCCGAAAGGTTTTAAATAGTTTTTACAAATAGTTAAAGTTTTTGTTTTTCTTTAGGTCCTCAATGAGGTGGTTATTGATCGTGGACCCTCGCCCTATCTCAGCAACATTGATTTGTTTTTGGATGGCAAATATATCACCTCGGTGCAAGGTGATGGTTTAATTGTCAGTACACCCACGGGTAGTACAGCCTATGCTGTGGCAGCTGGTGCCTCTATGATCCATCCATCAGTTCCCGCCATTATGGTAACACCCATTTGTCCACATTCGTTAAGTTTTCGTCCTATTGTTGTACCTGCTGGTGTTGAACTTAAGGTTAGTATTATCCCATAAATATTCAAAATATAGTCCTGGGTATTCGGTGAAGTATTCTCATGGAAGATCGAAGTGTGGTGTCATAGAAGTCCAAATATTTTCACAGCACAATAAATAATAATAAGAGGACCAGATGGTGCCATCGTGGTGCAATGGTATGTTCACCCGACTTGCACGCAGAAGGTCGTGGGTTCGATTCCCCGGCTAGGTAACATCAAATTTTCAACGGTGGCAAAATACCCCTCAGTAATTTTGGCGACATTTCCTCAGTATTTCAGCCATGTAAATCTTCTCCACAAGTGGTGTCTTAGGACAAGCCTTTCGGACTCGGCAATAAACTGTAAATTCCATATAATTGAGCTAATATGAATCAGGGTGCACTCATTGATGTGAGAGAAGTCTCCCTTGTCCCGCCTGGGATGTTTGTGGAACAATTATATAGGTGGTCTCTAATAGAGTATCAGTAGATCTTCTAATAAAGGACCCGAAGGTATTCAGATAGAGGCGGTGTTTTAATAGAAGACCACAAGAGCTTTTAATAGAGGACCACTTGGTTTTCTAATAGAGGACCAGAAGGTATTTTAGAAGATCTAATAGATTACCAGAAGGTCTTCTAATACAGGACAACAAGATTCTTTAATAGAAAACCACATCTAATCGAGGTAGAAAGTATAGGACCAGAAAGTCTTCTAATAGAGGACCAGTACATCCTCTAATAGAGGGCCCAAAGGTATTCTGATAAAGGAGGTCTTCTAATAGCGACCACACAGTTTTTTAATAGAGGACCACTTGGTCTTCTAATAGAGGACCACAAGGTATTTTAGTAGAGGACCATTAGGTCTCCTAATAGAGGACTACTAGTTCTTCTAATAGAAGACCACAAGGAGTTATGAAACCGAACCATACAAACGCAATACGACTGTCTGTCGTGGGAGTTGCACTTCCTCAGACGCAATGAATGGTGGATGATCTCCCAGTACATTATTCACTGTAATTTAAGATGACGCAGCATTTGTGTGAATTTCATCTAGTCCTGCCGTATTAGTCTGTTGATCTAGAGGTTCTCTCTTGTATCTCTCTCTAGAGAGTGCAGATCCTGGGCGGAGGAGCTCTATCCATAGGTTTGTGACATGGATGACAATGTCTATCGTCGATTGTAGGTTTTTTAAAGAATATTTTTCAAAAATCGTGGATTTTTTAAAGAATATTTTTTCAAATATCGTGGATTTTTTAAAGAATACTTTTTTCAAATATCGTGGATTTTTTAAAGAATATTTTTTCAAAAATCGTGGATTTTTTAAAGAATATTTTTGCAAAAATCTTGGATTTTTTAAAGAATATTTTTGCAAAAATCGTGGATTTTTTTAAGAATATTTTTGCAAAAATCGTGGATTTTTTAAGAATATTTTTTTCAAAAATCGTGAATTTTTTAAAGAATATTTTTTCATTAATCGTGGATTTTTTAAAGAATGTTTTTGCAAAAATCGTGATTTTTTTAAAGAATATTTTTTCAAAAATCGTGGATTTTTTAAAGAATATTTTTTTGAAAAATCGTGGATTTTTTAAAGAAGATTTTTTCAAAAATCGTGGATTTTTAAAGAATATTTTTTCAAAAATCGTGGATTTTTTAAAGAATATTTTTTCAAAAATCGTGGTTTTTTTAAAGAATATTTTTTTCAAAAAACTTTGGATATTTTTAAGAATATTTTTTCAAAAATCGTGCAGTTTTAAAGAATATTTTTTCAATAATCGTAAATTTTTTAAAGAATATTTTTTAAAAAATCGTGAATTTTTTAAAGATTTTTTTTTTTCAAAAATCTTGGATTTTTTAAAGAATATTTTTTTCAAAAATCGAAGATTAAAAATCTATTGGGGTATTTAAGAGCATATATCATCAGTGAATGTAGTGCAATTGTTAAAAATGCGATTATCGAAGCTTACTTTATGTGGGAGATATACTAAAATGTGACCTGTTAAAGGTGACTTTGTACCATAGTATTTTTTAGGTTACGCTTATTCTGTTTACAACTTAAAAATAGCGTCGCCATAGGTTCCCATTTGTGATTACCTCCTATTTTTACTACTTATTCTAATTTCTTTTCTCTTCCCCAGATTTCCGTATCACCTGATAGCCGTAACACATCATGGGTCTCCTTTGATGGCCGTAATCGTCAAGAACTGTTCCATGGCGATAGCCTACGGGTGACAACCTCAATTTATCCAGTGCCAAGTATATGTGCCCAAGATCAAATATCTGATTGGTTTGATTCTCTGGCTGAATGCCTACACTGGAATGTACGCAAGAAGCAAAAATGTCTTGATGAATTGTCGGATTTAACAGCATCTGGTTCTGAGGATACACTCGATGAATTGGAAAGAGGTTCGGATTCATTACTGGATAGTTAAAATTTGTTTTAGTTTATACAAAAGACCCATACAAAGCAATACCGAAATTTCATAACATAAATGTGAAATGAGTTCAAGAAGTTGATGTTTGTTTTTTTCAAAAAGAAACAAAAGTAAAACAAACATAACCTATAAAATGGTGTTAGCAATGCTTACCATAATGAAGAAGTTCTAATGCTTTCATTCATTGTAAGTTTGTATACTTTTTTTCTGTTTTTTATTATTATTTTCTATTAATTATTATTATTTTTTAATATAGTTATAACAACAACAAAAAAGCAATTGTATTATGTTTTATATAGGAGAAATCTTGAGAAAACAAGAAGAGCTTAAAAATGAATATATAAACAAAAATTGTTGCCAATTTATTATTAGTTTAATTGTAATTGTTTATTCTTTATGAAGAAAGAAGAAAAAGAAAATCATTATTTGTAAAAAATGAGAAAATAACAGTTGTTTAAGAAGCTCAAATTATGTTATTATTGAAAAATAAATTCCTAGATCATGGAAATGGTTTATTATCATAACTATTATTAATAATTATTATAATTATTGTTATAAATTAAAAACAAACAAAAAACCCCATACAACATATGTTTTCTAGTATAATTTATACAATTTAATATCATTTTCCGCATCTCCGGTTGTTAGACAAATGGTTCCAAATTAAAAATATTTGTAAAAAGATGTTTCATTGCTCATCTTTATGGGTTAGAAAAAAACATCTGTCGCTAGTTTTTGGATGATTTACTCCCCAAAAAATAACCTAAATTCCATAACATCCCCTACACGTTTAGAATTTAAGTTATATATCTTTCTTTTGCAAATATTGTGGTTTACGTCCAGCTTTACATTCGGCAATTTCCCTTGCTGACAATTGCCGCAAAGAAAATTGTCTAATGTAACTCTGGTATAAGAGAGTGAAATTGGGTAAATATTATAGCCCTGTTCCAGAACTAAAAAGTTTTTACAATTTTTACCACTTTTACACATTTTGCGTTCCCGTACACAAAATTTATATGAAAATCGTTTACGACTTTTACAACTTTTACGACTTTTACCATTTTATAAAGTACGGGAACAGGCCATATAATTTCCACATTTAGTTTCTATGAAAATTTATGACTATTTTTCAAATCTGCTACGTGAAATTTATTTTCATAATATAGATATTATTTTCTAAAAAATAATTCCACTTTTATTTTCAATTACACAAAATTCCAAATTGGTTGCTTGTGAAAAATCACTCGCTGGTACCTTATGGATTCCCCCTCCACTTTCTTCTCAATATACATTTTATCATTATCAACTTGGTTGTCTCTACACTGTGTTCCGTTTATACACAAATTATTCCTGATTTGCTGCTACTTTTTTCATAGTTTGTTTTATTTTTAAGGAATCATTACTTAAACCATTACAACAACAATATAATAAAATTAAAAACAACAATATTATACAACAATAATTTTATATGAAAAAACAAAACAAATATTTCAATATTTACTTATTACGTATATATAGTAGGTTAACGTTTTTTATTTTCTACTAAGTTTTACAAGATAATTTTTTTCTAAAAATGAACAAAAAAAAAAACAAAAAATACTCCTGTTTCTAAAAAAAACATAAATTGTGTTTTTATTTTTCTCACTTTCACTGGTCGTATCATATAGAGGGTCGCAGGAAAAAAAGAAAAACAGAAGAGAAAGAAATGGGAAAAAAGGTAGGCATCTTAGAATCAGAAAGGGTCTATAGAAGTTTCTTTTCTTTCAGAAAGGTTGCATAGAAGCATCATTTCTTTCAGAAGGGATCTATAGAAGCCACCTTTCTTTCATTCAGGATCTATAAGAGAGATAGAGAAGGGACTATAGAAGCACCCATTCTTTCAGAAAATGACTATAGAAGCACCCATTATAACAGAAAGGGGCCACAGAAGCACCCATTGTTTCAGAAAGGGACCACAGAAGCACCCACTCTTTCACAAAGGGACTATAGAAGCAACCTTTCCGTCAGAGAGGGTCTACAAAAACTTCCTTTCTTTTAGAAAGTGTCTACAAAAACTTCCTTTCTTTTAGAAAGGGTCTATAGAAGCACCCTTTCTTTTAGAAAGGGTCTATAGAAGCACCCTTTCTTTTAGAAAGGGTCTATAGAAGCACCCTTTCTTTTAGAAAGGGTCTATAGAAGCACCCTTTCTTTTAGAAAGGGTCTATAGAAGCACCCTTTCTTTTAGAAAGGGTCTATAGAAGCACCCTTTCTTTTAGAAAGGGTCTATAGAAGCACCCTTTCTTTTAGAAAGGGTCTATAGAAGCACCCTTTCTTTTAGAAAGGGTCTATAGAAGCACCCTTTCTTTTAGAAAGGGTCTATAGAAGCACCCTTTCTTTTAGAATGGGTCTATAGAAGCACCCTTTCTTTTAGAAAGGGTCTATAGAAGCACCCTTTCTTTTAGAAAGGGTCTATAGAAGCACCCTTTCTTTTAGAAAGGGTCTATAGAAGCACCCTTTCTTTTAGAAAGGGTCTATAGAAGCACCCTTTCTTTTAGAAAGGGTCTATAGAAGCACCCTTTCTTTTAGAAAGGGTCTATAGAAGCACCCTTTCTTTTAGAAAGGGTCTATAGAAGCACCCTTTCTTTTAGAAAGGGTCTATAGAAGCACCCTTTCTTTTAGAAAGGGTCTATAGAAGCACCCTTTCTTTTAGAAAGGGTCTATAGAAGCACCCTTTCTTTTAGAAAGGGACTATAGAAGCACCCTTTCTTTCAGAAAGGGACTATAGAAGCACCCGTTCTTTCAGGAAGGGACTATAGAAGCACCCGTTCTTTCAGAAAGGAACTATAGAAGCACCCCTTCTTTCAGAAAGGGACTATAGAAGCACCCCTTCTTTCAGAAAGAGACTATAGAAGCACCCCCTATTTCAGAAATAGACTATAGAAGCACCCCTTCTTTCAGTAAGGGACTATAGAAGCACCCCTTCTTTCAGAAAGGGACTATAGAAGCACCCCTTCTTTCAGGAAGGGACTATAGAAGCACCCGTTCTTTCAGAAAGGAACTATAGAAGCACCCGTTCTTTCAGAAAGGGACTATAGAAGCACCCCTTCTTTCAGAAAGGGACTATAGAAGCACCCCTTCTTTCAGAAAGGGACTATAGAAGCACCCCTTCTTTCAGAAAGGGACTATAGAAGCACCCCTTCTTTCAGAAAGGGACTATAGAAGCACCCCTTCTTTCAGAAAGGGACTATAGAAGCTCCCCTTCTTTCAGAAAAGGACTATAGAAGCACCCCTTCTTTCAGAAAGGGACTATAGAAGCACCCCTTCTTTCAGAAAGGGACTATAGAAGCACCCCTTCTTTCAGAAAGGGACTATAGAAGCACCCCTTCTTTCAGAAAGGGACTATAGAAGCACCCCTTCTTTCAGAAAGGGACTATATAAGCACCCCTTCTTTCAGAAAGGGACTATAGAAGCACCCCTTCTTTCAGAAAGGGACTATAGAAGCACCCCTTCTTTCAGAAAGGGACTATAGAAGCACCCCTTCTTTCAGAAAGGGACTATAGAAGCACCCCTTCTTTCAGAAAGGGACTATAGAAGCACCCCTTCTTTCAGAAAGGGACCATAGATGCACCCCTTCTTTCAGAAAGGGACTATAGAAGCACCCTTTCTTTCAGAAGTGGACTATAGAAGCACCCTTTCTTTCAGAAAATGTCCATATAGAAGCACCCCTTCTTTCAGAAATGGTCTATAGAGGCACCCTTCCTTTTAGAAAGGGTCAATAGCAGCATCCTTTAATTTAGAAAGGATCTATAGAAGCATCCTTTCTTTCCGAAAGGGTATATAGAAGCACTATTTCTTTCAAAAAGGGACTATAGAAGCACCCTTTCTTTCAAAAAGGGACTATAGAAGCACCCTTTCTTTCAAAAAGGGACTATAGAAGCACCCTTTCTTTCAAAAAGGGACTATAGAAGCACCCTTTCTTTCAGAAAGGGACTGTAGAAGCACCCCTTCTTTCAGGAAGGGACTATAGAAGCACCCTTTCTTTCAGAAAGGGACTATAGAAGCACCCTTTATTTCAGAAAGGGACTATAGAAGCACCCTTTCTTTCAGAAAGGGACTACAGAAGCACCATTTCTTTCAGAAACGGACTATAGAAGCACCATTTCTTTCAGAAATGGACTATAGAAGCACCCTTCCTTTTAGAAAGGGTCAATAGAAGCACCCTTTCTACGATCTATAGAAGCACCCTTTCTACGATCTATAGAAGCACCCTTTCTACGATCTATAGAAGCACCCTTTATAGGATCTACAGAAGCACCCTTTATAGGATCTATAGAAGCACCCTTTCTAATATCTATAGAAAAACCCTTTCTAGGATCTATAGAAGCACCCTTTCTACGATCTACAGAAGCACCCTTTCTACGATCTATAGAAGCACCCTTTATAGGATCTATAGAAGCACTCTTTATAGGATCTATAGAAGCACCCTTTCTAGGATCTATAGAAAAAAACCTTTCTAGGATCTATAGAAGCACCCTTTCTACGATCTACAGAAGCACCCTTTCTACGATCTATAGAAGCACCCTTTATAGGATCTATAGAAGCACTCTTTATAGGATCTATAGAAGCACCCTTTCTAATATCTATAGAAAAACCCTTTCTAGGATCTATAGAAAAAACCCTTTCTAGGATCTATAGAAGCACCCTTTCTAGGATCTATAGAAGCACCCTTTCTAGGATCTAAAGAAGCACCCATTCTAGGATCTATAGAAAAACCCTTTCTAGGATCTATAGAAGCACCCTTTATTTTAGGAAGGATCTATAGATGCGCCCTTTATTTTAGGAAGAATCTATAGAAGCACCCTTTGTTTTAGGAAGGATCTATAGAAGCGCCCTTTGTTTTAGGAAGGATCTATAGATGCGCCCTTTATTTTAGGAAGGATCTATAGAAGCACCCTTTGTTTTAGGAAGGATCTATAGAAGCGCCCTTTGTTTTAGGAAGGATCTATAGAAGCGCCCTTTGTTTTAGGAAGGATCTATAGAAGCACCCTTTGTTTTAGGAAGGATCTATAGAAGCACCCTTTGTTTTAGGAAGGATCTATAGAAGCACCCTTTTTTTTAGGAAGGATCTATAGAAGCAACCTTTCATTCAGAAAAGGTCCATATAGAAGCACGCTTTCTTTCAGAAATGGACTATAGAAGCACCCCTCCTTTCAGAAAGGGACTATAGAAGCACCCCTTCTTTCAGAAAGGGACTATAGAAGCTCCCCTTCTTTCAGAAAAGGACTATAGAAGCACCCCTTCTTTCAGAAAGGGACTATAGAAGCACCCCTTCTTTCAGAAAGGGACTATAGAAGCACCCTTCTTCAGAAAGGGACTATAGAAGCACCCCTTCATTCAGAAAGGGACTATAGAAGCACCCTTCTTCAGAAAGGGACTATAGAAGCACCCCTTCATTCAGAAAGGGACTATAGAAGCACCCCTTCATTCAGAAAGGGACTATAGAAGCACCCCTTCTTACAGAAAGGGACTATAGAAGCACCCCTTCTTTCAGTAAGGGACTATAGAAGCACCCCTTCTTTCAGTAAGGGACTATAGAAGCACCCCTTCTTTCAGAAAGGGACTGTAGAAGCACCCCTTCTTTCAGAAAGGGACTATAGAAGCACCCCTTCTTTCAGAAAGGGACTATAGAAGCACCCCTTCTTTCAGAAAGGGACTATAGAAGCACCCCTTCTTTCAGAAAGGGACTATAGAAGCACCCCTTCTTTCAGAAAGGGACTATAGAAGCACCCTTTCTTTCAGAAATGGACTATAGAAGCACCCTTTCTTTCAGAAAGGGACTATAGAAGCACCCTTTCTTTCAGAAAATGTCCATATAGAAGCACCCCTTCTTTCAGAAATGGTCTATAGAGGCACCCTTCCTTTTAGAAAGGGTCAATAGCAGCATCCTTTAATTTAGAAAGAATCTATAGAAGCATCCTTTCTTTCCGAAAGGCTATATAGAAGCACCATTTCTTTCAAAAAGGGACTATAGAAGCACCCTTTCTTTCAAAAAGGGACTATAGAAGCACCCTTTCTTTCAAAAAGGGACTATAGAAGCACCCTTTCTTTCAGAAAGGGACTACAGAAGCACCCTTTCTTTCAGAAACGGACTATAGAAGCACCATTTCTTTCAGAAATGGACTATAGAAGCACCCTTTCTCTTAGAAAGGGACTATAGAAGCACCCTTTCATTCAGAAAAGGTCCATATAGAAGCACGCTTTCTTTCAGAAATGGACTATAGAAGCACCCTTTCTTTCAGAAAGGGACTATAGAAGCATCCTTTCTTTCAGAAAAGGTCCATATAGAAGCACCCTTTCTTTCAGAAATGGTCTATAGAAGCACCCTTCCTTTTAGAAAGGGTCAATAGAAGCATCCTTTAATTTGGAAAGGATCTATAGAAGCATCCTTTAATTTGGAAAGGGTCTATAGAAGCATCCTTTCTTTCCGAAAGGGTATATAGAAGCACCATTTCTTTCAGAAATGGACTATAGAAGCACCATTTCTTTCAGAAATGGACTATAGAAGCACCCTTTCTTTTAGAAAGGGACTATAGAAGCACCCTTTCATTCAGAAAAGGTCCATATAGAAGCACGCTTTCTTTCAGAAATGGACTATAGAAGCACCCTTTCTTTGAGAAAGGGTAAATAGAAGCACTCCTTCTTTCAGAAAGGATAAATAGAAGCACCCTTTCTTTCAGAAATGGTCTATAGAAGCACCCTTCCTTTTAGAAAGGGTCAATAGAAGCACCCTTTCTACGATCTATAGAAGCACCCTTTATAGGATCTACAGAAGCACCCTTTATAGGATCTATAGAAGTACCCTTTCTACGATCTATAGAAAAACCCTTTCTAGGATCTATAGAAGCACCCTTTCTACGATCTACAGAAGCACCCTTTCTACGATCTATAGAAGCACCCTTTATAGGATCTATAGAAGCACTCTTTATAGGATCTATAGAAGCACCCTTTCTAGGATCTATAGAAAAACCCTTTCTAGGATCTATAGAAGCACCCTTTCTAGGATCTATAGAAGCACCCTTTCTAGGATCTATAGAAGCACCCTTTCTAGGATCTATAGAAAAACCCTTTCTAGGATCTATAGAAGCACCCTTTATTTTAGGAAGGATCTACAGATGCGCCCTTTATTTTAGGAAGGATCTATAGAAGCACCCTTTGTTTTAGGAAGGATCTATAGAAGCGCCCTTTGTTTTAGGAAGGATCTATAGAAGCACCCTTTGTTTTAGGAAGGATCTATAGAAGCACCCTTTGTTTTAGGAAGGTTCTATAGAAGCACCCTTTATTTGAGAAAGGGTCTAAAGAAGCACCCTTTATTTTAGGAAGGGGCTGTAGAAGCACCCTTTTCTTTCAGAGAGGGACTATAGAAGCACCACTTCTTTCAGAGAGGGACTATAGAAGCACCACTTCTTTCAGAAAGTGTCTATCGAAGCACCCTTTTTTAGAAAGGGTCTATAGAAGCACCCTTTCTTTTTGAGAAGCGGTCTATAGAAGCACACTTTCTTTCAGAAAGCGTCTACGGAAACATCCTTTCTTTCAGATAGGTTCTATAGAAGCAACCTTTCTTTCAGAAAGGGTCTAAAGAAGCACCCTTATTTTAGGAAAGGTTGTATAGAAGCACCCTTGCTTTCAGAAAGATTGTATTCAGGAAGGTTGTAAAGAAGCAGCATTTCTTTCAGAAAGTTTGTATAGAAACACCCCTTCTTTCAGAAAGGTTCTATAGAAGCACGTTTTTATAGACGCTTTCTGAAATGCGAATGCTCCTATAAACCCTTCCCTGAATTGTTCTTAAATTTAACACCAACTCAGCCGACCATAACCTCAAAAAATGTTTTTTTTAAATAAAACATCAATTTTTTATTCAGAGTGTAGCTCAGTTTTTATTCACCAACAACTTGTGTGTGTTATCATCATTTTTCTGTTTGAATCGATTCGTATTGAAATTGTATCATCATATTACAATTAGTAGTATATAATTTTGTTGTAGTTTTTGTTTTAATTTTTTAATATAAATGTTTGAATATATTATGCAATAAAGTTAGTATTTTTTGGTATAAGGAATATGTATAAGTTTTTTTAATGGGGGTATATGGGAAAATACAGAGTAATAGCTACATATAAACGTCTGTTTCATTATTTAATATTATTTTTGTTATAAGGGGGATGCCATTGTTTAGCAATTTTTTAGTTATTATATAAATGTTATTTCTAAATTTTGTATGTTTGTTATATATTTATTAAAACGTCAAAGTGGTTTCTCCCATTGTAATTATTTTTAATATTTAATTTTATTTTAATTTTTGTTAAGTTTTTTTTAATAATGCTGTGATTTTTTTGTAAATTGTGGTTTTTAATATTTTTTGACTATTATGCTCAAAATGCAAAACAATTTAGATTTTTTCTTCTATAAATATTTACTACATAAAGTTATATTATGTATGTATATAATATAAATTGTTATATTGTTTTTATATATAAATATTAATTTCAATATTTTTTTTGGTCACAAAGATACTTATAAAATATTTTCTAGAGATGCAGAAATAGATTTTTTATTTTCGCTAATAAATCAGTGAATAGTGTGTGTTTGACCCCATACCAGCTTTTTGGTTTTTGCATAAAGTTGTTTTGTGCAAGTGTGCAATAAGAACAATATATAGACACATAATAGATAAGTTATAGATATTTTTGTATTATTAAATATTTTGTTTTTATAGAAATATTTGTTCGCTCACTTAATTATATTGTCTAATTCACACAATAATACTCATAAACGTTATGGTTTGTTATATGAGAATAATGGATAGAAGACCATAAACATGACCAGAATGCCATCATCAAAATCCTTGATAATGTCTAGTGTCTGTCCTGGCCTTCCACCTTAAGACTGATTTTTTTAAATAACATTTATCATTTTTAACATAATATTTTGAAAACCATTTTCAAACATTTCTTTGTGGTTTTTACATTTATAAAACATTCTTTGGTTTTTTTTTCTGTTGTAGATAATTTTGTGTTACCCTGTACATAAGCTTTTTTTAAGGAATTTTGTTATATTATATAAATGTATAATATATGTATACGATATCTATATATGAGATGTCATAATAATATTAAATGATTGCATTCTTGTGGCAATTCTTGGCATAATACTGTTTTATTATATTTTTCGTTAATTTTAATAAATTTTTTATTTAACATCAAAATATTTATGAATATATATATTTATTTATTTACTACTCCTCAGCAAGTATTTCAGCTATATTTTTATATATACAAAAAACATTATCGTTTTGTTGTTTTCTCCAAACAGTGTACGACATATTTTTTCAAGTATAACTTTATTACGAAATACCTGCCATCAACTACAAATGTTTGCTTTTCAACTTTGGTTTTGCATCATTTAACCCGTAAAAATTTACAATTAGCAGTGGTTAAATTGTGTTCGAAGGATTATTAATTATTATAAGACAAAAGTTTAAGTTTAATATTGCTGCTATATATAACCTAAAAAAATCTACAAATATCATTATATCATGTTTGGAAATTTGGGGGATTTTCAATTTGTCCTAGAATTTTTCATAGTGCTAAATATACTAACAAAATTTTATGTGTTCTAGAAATTGAGAAAGTAAAATAAAGTTCAATGATATTGATAAATTAAAATATTTCTAAATTTTGAAATAATTTTTTCGGCGTATTTACCTTTGGTTTCATTTGAACTTTCTTTGTCTAACGAAGTGCATATTTACTGGTATAGTATTGCCATGAACAAAAAGAAAACACGTTGAAACATTTTTGTGCTGGCAATGATGCACACACACAGTTTGCATAAGGCTAAGTTTACATCAAATGTATTAATAAGTAAATCGTCATTTAAATTGTCAATTCCATTGAATTTTAATTGTAGTGTATCTACATCAAATAGTTTTTTTTAGCAATAACACGTCATTTGAGTTGTCATTTCCATTGAATATCTGTCAAATAAATGGCCAATGCAAATTTGACTTTTGGTCATATTTCAATTATTGTGAGGGATATGGGTTTTGCCTCAATCATTGCTTCTATATTGATTTTGGCTCATTTTTTATAATGATTGTGCTGCTAGAATCTCAGGAAACGTTCGGAAGAGAAACCGATAGCAAGAGTTTTTTCAACATTTACTGGTACTTTTCATTCATAATTTTACCTTTGATTTCAGTTAAAGAATGCCACTACTAGATCTTCTGTGTCCATATTCAATAATTCTGCAACCAGGACTGACAGAATCCATAAAGAGTCAGGAGACAAGAGAATGGGTTTAGGTGGGCAGTAAAACAAAATGAGCTTATCGTGCGGCCCCTAGTCTACTCTCAGGGCGTGAGCTGGGTGCTCGAGTCTCCAGTTTGTACCTCTCTCTCTCTAGATCATGTAGATATCTCCTGACGTGCCTTGGTGGGGGAATGATGTCTAAAAGATTGTAAAAGGGTGCTCACGATGACACACCTGAACAGGTACTGCATCGCCAACATGTCATTGGTGCCGCATAGCTTACAGCTGTCCGGACTATTATAGCTGGTTTACATTACGAAATCGAGTCGATTTCAAACTGTCAATTCCTTTGCTCAAACGTCAAATGAAATCGAATTGATTTCATTTGACGTATACGCAAAGGAATTTACAGTTTGAAATCGACTCGATTTCGTAATGTAAACCAGCTTTTACTTTATAATAGATCAACACGGTCTATTATCAGCACCCCATGTAATGCCGTCCAACGAATTGAGCATCTTGTTTCTTTTTCTGATTTTTGTTCATAAAAAGTTCATTACAAGAAGTCAATATGACTATGACAGAACCAAATAAACCTGACAACCCCAACCTTTCATCTCTCTTAGAAAGATTTTGAGGACAAAAAACTATCCCGTCAAAATGTAATAAACTTAAGGATGACCAGATTTAACAAAACCACTGAGTTTCAAACGTCAAATCCATTGCGTATACGTCAAATAAATCCTCATAATGAAGTTTAACACAGCAAAAAGCTATAATATAAACAGGCTACAACATAATCATTCTCTGATTCTCAGACCATACTACTTTTATATGGCTTTAAGCGGTATGACGCACTGTGGGTGAAATCCAAATCTAGCGGGGAAAAAATATTAACTTTTAAACTAGTTAAAATAGACTATTGAAATTTTGATCATATGTTTTTTATGACCGTAGGCCCCATGTTATGGAATATGGTCTATATTGGCCCACATTTTGGTGTAGATCCCATATAGCGGTACCGCCCGATTTTCGGCGTTTTGAATAACTTTGCTAAATTTTCTGGCCGAATCAACTGTATTTTGACATTTCGGATTCCCTGAGGTCAAAAAATTCTCCACAAAAATTGGGGATATAGATCCACGTTTTGGTTTAGCCTCCATATAGGTATTGTCCGATTTTACTTATTTTAAAGTTTTTAACAAATTTTTCTGACCGACTTAGCTGTATTTTGGCATTTAGGGCAACCAGTGGCCAAAACAACTTCTCCCAAAAAAAGTGGAGGCATAGCTTCACGTTTTGGTATAGGTTCTATGTAATGATATCCAAACTAAACGACTTTTTTACTTCAAAATAAAATGGCGATAAAATGAAGAGTTGCAAATAGCAGCAGTCGGAATTTTCGGAGTAATTACCTCGGAGTATGTATTTTAAGAAAAACAATATTCGGAAGTGATCCCCGGTTAGTTGTACTTTATATAAGATACTTAAAGTCGAAAAGTTTGGTCTTAATAATTAAAGATTATTTTTTGAATATTTACAACAGTAAATAATTAAGCAATCACTTTCTTTTTAAAGCAGCACATCCAAACTGTTGGAAAAAATTCAATTATGCACTCTTTACTTTAATTTTTCCCACAATTTTTGACGATCAAAACAAATACCAAAAAAGTCGATTTAGCAATCACGAATAAAAACTCCCAATGTATGTACCGCTATAACAGCCAACTACAATAAAATACAAATTTGTTTATTGTTTTCGGGTGCCGCAAGATGTTTAGAACAGGACGCCATTAATTATTTCCATATAACATAAGGTCAGTTTTCGGACTTTTGCTCCGCTAGATTTGAATTTCGCCCACAGTGTGACGTGCTGTATAATGACACATGTGTACTTAATCGTGATCATTATAGCCTGCTTTATAGAACCAATGTCTGTCTTTTACATCTGAAGAATGTATCACAGAACGCACAGAACTATTTTCTCTATATAAAACTACTTTCATTCACATTCTGAAATTTATTGACAATAAATGGATTATTTCACGTCAATAAATATGTCAGAATTCTCATGTCATTCTTCAGCTATTTGACGTTATGTCTTTAAGTTTTAACTACATACATGTTCCCGATATTGTATTGACATCTACATCAGTAGCCCAAATCTTGCCTTTTTTATATGTAAGTCATTTGTACACTTGACACTAATCACTAAACTTAGAATCTACAGTATGTCCTTAGGTAGTCTGTACAATGTATATGATTTCTTACGCAATTTGCGGCTCTATCTAGAGCTTTATTGGCGTTCCAATAGCGAATTCCAGATTGTACAGTCTTTTGATTAATCAATCAAATAAATTTGAGTATCATCAATTTCAAACCCAGTGAGATGGACTGCAGCTTTGTAGAAGCCCTATATTCCGTTAGGAGTAAAGGAAATAAACTAGTAATTAATGCTGTGTTTTCACGTAGCGAACAAGCTGATTTTCAATAAAGATAGTGTATTTCTTGGTGTGCGTTGCGTGTGTAGAGGATAGAGATATTTAATTGAACAGGGATCTATCTTTAATACACTCCACTTGAAAATGACAAACAAGCATGTTGTAGCCAGACCATCTAGCCTTGTATGAGGTCGTTTGAATAACTTTCCTTCAACTCTCTGAAAAAGTTAGAATTACCTCAGCCAAACTTGTCTAATGTAATTCGAGATGATCGAAAAAATTAATTGTTTAAGATTAATTGGAAATTCGGTCATTTGAAGAAGCAAACTGAAAATATCTACAGAAAACTACCGTTATTATGTCTCAATTTCAGCCAAAAAATTGTCACATAACGTTTGATAGTATTTTCTTTAAATATTATTGGATATTATAAAAATATCAAAATACGCTTCTAAATATCAAATGATTGTTAAATTTGAGAAAAAATTTCCTCATGATTTACGTTTTCTCAATAAGTCTGTTTCTTTACTCTTTTAATTTTAAACGTGAAAACTTTCAAAATATCTCCCTCATGACTAATTCTATTTAATTTTCACAGTGAAATTTCTTCAGTGTGGACTATGCGAAAACACATAATTTCATGAAACTAGTCTAGGCATTTTAATGTGGTCGTAATATTTGCTTTTACTATGTTTACATTTACGAAATCCACTCGATTTCAAATGTCAATTCCATAGCCCAAACGTCAAATGAAATCCAATCGATTTCAAATGAGTTTTCATTTGACGTATAAGCAAAGGAATTGACAGTTGAAATCGAGTGGATTTCGTAAATGTAAACATAGCATTTGTTGGTATATTTGTCTCATTCAATCTGACGCATTTTTTTTTCCTGTTGCTTTCATGTTATTTATGACATTTTATGAAAATTACATTTTAAATCCAAAGCTTGAGCTAAGCTGCTGATTTCATATCAGTAGTGCTAAAAAGTGACACATTATAAACGATTTCCGATATAGTATTCGTGTTGAGCTCGATTATGTTAAAAATGGTGAGAAGACGCATCACTGTCTTGACACAAACATGCTTAGCAAGAATGAATTGATCACTAATCGTTGGATTTTTTTATTAATAATATCCACATTTACCTTCAATGTTGAATCTGTAATTTCAATAACTTTTCCAATGACATTTGTATCAGCCAAATACAACGTGTTCATTGAAAAGTCACATATTTTAAATATGTGGTTACATTTGCTCTGTTCCAAAACCTGCAAGAATCTACAATTTTTTACTATGATAAAAATTTTTCCGTTATGCTATCGAAAAAAATTGAAAAAATAGTAGTTCTGGAACAGACCAATACTTTTTAATAGGAAATCTAAAGTGGTTATAGTTGTTATCAAGTTTTGTTTGAAGTGATTTGAAGGGATTTAATTAGGTATTGAATGTCGTTAAAGAAAAAAACTGAGTTTATATTAGTCGAATGTCACACTAGAGTGGTATTAGTGAGCATATAGCACTTGTAAAAAACATATTGCCTGTTCCAGAACCTGTAAGAATCTTTTATTTTCGATTTTTTTACAAATTTATCTTTTATAAATTTCAAAAATAGTAGATCCATGCAGGCTTTGTTAACGAACAATATTTTATTTGACGCAAATTCAATGGCATTTCAAAAATTATATTCAATTTGTTTTGTTTGATTGGTTATTTATTTCAATTTGTATTTTAAAACCTCTATGCGTCCGAACGTCGATGTAAACGTAGCTTAACAGCAAGTGACATTGCCATCACTTTGTGTTTACTTGTTTCAGCGCATTGCCATCATTAGGTCTGTCCGGTTACTCAAAAGCATGGTGAAAGAAAGAAGGTGATACAACAATACCAACTGATGTCTTCATTTGCTGTCAAAACATATTTTTAATCAATAATAAATAACAATTATTTCATTTCTATCAAGAATTTGTGTTTACAACTTTCTTTATTTAAGCTTAGTGAAGAATATTTAACTTTTTCTTCTATCTTTTGTGGATATTTCGCGCAAAAAATTTTGACAGCAAATGAAGACTACGACCTGAATTTTGCCTTTTGGATCACCTTCTTAAAATCGCCTTGCTCAAAAGTTCGCAACAATTTGTACAATAATACAGAAAGTTGTCTGTTAACTCTCTGTTCTTCATTGAAAACTTGCAAGTTTTTGCAGAAGAAATTTCTTCTAGCAAGAACTTGCAAGTAACCAGACGCACATATTCTGTGGTTAAAAGTTTGATGAAATGCAACATTTTAAGTCGTTTGTTAAAATAAAGTCGATGTGAACGAAGCTTAAGCATGTGGCATTGCCATTATTCTGTGTGTGTGTTAACAGTTTCATGAAATGTTAAAATTTAAATTTCTTGTTTTTTAAATGTTTGGAATTTTCTTAGCAAAAAATTTGCAGCCATTCAAAAGTTTTGCTTGAAAATCCCATAAAAACCATAAACTTTATAATACTGCTCAATTTCGTTAGCGTGTTTTGTTTCTTAAATATTAGTAAATTTCTTATAGACTAAACTACTTTATTCCCTTTTTGTGTCAGATAACTTGTGCTATATAATTTTACATACATAGATTTTTTAATGGTTATGTTTTGAAAATTAAGCTAAATAGCAAAAATGTTGCTACTATTTTTCTACAAAATATATATTTTTTGCTATAAATTTATAGTTATTATATTAGTTTATAGATTTGTTATATAGTTTAGAGTTTTTTAATAAAAATTGATTTTGTTAAAGAAGATTTTTATCCGGGGGTTTGGTGGATTTGAAGCCAATCTAAACCCCCTTCGCCATCAGAGCTCCATTCAAATGTGTAAACATAATTCAATGAATTTCTAAAATAAAATAATGGTTTAAATCGTAGTAACCATGTTAAACAAAAGAATAAAATTACCTTTGTGATGTTTACGTCATTTTAATAAATAATAAAAATGCCTGCCTGTCTAATAAAAAACCTGCAAGAATCTAACAATTTTTACTACGATAAAAATTTGTCCTTTATAATGTTGAAAAAATATAGATTCATGCAGTGCTGGAACCGACCAGTATATTTTTTATTATTTTTCTTTCACTTATTTTGTATTTTACTAAGGGCTGGATTGTTGTACTATGAAAATTTGAAATGAAACCTATTTCCTTAGTACCGGTCCACACTAGAGTGATTTCATTGAAAAAATTTCATGAAATTATGCGTCTCTAGATCGACCTCCATATTAAAGTAAAATCATAAAATACCAGTAGTGGTGAATTCGATTTAAGAACACCTTATTTCATGAAATTTTTTAATGAAATTCACGCTAGTGTGGACCGGGACTTTATATTTTTTTCATTTAACTTTATAAAAGTTTTCATTTCACATTTTCATAGAAACAGAATTTAGCCCCTGTATGCATAATTCGACAATTTATCCAATGTAAACACAAGCTAAGTAAACTTTCCAACCCTGGAGTTTTTTCAAAGTTTTCCCATGACAAGTTGAATTTGTTTTTATTTTGATTAAAAATTGTTTTAATTAAAGTTTTGGTTCCATATTTTTGTTTTTAAAATGAGCTTAAATCGGGCACGTAATGTTTGTAAGTTCCACAGGAGACTCACTATTTTTTAATCTCTTTATATCCTATTCCTCCCATTCTAGTTACTTTAGGAGAATTTAATTCGACACAAACCAAAATAAAGGCTCGTAGAAATGCTGATCCATTTGAAAAAGATCCTTTCAAAATTCAATCGTTCAACTTTCGGTACGCTGAAAGACCAAATTTTCCCCTAAAACCGAAATATTCGGATGTGCAGCAAAGAGATAAGAAGAAATTTGATACGTTCTATTATAATGAGGCTTTCTCAAAATCTGGACAGAAACATGGAGAGAAAAATGAAAATAACTCAACGAAATTTTATGACAAACGGCGAAAAAGTTTCCTACAAAATGTGGCTCCCTATTATACCAGTTCAATTTCTTCAAATAATACTTGTGCAAATAATCCATCTCATGTTGCCAATGCAACAAAATCTCAATGGAATTTGAAACCGCCGTCACTTTCATCCTCATCTGCAAGGCAATCTCTAGGAACATCATCGTACAATTTCAAGCGTTCTCATACCTCTCATAACTTTAATGCAATATCCACAAGTTCTACTTTCGAATCTCGAAGGGTAAATCCATCTTTATCTCGTGAAACTAATGTGAAAAGTTTTCAAAGAACATTTAACCAAGGAATCATTTCTAAAGATGGCAGTACCACGAAAACGTTTAACCATCCAAGATTTCCCAACGATAACATATCTCAGAGAACGGCATATAAGCGATCCTATACTGAGAGTAATATCGAAGCCCAGAGAAATGTAAACAAGTCTTCGCTTTATAAAAAAAGTAACTCCATTTTCAATGTGGATGGAAAGTCCTCGGGATTTCCTCAAACCAATACTTCGAATTTGCAGTATAATACAACTCCAAGTTCCCCAACAAATTCTCATCAATCCCGCCTAGATCTTCCGCGAGGTAGTTCTTTGAAAAGAAAAATCAGCGTGGGATCTGGTTGTGAAATAAACATTAATATCAAGAGTTTAAACGATGATTCTCTCTCTGAGAATTTAACCATACAAATTGCAAGAGATCCAACTTCCAAAGCTGATATGAGATCAAATCCCAGCAATCAAGAGAACAATTTTTCGAAGCACTCAAATATACAGCTAAATATTAATTCATCTTCTAAAAGTTTGTTAAATGACAAAAGCCTATCGAAATTTGCCATTGAAAAGCAGCAAGGAAATATTTTCTCCCAAAAAGAAGATCAAGCGAGTAACTCTCAATACTCTTTGAACCGAAGAAGAGCAAAAAGTTCCCTGACATTGAACATTAAAAGAGAAAATAAGGATAATCCAGAATCTTCGCAACATAACATAGTCAGTTTGAAGGATAAACAAAGAGAACATTTAAAGATTTTGAACAATATTTATGGCAACTCGCAGCAACAATTCTCTCAAAGGCGTTCCTTGAGTTCCTGTGATAGAATGCCTTCTTTGCTTACATGGCAGGGTAGTAATAAATCTATGAAAAAATCTTCTGCAGAAAGTTGTATCTCAACTGCTAACGAGAAAAATGATAATTTGAATTACTCCACCATTAACCTTTGCGGTTCTCCCACAACAAGTAATAGTCTCTTGAAATCAACTCCCAAATTATCTACTAAACATTTAATTTTACAAAAATTTCATAGTTTTAAGAGGTATAAATGCCGTTACCCATCACAATTGTACAACATATTGCCAACCTTTAGGAGGCCGACAAATTGCCATTTCGGGAGAAAACACCGTACATTTTGGTCCAAATTACCTTTCAAAATAAACATAAATTTATTTGCTGAAAAAGTTAAATTGATGCAACGTTGAGGGTAAGACGTAGGGACGCATAAAAAAGAAAATCAAAAAAGGAAAAAGTCTATTCAACTAGAACCTATGTACTTTAGCGGTTTCTTAAAGCAAGCAAATTAGCTAAATTTTCTCTACTTCAACATATTGCAAATCCTTATCACATTGAACAATGGGAAGAAAGTGAAAATTAACACTGATCGTCGGTGTATGCCAGGTAATTTGCTCTCAAAAGTTACAATAAATATTGAATTTATTTATATTTACAGAGTCTAACAACGTCACCAATCAATTTAGAATATGACGCGAGAGATGATTTAAGCCAGACTCTAAAGAAACTTTACGTTCTGCGAAATATGTTTCGTGCTGCCAAAACCCGAATCAGAATAAACGTTTGGTTTTGAACTCGGCGTTACGTGCTGCTAAAAAAATGAAACACGAAGACAGCTAAAGCGCTGCCAAACTGCTCCGAAGCAACCTCATGTTTTTTTTTTTTTTGTAACACGCATCATCGATAACAATACCAAACCTTTATTATGATATCGGCTTTAACGTTTCGTCCTTGGAGTCACGTTCCATGCTGCCTAAGAACATTAACAAAACGACATTGCTTTCGCGGTGATTTACATCACCTATATCGTGTTTATGTGGTGGTTTTTATTTGGCAACGCGAAATGCAATTCCCAAGACGAATTGGGGTTATACCAAACGTCTGAAAGTCCCTGTGATCTTCCCTCAGTAAGTACACTACTTTCAATTCCTTTCCTTATATTAATAAAAAATTTGAATTTCAGAAAGGTTAATTAAATAAAGTGTTCCCAACTCTGTAGCTGACTATTTTAAAAATAAGTACACGTCCCATATAAAAAGATCATACAAAACAACTAAAGAAGTTTCGGTGAAGATCCAGTTCAGCAATTTCGAATCACAGCTAACTTCTCACATAATTTTGGGTTGACAATATCGACTCCCTCGATAATCGAAATCAGGCTAACACTTGTCCTAAAACTTTCTGTTACCAATCGATTTAAGTAATTCAAATATCAAATTAAATATTTAGAAATTCAGTATTTTAAATTTTTGTCCACTAACACATACAATTTTTTTAATAAAACTAACTGACACTGGGATAAAGTCTTTAAAGTCGTCTACAGAAAAATGCCGTACAACTAAGAGGTAGTTTACACTATCTATCAATGCCATATGACACGAAATAAAAACAATCGATATCTACCCACGCAGGCAATGTGGATACGTAATTTTACAGCATTTTTGCTGGTATGGACGCGTAAAGTAAATGGGGTAAGGAAAATCCCCACTATTTCACACATTAGCGGCTATATAACGATGGAAAATTTCAGGTCATATGACAATTACCGATAGTGTAAACTTCTTCTAAAGAATTTCTTTCAAATATGCAGCTCAGTATTTTCGAATTACAGCTAACTTCGCTCAGTACTTTGAGTTGGCAATATCGACTCTCTCGATAAACGAAAAGATGGTAACACGATATGCGTTAGCATAAATTTTTCAGTGTTAAATTCGAAATTTCTGAATTAGGCCAAAATGGAATATTCACTTCAACCTTATACGCATTGAGCTATTATACGCCTTATACGCATTGAGGTAGAGATATATCAGATGTAGATAGTATTTTCGAATTACAGCTAACTTCGCTCAGGTCTTTGGGTTGGCAATATCGACTCTCTCGATAAACGAAAAGATGGTAACACGATATGCGTTAGCATAAATTTTTCAGTGTTAAATTCGAAATTTCTGAATTAAGCAAATAATGGGCTATTCACTTCAAACTTATACTATGTTTACATTTACGAAATCCACGATTTCAACTGTCAATTCCATTGCTCAAGCGTCAAATGAAATCCAACGAATTCGGATGAGTTTTCATTTGACGTATACACCAAGGAATTGGCAGATTAAATCGAGTGAATGTAAACATAGTATTATACTTATTGAGATATTATAAATTAAAGATGTGACATAATGCACATCAGCCAGTGTCGGTTAAAAACAACAACCACACGAAATAAAGTAATGTAGAGCTGCCAGATATAGAGATATCATTATCGATCCTTTATTTGGAGATTCAGCACCTTTTCATAGCATTTCTTATCAATATTATAGGACGAAATGTAGATTCAAAGAACAACAGAAAATGAATAAATTATTCCGAATAATATGTAACTAAATATATTCCTAGGCCAAAGGCACGTAAAGTAACAGTTGATATTAGCTACGTTCCAGTACTTTTTTAATGGTTAAATGTGCAAAAGAGAGAACCGTCAAAAATGAGTTCAACGCACACATTTTTCCAAAATGTACGGGAACGAAAAAATTGTAGAAACGTCAAAAAAACTGGAACAAATGTCAAAGTCGGCGTGTCAGCCAATCGGAAGCCGGCAAACAAGTTGCACATTTTTGCTCGCTCAAATTTGTCGTGTAAAAAGTTTCTAAAGAGAGAGCCATTCAGCGCCATTTTTGTTCAAAGAGAAGTGAACATTTTGCAACTTTTTTGGTGTACGGGAACGCATTTCGGGGAAAAATGTTCAAAATGTGTAAAAACTTTTTAGTTCTGGAACGAAGCTAAAGCCTCATAAAAGGAAGATAGAACTTCAAGAAGCTCTAATGTAAACTTGTCATAAGATTACAGGTGGCCCTTCTGACATCATTGCCGGATTCAAAAGATACAAAGACTATCTTCTTATAATTAATTCCGGCTGGAAGTGAACGAATTTTATTCAACAATTCCGAGTTAAATAGGAGATTTTGTGCCGGATTTAAAACAAATCTAGCTAAATTTGGCCAGAATAATAAAAATAAAGGTAGAACAGAATGAAATACGCCGCTTTTTTCACGCTCAGTTTCATGTAAAACATTAAAGGCCAAGTACTACCTAATTCAAGTGCTGCCTGATTCATTTGAATTAGGTAGTACTTGGCCTTTAGTCTTTTACATAAAACTGAGCGTGAAAAAGCGGCGTATTTCATTGTGTTTATGCCTTAAGGCATCATAAAAGGAAGATGCCTCTAATGTAAACTTGTCATAAGATTACAGATGACACTCTGACAGCATTGCCAGATTCAAAAGATACAAATGTATATTTTCATCTTTTAATTAATCCGGATTTTCTGTTGGAAGTGTTGGATTTTTATTTTACAAAACAGATTTACCTGCCCGATTTATAATAAATCTTGTTAAATTTGACCGGAATAATAAAAATAAAGCCTCATAGAATGAGAAGAAAACGACAAGAAGTTCTAATGTAAATTTGCTATAAGATTACAGATGACACTTCTTCTTCTTACAATTGCTATTCAGTTGTTAGTTGAAGTTCACACACGAGTAATTTCAGGTAATAAAATGTCATGAAAATGTGCATTTTAGACAAAGGATATGAGGAGAGTGATATGTTATTATTCTATCCTCACCGTCTTCGCCTAAAGACTACCAATGGGATGTCAGTTTCTTGGAACAAGTGTCGTTTAGGGGCACCTCTTGGATCGTTCCGAAATTTTTACCGTAGGTAGACCTTGGGACCCTGAACACAACGATATATAGATTTCCGGAGGGAAGTCCATACTTCCCGAGATATAGGCCTTGACATTTCGGAAATTTCGTAACTGCACACCCTTAGGTTGTTTGTGGGCACCTCTCGGATCCTGCTGAAATTTTTACAATAGATAGCCCTTGACACCCTGAACACAACGATATATAGATTTCCGGGGGAAGTCCATACCTTAACAGCCTTAGGTTGTGTTTCATACTTCCCAAGATATGGGTCTTGATTTTTTTAATTTTATCACCATTATTTTTAAAACCTGTGCAATATGGGACTCGTTTTAAAGCTCACGAAGAGTAATTTCCAATGCCGCAGATAAATAATAATGGTAATTAAAAATTTCTTTTCAATTCAAAGTGTTCTTAAGCATAGTACACACGGTCCAACAAAACTGACAGTCATCGAGGTCTATTTCGTTAATATCAAAGTCTAACTGAATAATTACTTTCCTAATCACTAAATTATACCCTAAATGTTGTATTTCAATCATTTTTAGCTAACAAAAAGTTTTTATTTGCCAGAAAATTGCCGTAAAAGTACGTTGACTGTCAGTTTTGTTGGACCGTGTGTACTATGCTTTAAGTAGCCGGACTTCGGCCAGGAATTAAGACTTTCTGCTGTGGACAGAACAGAACTTTCTTTTAAATGAAAAGTGTTCTTAAGTAGCCGGCCTTCGGAACTTTCTCCTATAGACAGGGACAAAAATGGGCTACGCGATCAAAACCTTCTTTAAAATTGAAAGTTTCCTAAGTAGCCGCCTTTGACCAGCAATTTAATACATTCTCCTATAAACAGGTATAAAAATAGGGTGCGTGCATTAAAGTACTCTCCATAAGCTTTAAAACGATGCCCATATTGCCCACGTTAGAATAGTAAAATGTCAAGACTCATATCTCGGGAAGTATTGACTTCCCCCAGAAAATTATATATCGTTGTGTTAAGGGTCCCATGGGCTACCTATGGTAAAGTTTTCAGCCCGATCAGAGAGGTGTCCATAAACAACCTAAAGGTGTGAACAGAATGAAATACGCCGCTTTTTTCACGCTCAGTTTCATGTCAAAGATTAAAGGCCAAGTACTACCTAATTCAAATGCTGTCTAATTAATTTGAATTAGGTAGTACTTTGCCTTTAGTCTTTTACATGAAACTGAGCGTGATAAAGCGGCGTATTTCATTGTGTTTCTACCTTAAAGGTGTTGAAGTACGAAATTTCCGAAAAGTCAAGACCCATTTCTAGGGAAGTACGAACTTCCCCCCGGAAAATTATATATCGTTGTAATCAGGATGCCAAGGGCTATCCACTGTAAAAATTTCAGCCCGATATTTTTTCTCATATCTCCTCGATTTTCTTTTTGGCAATTACGAATCTTATTAACGTCAAAGAAAATGACATTTAGAGTACATTTATACTGGCATTTATTATCATTATAATGAAGCTATCTGGTTGTTATAGCAGAATGGATTTGATGCTGGGTTGGTAGACACTGGCCCAAACGCTTTTGGTTTCGGGTCAATCCGGAGCAAAGAAACTGCTGCCATGGGATTGACGCTATATTGATTTGACGTAAATTGTAAGAAAATATCTCTCAACCAAATCAAGATAGGGCCATTATTATGATAATAAGCTCTAGAATAAATGTGCTCTTAGGTTGGTGGATGTATTGCCTTTACCCCGAGAGCTTTTTTTTTGAATAAAACATAATTATAAAATAAATTAAAAATAATCCCTCTAACATTTAGAATCACATTGAATTATCTCAATTCCAATGGTTACTCTGACGGCTATCTTCTTTACTGGGAGTAGGAATCCGTAAAAGGAATTCCATAGAAGAAACTCTTACATAACCTCTAGGCGAGGTATAGAGTTCCAAAAAGTTGTGAGTTTTTATATGTAGATTTTTTTTTAAATTTTTAAATAGTGCATATTCGTAACAAGGTGAGTATCAAGGGGTTCATCATCATGGGTTTCAATAAGTTTTCATTTTTTTTTAATTTCTTTTAAGACCCGCATTAACGAACCATAAATAGTTTTTTTGTAGTTTTTGTGGCTTTTTAAGGCCAATTGCAAGGAAAATAAATTATGTAAAAAATTTCCTAAGTATTTTTTAATAGTTTTCTTTTCTCGTGGATTTCCCACGAACTTTAACAACAACAATTTGAAAAAAAATATATTTGTAAATATATAAATTTGGTTTTCTTTGTATATCAATTCAACATCAAAAGCTTTTGAACCAAATATTTGAATAACGTACTTGTTTTTTGTATAAATTTTCATATGATATTGCTGATATTGTTGGTTGTATCATAAATAGTTTCCAAATATTTTTTTGTAGATTTTTTCCAATTTTTTTTAAATATTTTTATCCATTCATTAGAGATCATGGGCATTTTCATTCATAGCAAGAGAGAGTCCGAGAGAGGGGTAGTTCATTTATTCATCTTCTTCATAATTTTGATATGTGACATAGCGTACGGCCGAACGTTCACCAACAATGAGAGACTGGAAAGAGAGATGAGAGTAGGGAAATTTGTTAAAAGTGGGACAATGAGGGGAATTTTGAACCTTTACCGGCAAATTAGTATGATTATCATTAGGTGTATAATGAATAAGGTTTAGGAAAACTTTCATTTAGTTTTCTTGCAAATAATAAAATAAAACTCAAACAAAACAAAAATTTTAATAAAAAGTAAAATATTTATTGGCATACAAACTTATAGAGAAAGGGCAAATTAGGGTATAAAATTAAACTAGAGAACAGTATTTTCTATAAGAAAATCTAATTTTTTTGGAACATTCAATACTGTATTGGAATCTTCGGCAGATGTTCCAAACATTAAAACATAAAATTACAATAAAATAAAAATTTTCAAAAGCTTATAAAATAAAAAAAACAACAACTTAAAGTCTTTCACTTTCGATGAAAGCCGGATTTGTGACACCGTCATTTATAATGGCAGGACTTGTAGCTTGTATAGTTGTAATCTCTTCGGCAGCTGGTGCACCACCAGCATCAATAGTACCCACCTTCTTTTCCTCTCTTGTGGGTGGATTCTTAAGCAGGGTCAGCAACGGGGCATAAAGGAAGCAAATGATGGCAATACCAAACAACATCCATTCAAAGCCAATAGTTTTCACCAAGGTACCACTTAGGGCCGGTCCCACGGCAAAACCCAAACAGAAAGCCACATCACCTAAGGCATAAACGCTACCATACACAGCTGAATGTCGAATATCCACCAAATAACCCAATTCCGGCATCATAGAGGAGTCCACCATTCCAATTGCAAAACCAAGGCCAGCATTGGGAATAATCAAATGGGTTATGGAAGTAGCCATGGGAATCTGCAGCAATAACAGATATTATCTTAAAGAAAATTCCAACAAATTTCAAACATTTTTACTCACCATTATCAAACAGCCACCAATGATGATCAAGCCCAAACATGCCGCAAACCATCTGCCAATTTTGTGGCCAAGGGGTCCAAAGAGATTTGTGCCAATCAAGTAGCTTACGGAGGCGGGTAAAAATGCCACACCCTGTTCCCAACGGCTTGAGCCCATGTTATCCAACATCCACAAGGGTAAGGACGGTTCCAACATGGCGATGCCCATGTTGGCAAAGGTTATGGAGCCTATAAAGGATAAGAAGATAGATAAAAAGAAGAAGGAAATTTAGAGATTTCCTATGAATAGCAAATTTTCTTATGGAGATCACTATTCAGCCAATTTCATATGGAAATCACTAGTCAGCCCGGCTGAATAGCAAATTTCCTATGGAAATCACTAGTCAGCCCGGCTGAATAGCAAATTTCCTAGGGAAATCACTAGCACATTTCCTATGGAGATCACTATTCAGCCCAGCTGAATAGCATATTTCCTATGGAAATCACTATTCAGCCCGGCTGAATAGCATATTTCCTATGGAAATCACAATTCAGCCGCGCTAAATAGCACATTTCCAATGGAAATTACTATTCAGCCCGGCTGAATAGCATATTTCCTATGGAAATCACTATTCAGCCCGGCTGAATAGCATATTTCCTATGGAAATCACAATTCAGCCGCGCTAAATAGCACATTTCCTATGGAAATTACTATTCAGCCCGGCTGAATAGCATATTTCCTATGGAAATCACTATTCAGCCCGGCTGAATAGCATATTTCCTCTGGAAATCACTATTCAGCCCGGCTGAATAGCATATTTCCTATGGAAATCACAATTCAGCCGCGCTAAATAGCACATTTCCTATGAAAATTACTATTCAGCCCGGCTGAATAGCATATTTCCTATGGAAATCACTATTCAGCCCGGCTGAATAGCATATTTCCTATGGAAATCACTATTCAGCCCGGCTGAATAGCATATTTCCTATGGAAATCACTATTCAGCCCGGCTGAATAGCATATTTCCTATGGAAATCACTATTCAGCCCGGCTGAATAGCATATTTCCTATGGAAATCACTATTCAGCCCGGCTGAATAGCATATTTCCTATGGAAATCACTATTCAGCCCGGCTGAATAGCATATTTCCTATGGAAATCACTATTCAGCCCGGCTGAATAGCATATTTCCTATGGAAATCACTATTCAGCCCGGCTGAATAGCATATTTCCTATGGAAATCACTATTCAGCCCGGCTGAATAGCATATTTCCTATGGAAATCACTATTCAGCCCGGCTGAATAGCATATTTCCTATGGAAATCACTATTCAGCCCGGCTGAATAGCATATTTCCTATGGAAATCACAATTCAGCCGCGCTAAATAGCACATTTCCTATGGAAATTACTATTCAGCCCGGCTGAATAGCAAATTTCCTATGGAAATTACTATTCAGCCCGGCTGAATAGCAAATTTCCTATGGAAATTACTATTCAGCCCGGCTGAATAGCAAATTTCCTATGGAAATTACTATTCAGCCCGGCTGAATAGCAAATTTCCTATGGAAATTACTATTCAGCCCGGCTGAATAGCAAATTTCCTATGGAAATTACTATTCAGCCCGGCTGAATAGCAAATTTCCTATGGAAATTACTATTCAGCCCGGCTGAATAGCAAATTTCCTATGGAAATTACTATTCAGCCCGGCTGAATAGCAAATTTCCTATGGAAATTACTATTCAGCCCGGCTGAATAGCAAATTTCCTATGGAAATTACTATTCAGCCCGGCTGAATAGCAAATTTCCTATGGAAATTACTATTCAGCCCGGCTGAATAGCAAATTTCCTATGGAAATTACTATTCAGCCCGGCTGAATAGCAAATTTCCTATGGAAATTACTATTCAGCCCGGCTGAATAGCAAATTTCCTATGGAAATTACTATTCAGCCCGGCTGAATAGCAAATTTCCTATGGAAATTACTATTCAGCCCGGCTGAATAGCAAATTTCCTATGGAAATTACTATTCAGCCCGGCTGAATAGCAAATTTCCTATGGAAATTACTATTCAGCCCGGCTGAATAGCAAATTTCCTATGGAAATTACTATTCAGCCCGGCTGAATAGCAAATTTCCTATGGAAATTACTATTCAGCCCGGCTGAATAGCAAATTTCCTATGGAAATTACTATTCAGCCCGGCTGAATAGCAAATTTCCTATGGAAATTACTATTCAGCCCGGCTGAATAGCAAATTTCCTATGGAAATTACTATTCAGCCCGGCTGAATAGCAAATTTCCTATGGAAATTACTATTCAGCCCGGCTGAATAGCAAATTTCCTATGGAAATTACTATTCAGCCCGGCTGAATAGCAAATTTCCTATGGAAATTACTATTCAGCCCGGCTGAATAGCAAATTTCCTATGGAAATTACTATTCAGCCCGGCTGAATAGCAAATTTCCTATGGAAATTACTATTCAGCCCGGCTGAATAGCAAATTTCCTATGGAAATCACTATTCAACTGCGCTGCATAGCATATTTCCTATGGAAATTACTATTCAGCCCGGCTGAATAGCAAATTTCCTATGGAAATTACTATTCAGCCCGGCTGAATAGCAAATTTCCTATGGAAATTACTATTCAGCCCGGCTGAATAGCAAATTTCCTATGGAAATCACTATTCAGGCCGGCTGAATAGCAAATTTCCTATGGAAATCACTATTCAGGCCGGCTGAATAGCAAATTTCCTATGGAAATCACTATTCAGGCCGGCTGAATAGCAAATTTCCTATGGAAATTACTATTCAGCCCGGCTGAATAGCATATTTCCTATGGAAATCACTATTCAGCCCGGCTGAATAGCATATTTCCTATGGAAATCACTATTCAGCCCGGCTGAATAGCATATTTCCTATGGAAATCACTATTCAGCCCGGCTGAATAGCATATTTCCTATGGAAATCACTATTCAGCCCGGCTGAATAGCATATTTCCTATGGAAATCACTATTCAGCCCGGCTGAATAGCATATTTCCTATGGAAATCACTATTCAGCCCGGCTGAATAGCATATTTCCTATGGAAGTCACTATTCAGCCCGGCTGAATAGCATATTTCCTATGGAAATCACTATTCAGCCCGGCTGAATAGCATATTTCCTATGGAAATCACTATTCAGCCCGGCTGAATAGCATATTTCCTATGGAAATCACTATTCAGCCCGGCTGAATAGCATATTTCCTATGGAAATCACTATTCAGCCCGGCTGAATAGCATATTTCCTATGGAAATCACTATTCAGCCCGGCTGAATAGCATATTTCCTATGGAAATCACTATTCAGCCCGGCTGAATAGCATATTTCCTATGGAAATCACTATTCAGCCCGGCTGAATAGCATATTTCCTATGGAAATCACTATTCAGCCCGGCTGAATAGCATATTTCCTATGGAAATCACTATTCAGCCCGGCTGAATAGCATATTTCCTATGGAAATCACTATTCAGCCCGGCTGAATAGCATATTTCCTATGGAAATCACTATTCAGCCCGGCTGAATAGCAAATTTCCTATGGAAATTACTATTCAGCCCGGCTGAATAGCAAATTTCCTATGGAAATCACTATTCAACTGCGCTGCATAGCATATTTCCTATGGAAATTACTATTCAGCCCGGCTGAATAGCAAATTTCCTATGGAAATTACTATTCAGCCCGGCTGAATAGCAAATTTCCTATGGAAATCACTATTCAGGCCGGCTGAATAGCAAATTTCCTATGGAAATCACTATTCAGGCCGGCTGAATAGCAAATTTCCTATGGAAATCACTATTCAGGCCGGCTGAATAGCAAATTTCCTATGGAAATTACTATTCAGCCCGGCTGAATAGCATATTTCCTATGGAAATCACTATTCAGCCCGGCTGAATAGCATATTTCCTATGGAAATCACTATTCAGCCCGGCTGAATAGCATATTTCCTATGGAAATCACTATTCAGCCCGGCTGAATAGCATATTTCCTATGGAAATCACTATTCAGCCCGGCTGAATAGCATATTTCCTATGGAAATCACTATTCAGCCCGGCTGAATAGCATATTTCCTATGGAAATCACTATTCAGCCCGGCTGAATAGCATATTTCCTATGGAAGTCACTATTCAGCCCGGCTGAATAGCATATTTCCTATGGAAATCACTATTCAGCCCGGCTGAATAGCATATTTCCTATGGAAATCACTATTCAGCCCGGCTGAATAGCATATTTCCTATGGAAATCACTATTCAGCCCGGCTGAATAGCATATTTCCTATGGAAATCACTATTCAGCCCGGCTGAATAGCATATTTCCTATGGAAATCACTATTCAGCCCGGCTGAATAGCATATTTCCTATGGAAATCACTATTCAGCCCGGCTGAATAGCATATTTCCTATGGAAATCACTATTCAGCCCGGCTGAATAGCATATTTCCTATGGAAATCACTATTCAGCCCGGCTGAATAGCATATTTCCTATGGAAATCACTATTCAGCCCGGCTGAATAGCATATTTCCTATGGAAATCACTATTCAGCCCGGCTGAATAGCATATTTCCTATGGAAATCACTATTCAGCCCGGCTGAATAGCATATTTCCTATGGAAATCACTATTCAGCCCGGCTGAATAGCATATTTCCTATGGAAATCACTATTCAGCCCGGCTGAATAGCATATTTCCTATGGAAATCACTATTCAGCCCGGCTGAATAGCATATTTCCTATGGAAATCACTATTCAGCCCGGCTGAATAGCATATTTCCTATGGAAATCACTATTCAGCCCGGCTGAATAGCATATTTCCTATGGAAATCAGTATTCAGCCGGGCTGAATAGCAAATTTCCTATGGAAATTACTATTCAGCCGCGCTGAATGACAAATTTCCTATGGAAATCAATATTCAGCCGCGGTGAATAGCAAATTGCCTATTCAGCCTGGCTGAATTGAAGTTTACTTTTGGAAACCTCTATTCAGCAGGGTTGAACTATTATTTTTTTATTATTTTATTTTTTTGTTTGGGAAATACTTACCAGCCGCAATCAAAATATAAGGATCCGATATCAATGCCTTCAAGGTGGGCGGTTCCGTCTCCGCCTTTTCTATTGACGGCTGTAACATGAACAACTGCAGCAAGCCATCACCCAGGGCCAGCACTGATAAAACCAAAAACGGAGCCGATTTGCCAACAAATTCATACATGACACCACCAAATGGTGGCCCGATAAGGACACCCAAGGCCAAACCACCCAAGGCAATGCCCATGGCATTGCCACGTTCCTTGTCATCTGTGAAACGATCCGCCAACATACCCATACCAGAGACACTGCTACACGATGAGCCAATACCTTGCAAAGCTCGGGCAATAAACAGGACGGTATATGAGCGGCCAAAGGCAAAGACTAGGGAGGGAATTTTGAAGAAATATTAAAGGGTTTGGGGGAATTGTTGGTGTTTTGCTAGACTTACTTAAGGTGGAGACAAACATAATTACAAAACCGGCAAACATGGGTATGCTGTAGCCAATCCTGGGATGGAAAGAGGGGAGGGATTTTGTTTAATGTTCCTTTGATTTGTAAGGGAGTTGCTCTTACCTGTGCGTCAAAGGACCAACAATTGGATTTACCAAAAGCTGCACAAAAGCCTTGGAAGCAAACAACAAACCCACTTCCACAGTTTCACCAACCAGTTCCTGATGCCGCTCCTCTAGTTCACGATAAAGTGTTTCATTTTCTAAATTGCATTAAAAAAGTCATTTAAAATTATTTGCCATTCATTCCCTGACGCCTAACCGGCAGCCAGCCACTCACTCAGTCAATTGTCGGCATAATTGTCTATTAAATACTTACCCTCTGGACTCAATGTTGAGACTTCTAGCGTTGGTGAGACATCATCACCATCTTTGCTGCATGGCGAAGGCGTCGGTGTTGGTGGCACATGAATGCTAAGCGGGGTGCGTGGATAGCTGTCCAAAGGAGCGTCTGGGTGCCGTATGTCGTACAGGAACTCAGGTATAATAGGAACTGTAATAAAAAGCAAGCATTTAGTTGTGAGATGAACATCGTCAGCGACAAATTGTGGTAATTAAGTTGTTGTTGCTGTTAGAGGAAATGCTAGAGTTGCCAACCGTTTTGAAGAATCAATTAACGTAACTTGAAGAGGAAGAGGTGCAAATAAAGATAAGGGTTTTTGTATTGACACAAAGGACGACTTCTTTTTCAGCATTAAAGGCAGCGCTTTATGGGGTTGGGGAAAACTTTTTGAGGTTAGAACAATGGCAGAGACTTTTAATTACTTTTAAAAACAATGAAGGTCCCAAAAGGCAGCATACAACCCAAAATCAATAAAGGGAACACTTTAAGGTCACACAAAGATCTGAACAAGGATGTGTGCCCCAAACAAGGATATTCAAAACTTCTTTGCAGAATATCCAAACAATTTTTCTACTCTTTACATTCCACATTCCATTAACAATTAAATCCATTCACAGAAGACCTAAACAAGCGAGGTGCATGCTAATCGTTTCTGGCAGGACTTCCTCGTTATGCTATCCTGTCTATAGTCCCATTCTAGTTGTCATGTAAACATTGTTTATAAATTCAATTTTACAATTCAAAACCAACTTCAATTTTAAAGTACTTTGGAGTGGCTACTATACAACAACTTCGCCTGAGGCAACAAACAACCAAACAGCACCCATGATGGGGCGATAAGTATTATCCTTAAGTGTTGCATGTTAGGTTTGTACTTGCGGCTGGCTGTGAGGCCACTGAACACTTCATAATTGCTTTGGCATAATATTGTGGCCATATTTAGACATTTATCCATTCGCACAGACAAGACTAGCGGAAATGGGTTTATTAGGCTAACAAAGTTAAACGGAAGCAAGCAATTGCAACTACATGCAACTCTCTTAGGATCAATTATTTTTAGATATTTGATAATTGTTGTGGCTTTAAAGGGAATTTTTACAAACATTCGGGCGAATGGATATGCAATTCTTTAAAAAATTTAAAATTCAGTTCTGCTGAATAGCAAATTTCCCATCGAAATCTCAATTCAGCCACGATGAGTAGCAAAGTTGCTATAGAAGTCACTATTCAGCTAGGGCCAATAGCAAATTTCCGAAGGAAATCACTATTCAGCCAAGCTGAATGTCACATTTTCTATTGAAATCACTATTCAGCCAGACTGAATTGAAGTTTTCCTATAGAAACCCTTATTCAGCCAGGCTGAATTGAAGTTTTCCTACAGAAAACCTTATTCAGCCAGGCTGAATTGAAGTTTTCCTATGGAAAACCTTATTCAGCTAGGCTGAATTCAAGGTTTCCTATAGAAAACCTTATTCAGCCATGCCGAATTGAAGTTTTCCTATAGAAAAACTTATTCAGCCAGGCTGAATTGAAGTTTTCCTATAGAAAACCTTATTCAGCCAGGCTGAATTGAAGTTTCCTATAGAAAACCTTATTCAGCCAGGCTGAATTGAAGTTTTCCTATAGAAAACCTTATTCAGCCAGGCTGAATAAAAGGTTTCCTATAGAAAACCTTATTCAGCCAGGCTGAATTAAAGGTTTCCTATAGAAAACCTTATTCAGCCAGGCTGAATTAAAGGTTTCCTATAGAAAACCTTATTCAGCCAGGCTGAATTAAAGGTTTCCTATAGAAAACCTTATTCAGCCAGGCTGAATTAAAGGTTTCCTATAGAAAACCTTATTCAGCCAGGCTGAATTAAAGGTTTCCTATAGAAAACCTTATTCAGCCAGGCTGAATTAAAGGTTTCCTATAGAAAACCTTATTCAGCCAGGCTGAATTAAAGGTTTCCTATAGAAAACCTTATTCAGCCAGGCTGAATTAAAGGTTTCCTATAGAAAACCTTATTCAGCCAGGCTGAATTAAAGGTTTCCTATAGAAAACCTTATTCAGCCAGGCTGAATTAAAGGTTTCCTATAGAAAACCTTATTCAGCCAGGCTGAATTAAAGGTTTCCTATAGAAAACCTTATTCAGCCAGGCTGAATTAAAGGTTTCCTATAGAAAACCTTATTCAGCCAGGCTGAATTAAAGGTTTCCTATAGAAAACCTTATTCAGCCAGGCTGAATTAAAGGTTTCCTATAGAAAACCTTATTCAGCCAGGCTGAATTAAAGGTTTCCTATAGAAAACCTTATTCAGCCAGGCTGAATTAAAGGTTTCCTATAGAAAACCTTATTCAGCCAGGCTGAATTAAAGGTTTCCTATAGAAAACCTTATTCAGCCAGGCTGAATTAAAGGTTTCCTATAGAAAACCTTATTCAGCCAGGCTGAATTAAAGGTTTCCTATAGAAAACCTTATTCAGCCAGGCTGAATTAAAGGTTTCCTATAGAAAACCTTATTCAGCCAGGCTGAATTAAAGGTTTCCTATAGAAAACCTTATTCAGCCAGGCTGAATTAAAGGTTTCCATTCAGCCCGGCTGAATAGTGATTTCCATAGGAAATTTGCAATTCAGCCCGGCTGAATAGTGATTTCCATAGGAAATTTGCAATTCAGCCCGGCTGAATAGTGATTTCCATAGGAAATTTGCAATTCAGCCCGGCTGAATAGTGATTTCCATAGGAAATTTGCAATTCAGCCCGGCTGAATAGTGATTTCCATAGGAAATTTGCAATTCAGCCCGGCTGAATAGTGATTTCCATAGGAAATTTGCAATTCAGCCCGGCTGAATAGTGATTTCCATAGGAAATTTGCAATTCAGCCCGGCTGAATAGTGATTTCCATAGGAAATTTGCAATTCAGCCCGGCTGAATAGTGATTTCCATAGGAAATTTGCAATTCAGCCCGGCTGAATAGTGATTTCCATAGGAAATTTGCAATTCAGCCCGGCTGAATAGTGATTTCCATAGGAAATTTGCAATTCAGCCCGGCTGAATAGTGATTTCCATAGGAAATTTGCAATTCAGCCTGGCTGAATAGTGATTTCCATAGGAAATTTGCAATTCAGCCTGGCTGAATAGTGATTTCCATAGGAAATTTGCAATTCAGCCTGGCTGAATAGTGATTTCCATAGGAAATTTGCAATTCAGCCTGGCTGAATAGTGATTTCCATAGGAAATTTGCAATTCAGCCTGGCTGAATAGTGATTTCCATAGGAAATTTGCAATTCAGCTTGGCTGAATAGTGATTTCCATAGGAAATTTGCAATTCAGCCCGGCTGAATAGTGATTTCCATAGGAAATTTGCAATTCAGCCCGGCTGAATAGTGATTTCCATAGGAAATTTGCAATTCAGCCCGGCTGAATAGTGATTTCCATAGGAAATTTGCAATTCAGCCCGGCTGAATAGTGATTTCCATAGGAAATTTGCAATTCAGCCCGGCTGAATAGTGATTTCCATAGGAAATTTGCAATTCAGCCCGGCTGAATAGTGATTTCCATAGGAAATTTGCAATTCAGCCCGGCTGAATAGTGATTTCCATAGGAAATTTGCAATTCAGCCCGGCTGAATAGTGATTTCCATAGGAAATTTGCAATTCAGCCCGGCTGAATAGTGATTTCCATAGGAAATTTGCAATTCAGCCCGGCTGAATAGTGATTTCCATAGGAAATTTGCAATTCAGCCCGGCTGAATAGTGATTTCCATAGGAAATTTGCAATTCAGCCTGGCTGAATAGTGATTTCCATAGGAAATTTGCAATTCAGCCTGGCTGAATAGTGATTTCCATAGGAAATTTGCAATTCAGCCTGGCTGAATAGTGATTTCCATAGGAAATTTGCAATTCAGCCCGGCTGAATAGTGATTTCCATAGGAAATTTGCAATTCAGCCCGGCTGAATAGTGATTTCCATAGGAAATTTGCAATTCAGCCCGGCTGAATAGTGATTTCCATAGGAAATTTGCAATTCAGCCCGGCTGAATAGTGATTTCCATAGGAAATTTGCAATTCAGCCCGGCTGAATAGTGATTTCCATAGGAAATTTGCAATTCAGCCCGGCTGAATAGTGATTTCCATAGGAAATTTGCAATTCAGCCCGGCTGAATAGTGATTTCCATAGGAAATTTGCAATTCAGCCCGGCTGAATAGTGATTTCCATAGGAAATTTGCAATTCAGCCCGGCTGAATAGTGATTTCCATAGGAAATTTGCAATTCAGCCTGGCTGAATAGTGATTTCCATAGGAAATTTGCAATTCAGCCTGGCTGAATAGTGATTTCCATAGGAAATTTGCAATTCAGCCTGGCTGAATAGTGATTTCCATAGGAAATTTGCAATTCAGCCTGGCTGAATAGTGATTTCCATAGGAAATTTGCAATTCAGCCTGGCTGAATAGTGATTTCCATAGGAAATTTGCAATTCAGCTTGGCTGAATAGTGATTTCCATAGGAAATTTGCAATTCAGCCTGGCTGAATAGTGATTTCCATAGGAAATTTGCAATTCAGCCTGGCTGAATAGTGATTTCCATAGGAAATGTGCAATTCAGTGATTTCCATAGGAAATTTGCAATTCAGCCGGGATGAATAGTGATTTCCATAGGAAATTTTCAATTCAGCCGGGCTGAATAGTGATTACCATAGGAAAACTTTAATTAAAATTGTTTTATCTGTTCTCGTTTTCTCGAAACTCCTTTATTCTTCCCTCTAAACTTTACAATATTCATTTAAATTATGACTTAATTCACTGACACCATCCTCGGTACCACATGGCCCCATGACCACACCCTTTTTGGGTAAAGTGGGCATAAATATGTGTAACTGCTTCTTGGCATCATGTAAGCTATTATAACTGCCCATTGTAGAGCTGTCCTTAAGGCGTTTTTGTAGGTTTGAGTTTGTCAAATCAGCTACTGTATCCAAACGTCGCCTGGCGGAATATGATTGGTCCAAATTCCGTGGCTTTGAGTGTCTGGAACGTTCTGTATTCAAGCGAGAATTTTCGGCACTTTTGTAAAGCCTGGCTGAGGCCAGAGTACCTGCCAAGCGCCTTGTGGTACTGGGACTGGCGGACAAGGCACACAAATCAATATTTTTGGCAGGACGATTAAAACGTATCGGCTGGCCCTCTTTGTTGAAGATTATGGTTATGTGTTTCACAGGTTCTGCTGGCGGTTTGAGGGATATATTTTCCGCTTGGAAAGAGGTGTTGAGTTTCGCTTTGTTTGTTTTTGCTTTATTTATGGGGAGCGGGGTGGTGTTATTATTTTTGCCTGTGTCGTGGACCTTCCTTATGGAGTCTCTTCTCAGTTTGGAAGTTTTGGTTAGCTTCACTTCCATTTCTTTGTAGTCTTGAAGATTTTTCAACAAATCTCCATTACCCGCCAAGTCAAGCCAATTCAATACCCTCTCTGCCAGCTTCTCATCCAGAGTAGATACCTTTTCGTTGTTGATGTCTTGTAGGGAACTGCGCCTTGAGTAAAAGTCAGAAATGTCGGAAATTCTGTGACAGTAATTTGCAGATTTACTGTGCACGTTGTTGTAATAACTATCGTAACTTTGATACTTCCTGGAGAGCACTGAAGCTCTTCTTGGCTTGCTGCCCGTTGATTTGCTGCCACTTTTGCTGAAATTCTGTTTCACTGGTTCATGGAGTTTTAGTTTCGCTGAATCTATTAGGAAAACTTCCTCATCACTGGCGAAGTGGTCTTCATAGTCTTGAAAATCATAGGAATAGCTGGATTTAAGGGTATCTGAAGGCAAGAAAACCTTTTATTCACATGTACCAAACCTTCCTTTGAAAGGGATACTCACTTTTTCTGCTCTGACTAACGGGATTAATGGCCGAATTGAGCCTCTCAAATGGCCTCTTGGTTACATAATCCAATAGGAAATGCCTCTGCAGACCGGGTCTTAATTCCGTACCTTCCAACCAAACGGTGCGTACAAACAACGGACGACTGGCCGACTCCCAAATGGTTGTGGCTTTCATGTCAGCTTTGCTTTACGGCTCCTTAAATTTGGCAATTCTTAACTAAACTTTTTTGAAATTAATCAAATTCTAATCTTCTGCTAACCAACCGGCTTCCGTTAGGCTGTGCATGTCGCGAATGTTTTGTGGCTTCCAAACCAAATGTCATTACAGGGCAAACAAAACTGCTTTTGGTTTCTTGGCGACCAAAAACAATCGGTCCCCCGCACAGAGCAAAACAAAACTTTTTTGATAGTCGTCGTTTTTGTCTCCCTATCGGAGTCTACCTCGATTGCGGTTAAAAGTGTCTTTTACACGCGAAACTTGGCATGTCCCAGAGGTGATTGCCATGAGCCACAAACGTGCTTAAAGGGGATATAAGTAGGAACCAGTTTTCGTGGTATCCTTCCAAATTTCCAATACCGGAAACGGCGCCAATGCCTTAAAGTCATCTATAGAATAAGGAACAATGGCCTTATTGGGGATAAATGAGTCAAAGGGTTTGGCAAGTGTATTTGTATGTTGTACATATGTACATAGCTTATAAATTAAATTATGTTTTTGCTCATGGTTATGTTAACTAATAAAAATATCCTGTATATGACAAGTCAACATGAAACTAAATAAACTTTTATTCATTTGGCAATAAAATCAATTAAAATTTATGATTTGCCATAACAGTTATACGTCCTAATTAAAGGTTTCATTAGACAAAATGCAGATTTTTTCTAGGCTGAATAGCAAATTTTCCATCGAAATACCTTTTCCTTTAAGAAAACTTCAATTCAGCCTGGCTGAATAAGGTTTCCTTTAAAAAAAACTTCAATTCAGCCTGGCTGAATAAGGTTTCCTTTAGGAAAACTTCAATTCAGCCTGGCTGAATAAGGTTTCCTTTAGGAAAACTTCAATTCAGCCTGGCTGAATAGGTTTTCTTTTAGGAAAATTTCAATTCAGCCTGGCTGAATAAGGTTTCCTTTAGGAAAACTTTAATTCAGCCTGGCTGAATAAGGTTTCCTTGAGGAAAACTTCAATTCAGCCTGGCTGAATAAGGTTTCCTTTAGGAAAACTTCAATTCAGCCTGGCTGAATAAGGTTTCCTTTAGGAAAACTTCAATTCAGCCTGGCTGAATAAGGTTTCCTTTAGGAAAACTTCAATTCAGCCTGGCTGAATAAGGTTTCCTTTAGGAAAACTTCAATTCAGCCTGGCTGAATAAGGTTTCCTTTAGGAAAACTTCAATTCAGCCTGGCTGAATAAGGTTTCCTTTATGAAAACTTCAATTCAGCCTGGCTGAATAAGGTTTCCTTTAGGAAAACTTCAATTCAGCCTGGCTGAATAAGGTTTCCTTTAGGAAAACTTCAATTCAGCCTGGCTTAATAAGGTTTCCTTTAGGAAAACTTCAATTCAGCCTGGCTGAATAAGGTTTCCTTTAGGAAAACTTCAACTCAGCCTGGCTTAATAAGGTTTCCTTTAGGAAAACTTCAATCCAGCCTGGCTGAATAAGGTTTCCTTTAGGAAAACTTCAATTCAGCCTGGCTGAATAAGGTTTCCTTTAGGAAAACTTCAATTCAGCCTGGCTGAATAAGGTTTCCTTAAGGAAAACTTCAATTCAGCCTGGCTGAATAAGGTTTCCTTTAGGAAAACTTCAACTCAGCCTGGCTTAATAAGGTTTCCATTAGGAAAACTTCAATTCAGCCTGGCTGAATATAGGTTTCCATAGAAAATCTGACTGAAATATGGGTTTTGAAATGATAATACTCAGTGGAATTATTTTCTCTTTACTCCTTGTGCTTTATTTTCTCTCTTCAGCCATTAGAATCGAACATTTCGTGCGTTTTCATATTGACTTTTGTATATGTCCCTCAATTCGCCCAGATAGTTATTAAATTCCGATGATATGGCATAGACCCCATATAATTGTGCCGCCGCATATGACAGATAGGACAGTTGATAGTATGTTGACAAAGTCGCCACCAAATAAAACTTCAATTCCGGTGGCTTATGGGTTAAGATTTCATAAAAATATATCGAATGCCATGCTGAAAACATTACCACCCCAAGCACAATTGCCGTCATCCAACAAGTCATGTTAAAAATCCGGCGATAGATCTTGGTGACGTCGATACCCAACAAGGTGAACTCTTCCATTAGGCTTAAGAAAATATTAATCGATGAGACTTCTTTGGTACTGCCCACCAAGAGAGGTGTTATAATGATAAACGTTGTGAGAATGCTTAGCAAACGCAGCACCAGATTACCCAAAGCGGAGAGTGAAGAATTACCAGCCATTGGTTGCGAAAAGTTATGCCAATTTTCCATAATGGAGGTAACATTGACATAGGTAAAGATGAGCAGATGTAATATGGTGTATCCCAGACCTTTCCAGGAAAGATAAAACTTATTTTTTATCACATTAAATTCAAATGGAAAGAGACCAGAAACCCGTATCAGAAATAGAGATATGCCATAAGCTTCGTTGAAATTTCGTGGTGTACTGCAGAGCTTCATTGCACTGTTTGAAATTTAGCAAATGACTCAACTAAGAGAACTAATGAAATTTCAGGTATTCACAGCTAATTGCATTTGCTTTCAATTAAAACGTGAAGACGTCCTTTGGGAGTTGCAAGTCATAACTCATCCATTAATAAATGTCACTTAGGATAACAATATGAATAATTTTATTCAGCTTGGCTGAATAAAGTTATCCATAGCTGAGTTCAGTTATCAATGCACTTGAAAAAAGTTCACTTCTACAACGGCTAAGCCATGAGACTGTGCAGTACACCAAGAAATCTACCAGAAGCTTATGGCATTTGTATGTTCCTGCTACAGTATAGTGGTCTCTTTCCATTCCATTATGACGTCAACAAAAACAAATTTCACATTTCCTGGAAGAATCTGAGCTACACCATACTACATTTGCTGATCTTCACCTATGTCAATGTTACTTCAATTTGGGAAAGTTGGCATAATTTTTCCCAACCCATGGCAGGGAATTCTGCACTCTCGGCGTTGGGAAATCTTGTGCTGCGTTTGCTGAGCATTTTCATCACGTTTATCATTATCACGCCTCTGTTGTTTGGCAGCATTGAAGAAGTTTCATCAATTAATGTTTTCTTAAAGCTGATCGAAGAATTTAAACTGCTGGGTATAGACGTTACCAGGATTTATCGTCGAGTTTTTACCATGACCTGTTGTATAACGGGAACATTCTTTGTATTGGTAATATTTTCAGCATGGCATTCTATATATTTCTACGAAGTGATTACCCACAAACCACCGGAATTGAAATTTTATCTTATGGCAATATTGTCAACGTACTATCAACTCTTGTATCTGGCCTATGCAGCGGCACAACTATATGGTGTCTATGTCATATCATCGGAATTTAATAACTACCTGGGCGAGTTGAGGGATATTTACAAAGATCGGTATGAGAAGGCGAGGACAGTTCATTATGAATGGATGAAGGCACCAGTTAAAGGGCATTAAGGAGAGAAAAGTAGAGAGAATATAGGTTCCCAAAGGAAATCTGCCTGGCTGAAAAGAGGTTACCACAGGTAAACTTCAATTCAGCCTGGCTGAATAGAGGTTTCCATAGAAAATCTGTAATTCAACCTGGCTGAATTCTCTTAAGTCATACTTTAATATAATTTATCTTAGCTGAATTTGTCCCTGAAGGTATAAATTCTGCCAAATAAAGAAAATGCAAAATATATTGCGGTATTCTCTACATTTCTCTAATTTATCGTGCTGAAAACTTTGTTTTAATGCCAGTTATTGATATAAAAACACATAAACAATATTTAATATGGAAATGGCGAAACCTGGAAATTTTATTGTACTATTACCAATTTTAATAAATATTTATTTTTATTTAAGTACTGTCCGTAGCTCTTTTTCAAATTTTCATTTTCAAAAAAAAAAATCAGCCGTATCTCAACCTTACACATCAACAGCGAGTCACATTTTTTGAGACATTTTAATTAAGACTTCTGCCTTCAGGAGATAAAACATTCTTATATAAAAATAAACCCAAGACCATTTTTAGTACCATTTAGTACTTTTCGTAGCCTTATAGTCAGTATTTCCAATACCATTTCAGCCATCAGCCACCCTCATACCAAATATCAGAAGTTGTACGCATTAAAAAAAACAAAATGGTACTAAATTTACTACTTTTCGTACACCTGGGTATAACCTTAAAAAAACTTCCTTTATACTTTACATATAAAACATAAGTGGGAATTTCCAAAACCTCCTAATACAATTTTAAAAATTCCTACTGACCCCTTTACACAATAACAAATTATACCAAATTCAAAGCCATCTCCATATCTTAACGCCACATTCCAACAGTGCCTCTAAGAACAAATTTTAGAATTCCAGCTCTGTTCCTACATCCGATACAACATTTAGACCGATTTAGTACTTTTCTTAATTTTTTGGGACGTATTTCTTAAAACACGTCCATATACCAACGTTTCACACCAATAATCACCTTCACACTCCCCTCCAAAAATACAAATTTTAGCTCTGTCCTTACATCCAACAACAAATAGTGTACAATGTAGTAATTTTCTTATAATTATGGTACGTAGTTCAAGAACCAGGTATCTCAACCCTACACAGACATTAATACAATATAATAACAGTAATCCACCATAGTACCATTTACTACTCTTCAGTTTCACAGTAATCTTAATTATAAATTTGAAGATTTCAACTCTACCCATTCAACCAAATAAAAATTGTACCAACTTTAGTACAATTTAGTACTCTTCGTACCCATAAGTATGAATTTTCAAAGCTTCCTCTAAACTATAGGCCATCATTAATCATAATTTCAAATTTCAGAATTCCAGAGCTATCCGTTCACCCAAATCCAAACTGTACCAAATTTAGTACCATTTAGCACTTTTCGTACCAAAAAGTACGAATCTCCAAAACTTCTTTAATTCCTACACTCTAACTGTAATCTTAGCTCCAAATTTCAGGTTTCCAGCACTATCCGTTCAAGCAAAATCCAAATTGTACCAAATTTAGTACTTTTCGTTCCCAAAAATGCGAATTTCCAAATCTTCCTCAATCCCTAACTCCATCAGTAATCTTAAATCTAAATTTCAGGATTCCAGCTCTATACGTTCAGTCAAATCCAATTTGTACCAAACTTAGTACCATTTAGTAGTTTCCGTACCCATCAGTACGAACTTCCAAAACTTCCTCAATCCTACACTCCAAAAGTAATCTTAATTTCAAATTTCAGGATTTCAATTTGAAGCATTGTGTCGTTTTTTTTTTATTGGGATAGCGTTTGCAATTTTGTTTTTTCAAAATAGTCTGGCTTAATCCCATTGTTGTTGTTTTAATATTTTAAAACAACTATTTTATTAGTGGAAAAGATTTGGCATTGTTCGCCAAGGGGTAAGTCAGGGAATACTATAGTTTCGATCCACGCCACTGGATCTCATCAGTTCCCTTGTTTCTTGTTTGTGGATATTCTCCACCGAAGTTATTTTTCAATAACTTCTTCAACAAGAAACTTTTTATACCCAAACATCAATCGTCAGCTCGAAGTATAAAGGTAAGCAAAGAAAAAAGTTCAATGAGAAGTTTTTCCTTGGCAACCTCATACAACTCCGACGAAAGTGTCTGCGAAAACAATTCAAACCTCTTCCACTTGTATGTGTCGTCGAATTTCGACAAATGCACACACCAAAATTTGGTTGGTCTTTTCTTTGCTTACCTTTATACTTCGAGCTGACGATTGATCTTTTCCACCAAATCCAAATTGTACCAAATTTAGTACCATTTAGTACTTTTCGTACACATAAGTACGAACATCCAAACCCATTTCCTTATAATAACACCACTTCCCTACCTTGATTCCCATACCAAAATTCAAGATTTTAGCTATAGTCGTTCAAAATATTCAATTGGTACAAAATTTAGTAACTTTAAGTACGTTTCGTACACTTAGAGGACAAATTTCCAAAAACCCTTTAGTACATCTTTCTAACTCTCTAACAGTGACCCTCAACCCAAATTTTACTCAAGCTCTTCCCGTTTGCCTTATACAAAGGGTACTGTATTTAGTACCTTTTAGTACTTTTCGTACCCTACTAGGACGAATTTCCAAAAACCCATCCTTATCCCTCCCCTACTAACCTACATCAACCCACAGTCAAAATTTCAACTTACCATAGGTGAACTTCAAGTCACCCTGGCTGAACAGAGGTTTACCATAGTTAAACTTCAATTAATAGAGTTTTAACAAAGGTAAACTTCAACTCAGAATGGCTTAATAGAGGTTTACCATAGGTAAACTTCAATGCAGCCTGGCTGAATAGAGGTTTACCATAGGTAAACTTCAATTCAGCCTGGCTGAATAGAGGTTTACCATAGGTAAACTTCAATTCAGCCTGGCTGAATAGAGGTTTACCATAGGTAAACTTCAATTCAGCCTGGCTGAATAGAGGTTTACCACAGGTAATCTTCAATTCAGCCTGGATGAATAGAGGTTTACCATAGGTAAACTTCAATTCAGCCTGGCTGAATAGAGGTTTACCATAGATAAACTTCAATTCAGCCTGGCTGAGAAGAGGTTACCATGGGTAAACTTCAATTCAGCCTGGCTGAATAGAGGTTTACCATAGGTAAACTTCAATTCAGCCTGGCTGAAGTTTACCTATGGTAAACTTCAATTCAGCCTGGCTGAATAGAGGTTTACCATAGGTAAACTTCAATTCAGCCTGGCTGAATAGAGGTTTACCACAGGTAATCTTCAATTCAGCCTGGATGAATAGAGGTTTACCATAGGTAAACTTCAATTCAGCCTGGCTGAATAGAGGTTTACCATAGGTAAACTTCAATTCAGCCTGGCTGAATAGAGGTTTACCATAGGTAAACTTCAATTCAGCCTGGCTGAATAGAGGTTTACCATAGGTAAACTTCAATTCAGCCTGGCTGAATAGAGGTTTACCATAGGTAAACTTCAATTCAGCCTGGCTGAATAGAGGTTTACCATAGGTAAACTTCAATTCAGCCTGGCTGAATAGAGGTTTACCATAGGTAAACTTCAATTCAGCCTGGCTGAATAGAGGTTTACCATAGGTAAACTTCAATTCAGCCTGGCTGAATAGAGGTTATCATAGTCTGCGTTTAGACGTTCAAAGTTAATGGGGAAGAAAATTGAGTTTATAGGAGAGTTAGTAGAGAGGAATAAGAGGCGGTACATACACCCCTGTACTCGCAAATTCGGTTTTGTTTCTTTATTCTTCGCAGTTTTTTCTGCATCTTCTTTCATTTTATTTTCTCCGCCGGCAAGTAAACAACAACGCATACATTTGACTTAAAAACGTTTGTTATGAAAAATAAATTGAACAAAAAATTATCAGTAAAAACTAATAGTAAACATATACATATGTATTTATTTAATTTTTAATTAAATTTAATTTAATTTCTATAAGAAATATCGCCTTAGAAGAAGAATCAGAAAATTTACAAAAACATTATTTGCGTGTCTAAACAGCAAGGAAATTTTAAAAGAAATTAAGAAGAAAATTTGCCGTTCCAGTTTGAACGTATAAATACGGACATAGGTAAACTTCAATTCAGCCAGGCTGAATAGAGGTTACCATTGGTAAACTTCATAGAGGTTTACCATAGGTAAACTTCAATTCAGCCTGGCTGAATAGAGGTTTACCATAGGTAAACTTCAATTCAGCCTGGCTGAATAGAGGTTTACCATAGGTAAACTTCAATTCAGCCTGGCTGAATAGAGGTTTACCATAGGTAAACTTCAATTCAGCCTGGCTGAATAGAGGTTTACCATAGGTAAACTTCAATTCAGCCTGGCTGAATAGAGGTTTACCGTAGGTAAACTTCAATTCAGCCTGACTGAATAGAGGTTTACCATAGGTAAACTTCAATTCAGCCTGGCTGAATAGAGGTTTACCATAGGTAAACTTCAATTCAGCCTGGCTGAATAGAGGTTTACCATAGGTAAACTTCAATTCAGCCTGGCTGAATAGAGGTTTACCATAGGCTAACTTCAATTCAGCCTGGCTGAATAGAGGTTTACCATAGGAAAACTTCAGCCTGGCTGAATTGAAGTTAGCCTATGGTAAACCTCTATTCAGCCAGGCTGAATTGAAGTTAGCCTATGGTAAACCTCTATTCAGCCAGGCTGAACCTCTGTTCAGCCTGATGACGTTATTTTAGTTTATAATTGTTCCACAAACATCCCAGATGGGACAAGGGAGACTTCTCTCATATCAATGAGTGCACGCCGATTCATATTGGCTCAATGATATGGGACCTACTTTTTATTGCCGAGTCCGAACGGCGTGCCTTACGACACCACTTGTAGAGAAGTTTTTCATGGCTTAAATACTCAGGAAATGTCGCCGGCATTACTGAGGGGGAATTTTGCCACCGTTGAAAATTTGATGTTGCTTGGCCTGGGATTCGAACCGCAGACCTTCTGAGTGCAAGGCGGACGTGCTAACCATTGCACCACGTTATTTTAGTTTGTAGTACTAAAATACGTAATTTTTCCAAGTCCGATCTGGGTTATCAATATTTTCCCTATATACCATAGATTTTTCAAAAACAGTTTGGATTGAGCACATATACTCTTCTGAAAGAATTTATTATGAAAAAAAAACATCAATAAAATATATTTTGTGACCGCAGATAACGAAAATGTGAATAAAAAATGGTAGAATATGGTCCTAAATCATATATAAAGGCAAAAGCTTCGGGAGATGTTAAATATTATAGCTACAAATTTAATTTGTTCAGAGACTCATAATGAAATTTGAATTGGAATATTTCTTCTTTTGACACAATCCCCAAAAAGTGAAATATTTTAGGAGATTTTGACTTAGTATGGAATAAATTTTATTTGAGAGTCTAAAAGTTTAACAAATAATTTGTACCTATAATATCTAATTTTAACGTCATTATCTTAACAAAGGATTTTACTTAGATATCTAGTTTGTTCAGGAACTTACAATGAAATTTTGTGTAGAATATTTCTTCCTTTAACACCTTTCGTCTAGAATTAAATTTTATGTTACTTTCATGCATCAACTCGAAAAAAGAACAACAAAAATTTATTTAAAAAATATTTGGGTATTTTGTTGGCAAATTTGATGTATATATTTTCTTGATATATATTGCAAATACGTATTTCATTTATTCGGCGACTTATATTGAAATTTGATGGAGATTATTTTTGTCTTTGGCGTCTACTATCTAGAATGAAGTTTTGTGGGACAAAACTTAATAAACTCAGATAAAGTACAACATTAGCACTAAAACGTGATTTTACTTTTGGCAGATTCCTGGCGTTTAGGTACGATTTAGAGTTTTAGTGTATTCGGGGGCCTATAGTAAAATTTTATGACAAATAATTTTGTAGAATATTTTGATCTGATACGATCACATTTTAAAGGAGTTTTTAAACGTTTTTAAAAAAAGGCACCAAAAAGCCTCCCCGCATTGTTGTCAGTAATGTTGCCAAAGACACTTTATACCTAAAATGCAAGGATTCCAAGGAATCTGATGTCGAATATTTCAAAACCTGTAGAAATGGGCGGAACTTGCCACGCCTATTTAGGTTACTTCCCGACGTAAACTTTCAAAACACCGATACACGAGTCTTCTTTTTTTCGGTCCTCTTTCATAATCTGGCCGAATTGTCTTGTAATTATTCTTTGTGTTGTACAGTGTAATTATACGAAAATTACTACATGATACTCTATTTGTTGTTGGGGGTAAGGACACAGCAGAAATTTGTATTTTTTGGAGGGGAGTGTGAGGGTGATTATTGGTTTGCAACGTTGGTATATGGACGTGTTTTAAGGAATTTTCAAAATTTTATGGAGAGGTTTCGGAAATTCGCACTTATTGTTTATATGTAAAGTATAATTGGGTTCGTATATATAGTTCATTCATATGGTTCAAATTGAACTAAAAAGCTACGAACAATACTGAAATAAAACTAAATATTTATCAAAATTGGTATTAGTACAACAAAAGTTTCAGGATTCGACATTTCCATATTATATATTGTTTATTTGTTTTTATATCCTTTCCGCATACGAAGTAGCGGACATTTTGCTAGTGTTTAATAATTGACATTAAAACGAAGTTTTCAGCACGATAAATTATAGAAATGTGGAGAATGCCCCAATATATTTTGCATTTCCTTTATTTGACAGAACTTATACCTTCAGGGACAAATTCAGATTAATTATATTAAAGTATGGCTTAAGTTAATTCAGCCAGGCCGAATTACAGATTTCCTATGGAAACCTCTATTCAGCCACGCTGAATTGAAGTTTACCTGAGGTAACCTATATTCAGGCAGGCTGAATTGAAGTTTACCTGTGATAACCTCTATTCAGCCAGGCTGAATTGAAGTTTACCTATGGTAACCTGTATTCAGCCAGACTGAATTGAAGTTTACCCGTGGTAAACTCTATTCAGCCAAGCTGCATTGAAGTTTACCCGTGGAAACCTCTAGTCTCTCTACTTTTCTCTCCTTAATGCCCTTTATTGGTGCCTTCATCCATTCATAATGAACTGCCCTCGCCTTCTCATACCGATCTTTGTAAATATCCCTCAATTCGCCAAGGTAGTTATTGAATTCCGATGATATGACATAGACCCCATATAGTTGTGCCGCTGCATAGGCCAGATACAAGAGTTGATAGTACGTTGACAATATCGCCATTAGATACAATTTTAATTCAGGTGGTTTGTGGGTAATCACTTCGTAGAAATATATGGAATGCCATGCTGAGAATATTACCAATCCAAAGAAGATACCTGTTGTCCAACAGGTCATGGTAAAAACTCGACGGTAAATCCTGGTCACATCAATACCCAGCAGTTTAAATTCTTCTATCAGTTTTATAGAGGTTTACCATAGGTAAACTTCAATTCAGCCTGGCTGAATAGAGGTTTACCATAGGTAAACTTCAGTTCAGACTGGCTGAATAGAGGTTACCATCGGTAAACTTCAACTCAGCCTGACTGAATAGAGTTTACCATAGGTGAAGTTAAATTCACCTTGCCTAAATATAGGTTTCCATAGGAAATCTGACTGAAAAATGGGCTTTGAAGTGAAACTACTCAGCGGAATTATTTTCTCTTTATTCCTTGTGCTTTATTTTCTCTCTTCAGCTATTAGAATCGAACATTTCGTGAGTTTTCATATTGTCTCTTGTATATATCCTTCAACTCGCCTAGATAGTTGTTAAATTCCAACGATATGGCATAGACCCCATATAATTGTGCCGCGGCATATGTCAGATAGGACAGTTGATAATACGTTGACAAAGTCGCCACCAAATAAAATTTCAATTCCGGTGGCTTCTGAGTTAAGACTTCATAAAAATATATCGAATGCCATGCTGAAAACATAACTAAACCAAAGAGAATTGCCGTCATCCAACAACTCATGTTAAAAACCCGGCGATAGATCTTGGTGACATCGATACCCAACAAGGTGAACTCGTCCATTAGGCTTAAGAAAATATTAATAAATGAAAGTTCTTTTGTACTGCCCACCAATAAAGGCATTATAATGATAAACGTTGTGAGAATGCTTAGCAAACGCAGCACCAGGTTACCCAAAGCGGAGAGTGAAGAATTACCAGCCATTGGTTGGCTGAAGTTATGCCAATTTTCCATAATGGAGGTAACATTGACATAGGTAAAGATGAGCAGATGTAATATGGTGTAGCCCAGACCTTTCCAGGAAACATAAAACTAATTTTTTACCACATCAAATTCAAAAGGAAAGAGACCAGAAGCCCTTATTAGAAATATGGTGATACCATAAGCTTCGTTGAAATTCCGAGGTGTATTGCAGAGCTTCATGGCTTTCGATTTGAACACAACTGTTTGAAATTTAGCTAATGACTCAACTAAAAAAACTAATGAAATTTCAGGCATTCACAGCAAATTGCATTTGCTATCAATTAAAACTCCCTTTGGGAGTTGCGGTTAATAAATGTCTCTTAGGATAACAATATAAATTATAAGTTATCCATAGTTGAGTTCAGTCATCAACGCCCCTGAAAAAAGTTCACTTCTACAACGGTTAAGCCATGAGGCTGTGCAGTACACCAAGAAATATACCAGAAGCTTATGGCATTTGTATGTTCCTGCTACAGCATAGTGGTCTCTTTCCATTCCATTATGACGTCACCAAAAACAAATTTCATATTTCCTGGAAAAATCTGAGCTACACCATACTACATTTGCTGATCTTCACCTATGTCAATGTTACTTCAATTTGGGAAAGTTGGCATAATTTTTCCCAACCCATGGCAGTTAACTCTTCACTCTCGGCGTTGGGTAATCTTGTGTTGCGTTTGCTGAGCATGTTCATCACCTTTATCATTATCACGCCTCTGTTATTTGGCAGTGTTGAAGAAGTTTCATCAATTAATGTTTTCTTAAAATTGGTCGAAGAATTTAAACTGCTGGGTATTGATGTGACCAGGATCTATCGTCGAATTTATACCATGACTTGTTGGACAACAGGCATCTTCTCTTTATTGGTAATATTTTCAGCATGGCATTCGATATATTTCTACGAAGTGATTACCCACAAACCACCGGAATTGAAATTTTATCTTATGGCAATATTGTCATCGTACTATCAACTGTTGTATCTGACCTATGCAGCGGCACAACTATATGGGGTCTATGTCATATCATCGGAATTCAATAATTACCTGCGAGAGTTGAGGGATATTTACAAAGATCGGTATGAGAAGGCGAGGACAGTTCATTATGAATGGATGAAGGCACCAATTAAAGGGTATTAAGGGGAGAAACGTAGAGAGAATAGAGGTTTCCAAGGGAAATCTGCAATTCAGCCTGGTTGAATAGAGGTTACCACAGGTAAACTTCAATTCAGCCTGGCTGAATAGAGGTTACCATAGGTAAACTTCAATTCAGCCTGGCTGAATAGAGGTTACCATAGGTAAACATCAATTCAGTCTGGCTGAATAGAGGTCACCACAGGCGAACTTCACTTCAGCCTGGCTGAATAGAGGTTTCGATTAGAAATCTTCATTCAAGTAATATTTAATACAATTTAGCTTAGCCCTGATGGCTTAAATCCTACCAAATAAACAAAATTCAAAATGTATTGCAGTATTCTCCAAATTTCCATAGTCTATCGTGCCGAAAACTTTGTTTTAATGTCAATTATTAAACTTTCACAACTTTAAGTTTAACAAAATTACCAAAACAAAGAAAACTTAGAACATGTTGTTAGTTTTCACAAAAAGAATATATGAAAAAAATTAACTGCGCATAAAGACTATTTTCAACTAAGGACACAGAATACGCGGTTCATGTCATGGAGCCATTTGTGAAATGTTTTGTCATAACTCCAAAACGATTAAACTTAGGCCTTTATAATCTGAAAATCAAAGAAAAGAATTGGTTTTGTTTTCAGGTTGATTTATTTTTGAATTATTGTGAAAAGTAATATGACCTTATGGGGTTTTAAATAGCCTTAAAACAGGCTGCCAAGACGGCTTGGCAATATAAAAGAGCCGTCAAAATATTTTAAAAATAATTGACATGCAAATATTAACATATCTGCTCGAACAACGCTTGACATTTGTTGATTTTCACTTTTGGTGGGGGTGAGCTGAGAGTTGTTGCTTAACTGGCTGTTGCTTGACTGAGCATTTCAAGTGAAAATGTCAGAGTCAACGAAAACAAACAACCCCATCAATAGGGGTTACAACAACAAGAAAACAATGAATCATTGTTTCACTGTTGCAAAAATGCCAAGAAAATTTTCGAGGCGAACAAAAGTTGCGTGACCTTTGGTTGGAGTTAAAGAAATCTTAGTACACTGGGAATACATCATAGGTTTCATGTGAACTCTTCAATTCAGCCTGGCTAAATAGAGATTTCCATACGACAACTTCAATCCAGCCGTGGCTGAATAAAGGTTTCCCATAGATAAACTTCAATTCAGCCTGGCTGAACAGATTTTACCACGGGTAAACTTCAATTCAGTCTGGCCGAATGGAGGTTTACCATAGGTAAACTTCAATTCAGCCTGGCCGAATAGTGGTTTACCGTAGTTAAACTTCAATTCAGCCTGGCCGAATAGAGGTTTACCATAGGTAAACTTCAATTCAGCCTGGCCGAATAGAGGTTTACCATAGGTACACTTCAATTCAGCCTGGCTGAATAGAGTTTACCATGGGTAAACTCAAATTCAGCCGGGCTGAATAGATCTTACCATGGATAAACTTCGATTTAGTCCAGCTGAATTTAAGTTTCTATAGGACAATTTCAATTCAGCCCCGCTGAATTAAGGTTTCTATAGGAAATCTTCAATTCAGCCTGGCTGAATAGAGGTTTCCATAGGAAATCTTCAATTCAGCCTGGCTGAATAGAGGTTTCCATAGGAAATCTTCAATTCAGCCTGGCTGAATAGAGGTTTCCATAGGAAATCTTCAATTCAGCCTGGCTGAATAGAGGTTTCCATAGGAAATCTTCAATTCAGCCTGGCTGAATAGAGGTTTCCATAGGAAATCTTCAATTCAGCCTGGCTGAATAGAGGTTTCCATAGGAAATCTTCAATTCAGCCTGGCTGAATAGAGGTTTCCATAGGAAATCTTCAATTCAGCCTGCCTGAATAGAGGTTTCCATAGGAAATCTTCAATTCAGCCTGGCTGAATAGAGGTTTCCATAGGAAATCTTCAATTCAGCCTGGCTGAATAGAGGTTTCCATAGCAAATCTTCAATTCAGCCTGGCTGAATAGAGGTTTCCATAGGAAATCTTCAATTCAGCCGGGCTGAATAGAGGTTTCCATAGGAAATCTTCAATTCAGCCTGGCTGAATAGAGGTTTCCATAGGAAATCTTCAATTCAGCCTGGCTGAATAGAGGTTTCCATAGGAAATCTTCAATTCAGCCTGGCTGAATAGAGGTTTCCATAGGAAATCTTCAATTCAGCCTGGCTGAATAGAGGTTTCCATAGGAAATCTTCAATTCAGCCTGGCTGAATAGAGGTTTCCATAGGAAATCTTCAATTCAGCCTGGCTGAATAGAGGTTTCCATAGGAAATCTTCAATTCAGCCTGGCTGAATAGAGGTTTCCATAGGAAATCTTCAATTCAGCCTGGCTGAATAGAGGTTTCCATAGGAAATCTTCAATTCAGCCTGGCTGAATAGAGGTTTCCATAGGAAATCTTCAATTCAGCCTGGCTGAATAGAGGTTTCCATAGGAAATCTTCAATTCAGCCTGGCTGAATAGAGGTTTCCAGCCTGGTTGAGTAGGATTTACCATGAATAAACTTCAATTCAGCCTGGCTGAATAGAGGTTTAACATGGGTAAACTTCAATTCAGCCTGGGTGAACAGGGTTTACCATGGGTAAACTTTAATTCAGCCTGGCTGAATAGAGTTTACCATGTGTAAACTTCGATTCAGTCCAGCTGAATTTAAGTTTCTATAGGACAATTTCTATTCAGCCCCACTGAATTAAGGTTTCTATAGGAAATCTTCAATTCAGCCTGGCTGAATAGAGGTTTCCATAGGAAATCTTCAATTCAGCCCGGCTGAATTAAGGTTTCCATAGGAAATCTGCAATTCAGCCCGACTAAATTAAGGTTTCCATAGGAAATCTGCAATTCAGCCCGGCTGAATTAAGGTTTCCATAGGAAATCTGCAATTCAGCCCGGCTGAATTAAGCTTTCCATAGGAAATCTGCAATTCAGCCCGGCTGAATTAAGGTTTCCATAGGAAATCTGCAATTCAGCCCGGCTAAATTAAGGTTTCCATAGGAAATCTGCAATTCAGCCCGGCTAAATTAAGGTTTCCATAGGAAATCTGCAATTTAGCCCGGCTGAATTAAGGTTTCCATAGGAAATCTTTAATTCAGCCCGGCTGAATTAAGGATTCCAAAGGAAATCTTCAATTCAGCCCGGCTGAATTAAGGTTTCCATAGGAAATCTTCAATTCAGCCTGGCTGAATAGAGGTTTATCATAGGGTATCTTCAATTCAGCCCGGCTGAATAGAGGTTTATCATAGGGAATCTTCAATTCAGCCCGGCTGAATTAAGGTTTCTATAGGAAATCTTCAATTCAGCTCGGCTGAATTAAGGTTTTCATAGGAAATCTTCACTTTAGTTTTCCCAAATTTCTCTCTCTGTATCTCCTAGACATTATTTTGTTGTTGTAAACCGTAAGAAAGAAATCAAAACTAAGGAAATACCTTTTCAGCAACTAATGACAATAAAAAAGAAAACTCCAAAAATAACTACAGTCTGGTATATATAGACAAACAAAACGCTAGCATTGTCTGACAAAAGGATTTTATGAAGACTTAAAATAAAACATTTCATTTGTTATTTTACTGTTAGCAGTAAAGGTTCGTGAGTTCGCATTGACGCATTTTCTTCAACCATAGACAACAAAATCGACTAAGACAAAGTCTGTTGCCAATTATGACTTCCAATGATACTTCGGGACAAACGGCGGATGGAAATACCACAACTCAAGTGCAACATTTGCAGAGATTAAAGCAACAACGAAGTTTTGAACAACGTTACGCTTCCATTATTAACCAACAAATTTTGGAGAAGACAATTAACCGGGAAGTGCTACAAAGGCAGGCAAATGCCTTCTTTCCTTTTGGACGTAGCGTATCCAGTGCGAGTTCTAAGGGCCAAGAAAGTGATGAAGATGATGAGGATTGCAATGCGGAGCAAGCAATTTCCACAAGTAACGAGGAGCAATAGGATAAAGTTGAATGATATTCCGCTAAGAGTGAAACTAAGCCAAGCAGTCTTAAAAACCTAACTTTTATTCTTATCTAAAATTAAACAATTTTTATTCAAATTATTTAAATTTTATTTATATTATTGTGAATATGTGAACAAGAAGATAATAGTGAGTGAAAAAAGTTGTATTTGCTTCATTATTAATTTGAGAAATTTTTAATAAAAATATATATTTGTAATCTTAAATTATAATAGATTTAATTGTTGCTGAAAAACATTATATTCAGCCAAGTTGAATTAAAGTTTACCTGTGGTAACCTCTACTCAGCCAGGCTAAATTGAAGTTTACCTGTGGCAACCTCTATGCAGCCTGGCTGAATTTGGTAACCTCTATTCAGCTGGGCTGAATTGAAGTTTACCTATAGTAACCAGTGGTAACTGTTATTCTCTCTAGTTTTCTCTCCGATGTGCTTGTTTGATGCCTTCATCCATTCATAATGAACTGTCCTCGTCTTCTCATACCGATCTTTGTAAATATCCCTCAACTCGCCAAGGTAGTTATTATATTCCGATGAGAAGACATAGACACAATATAGTTCTGTCGCTGCATAGGTCAGATACAAGAGTTGATAGAATGTGGACAATATTGCCACGAGACAAAATTTCAATTCCGGTGGTTTGTGGGTAATCACTTCGTAGAAATATATCGAATGCCATGCTGAAAATATTACCAATGCAAAGAATATTCCTGTTATCCAACAGGTCATGGTAAAAACTCGACGATAAATCCTGGTCACATCAATACCTAACAGGGTGAATTCTTCGATTAGCTTCAAAAAAACATTAATTGATGAAACTTCTTCAAAGCTGCCAAACAACAGAGGTGTGATGATGATAAACGTAATGAAAATGCTCAGCAAACGCAACACAAGATTACCCAATGACGAGAGTAAAGAGTTTCCTACCATGGGTTGGGAAAAATCATGCCAACTTTCCCAAATTGAAGTAACATTGACATAGGTGAAGATCAGCAGATGTAGTATGGTGTAGCTCAGATTCTTCCAGGAAATGTTAAATTTGTTTTTGGCGACATCATAATGGAATGGAAAGAGACCACCATACTGTAGCAGGAACATAGAAAGACCACAAGCTTCTGGTAGATTTCTTGGTGTACTGCACAGCCTCATGTCTTAACCGTTTCAGAAGTGACCTTTTTCGAAGAGCGTTTATGACTAAACTCAGCTATGATTCACCTTATTTAACCAGGTTGGATAATAGTATTTATATTATTATCCTAAGTGACATTTACTAACTGTCAAATGGATGAGTTATGGCTTGAAACTTTCAAAGGACATCCTCACGTTTTAATTGATAGCAAATGCAATTAGCTGTGGTTATTTGAAATGCCATCAGTTCTCCTAGTTGAGTCATTAGCTAACGCTCAAAGATGTCTGTTATTCAAATCGAATGCGATGAAGCTATGCAGTACACCACGAAATTTCAACGAAGCTTCTAATGTCTTTCCTCTTCAATTTAATGAGGCAAACAATACAGTTTATCTTTCCTGGAAAGGTCTGGGCTACACCATATTACATCTGCCTGAACAGAGGTTACCATAGGTAAACTTCAATTCAGCCTGGCTGAATAGAGGTTACCATAGGTAAACTTCAATTCAGCCTGGCTGAATAGAGGTTACCATAGGTAAACTTCAATTCAGCCTGGCTGAATAGAGGTTACCATAGGTAAACTTCAATTCAGCCTGGCTGAATAGAGGTTACCATAGGTAAACTTTAATTCAGCCTGGCTGAATAGAGGTTACCATAGGTAAACTTTAATTCAGCCTGGCTGAATAGAGGTTACCATAGGTAAACTTCAATTCAGCCTGGCTGAATAGAGGTTACCATAGGTAAACTTCAATTCATCCTGGCTGAATAGAGATTACCATAGGTAAACATCAATTCAGCCTGGCTGAATATAGGTTACCATAGGTAAACATCAATTCAGCCTGGCTGAATAGAGATTACCATAGGTAAACATCAATTCAGCCTGGCTGAATAGAGGTTACCATAGGTAAACATCAACTCAGCCTAGCTGAATAGAGGTTACCATAGGTAAACATCAATTGAGCCTGGCTGAATAGAGGTTACCATAGGTAAACATCAATTGAGCCTGGCTGAATAGAGGTTACCATAGGTAAACATCAATTGAGCCTGGCTGAATAGAGGTTACCATAGGTAAACATCAATTGAGCCTGGCTGAATAGAGGTTACCATAGGTAAACATCAATTCAGCCTGGCTGAATAGAGATTACCATAGGTAAACATCAATTCAGCCTGGCTGAATAGAGATTACCATAGGTAAACATCAATTCAGCCTGGCTGAATAGAGATTACCTTAGGTAAACATCAATTCAGCCTGGCTGAATAGAGATTACCATAGGTAAACATCAATTCAGCCTGGCTGAATAGAGTTTACCATAGGTAAACTTCAATTCAGCCTGGCTGAATAGAGGTTACCATATGTAAACTTCAATTCAGCATGGCTGAATAGAGGTTACCATAGGTAAACTTCAAAAAAGAATTATTGTTTACCTCATTAAATTGAAAAGGAAAGACAACATAAACCCGTATCAGAAATAAGGTTATGCCATAAGTTTCGTTTAAATTTGGTGTACTGCATAGCTTCATCGCATTCGATTTGAACAACAGACATCTTTGAGCGTTAGCTAATGACTTAACTAGGAGAACTGATGGCATTTTAAATAACCACAGCTAATTGCATTTGCTTTCAATTAAAACGTGAGGATGTCCTTTTAAAGTTTCAAGCCATAACTCATCCATTTGACGGTTAGTAAATGTCACTTAGGATAATAATATAAATAATATTATTCAGCCTAGTTAAATAAGGTGCATCATAGCTGAATTTAGTCATAAACGCTCTTCGAAAGAGGTCACTTCTAAAACGGTTAAGACATGAGGCTGTGCAGTACACCAAGGAATCTACCAGAAGCTTGTGGTATTTGTATTTCCATGCTACAGTATGGTGGTCTCTTTCCATTCCATTATGACGTCACCAAAACAAATTTCACATTTCCTGCAAGAAGCTGAGCTACACCATACTACATTTGCTGATCTTCACCTATGTCAATGTTACTTCAATTTGGGAAAGTTGGCATAATTTTTCCCAACCCATGGTAGGGAACTCTTCAGTCTCGGCATTGGGTAATCTCGTATTACGTCTGTTAAGCATTTTCATCACGTTTATCATCATCACACCTCTGTTGTTTGGCAGCGTTGAAGAAGTTTCATCAATTAATGTTTTCTTAAAGCTGATCGAAGAATTTAAAATGCTGGGTATGGATGTGACCAGAATTTATCGTCGAGCTTTTACCATGACCTGTTGCACAACGGGAATATTCTTTGTATTGGTAATATTTTCAGCATGGCATTCGATATATTTCTACGAAGTGATTACCCACAAACCACCGGAATTAAAATTTTATCTTGTGGCAATATTGTCAACATTCTATCAACTCTTGTATCTGACCTATGCAGCTACAGAACTATATTGTGTCTATGTCATATCATCGGAATTCAATAACTACCTTGGCGAGTTGAGGGATATTTACAAAGATCGGTATGAGAAGGCGAGAACAGTTCATTGTGAATGGATGAAGGCATCAAAAAATCTCATACGAGAGACAACTAGGGAGAATAAGGGTTACCACAGGTAAACTTTAATTTATACAGGCTGAATAGAGGTTACCACAGGTAAATCTCAATTTAGCCTGGCTGAATAGAGGTTACCACAGGTAAATCTCAATTTAGCCTGGCTGAATAGAGGTTACCACAGGTAAATCTCAATTTAGCCTGGCTGAATAAAGGTTACCACATGTCAATCTCAATTTAGCCTGGCTGAATAGAGGTTATCACATGTAAAGCTTCTATTCAGCTTAGCTGAATATAGGTTTTCCAAAGAAAAACTTAAATTCAGCCTGTCTGAATAGGGGTTCCTTCAGGTAAACTTGTATTCAAGCTTGCTAAAAAGAGGTCACCATAAGTAAACTTCTATTCAGCCTGGCTTAATAGAGTTTACAACAGTTAAACTTCAATTTAGCCTGGCTGAATAGAGGTTACCACAGGTAAAGTTCAATTTTGACGGACTGAATAGAGGTAACCACAGGCAAACTTCAATTCAGCCTGTCTGAATAGAGATTACCACAGGTAAACTTCAATTTAACATGACTGAACTTCAAACTTCAATTTAGCTTGGCTTAATATAGTGTTTTTCAGCAACAATTAAATCTATTATAATGTAAGATTGCAAAGATATATTTTTATTAAAAAATTCTCAAATTAATAATGAAGCAAATGAAATATTTTTCCACTCACTATTTTCTTCTTGTTCACATATTCACAACGATTTAAATAAAATTTAAATAATTTGCATAAAAAAATTGTTTAATTTTAGATAAGAATGAAAGTTAGGTTTTTAAGACGGCTTGGCTTAGTTTCACTCTTTGCGGAATATTATTCAACATTATCCTATGGCTCCTCATTACTTGTGGAAATCGCTTGTTCCGCATTGCAATCCACATCATCTTCATCACTTTCTTGGCCCTTAGAACTTGAAGTCGATACTTACTTACTTACTTAGCTGGCCCATTACAGAACATTTGTTCCATCGGCCGAACTAAGAAAAGATCTCCATTCCTCTCTATTTGTTGCTTCGCACTCTGGGATACCACGCCTTTTCATCTCATCATCCACTTGTTTGCGCCATCTATTCCTTGGCCTGCCAATTTTGCGTGCACCGCCAAGAGGTCCGTATTTATACGCCTTTTTAGCGGGTTCATAATCGCTCATTCTTATGATATGGCCTAGCCAACGCAATCGCTGCATCTCGATACGTTTATCTATACTGATATCGTTGTATAGCAGATACAGCTCGTGGTTCATGCGACGTCGATATTCACCGTCAACGCAGATTGGTCCGTAGATCTTTCGAAGAATTTTTCTCTCAAACACACCAAGCACTGTCATATCTGCTTGTGCAAGTACCCAGGCTTCGGAGCCATACATCAGCACGGGTAGTATAGGTGTTTTGTAGAGCGTTATTTTTGTTTGACAAGATGTGGCTTTGTTTTTAAAGTGCTTACATAAACCAAAGTAGCATCTATTGGTCAATACAATTCTTATTTTTATTTCACAACTGATGTCGTTTGTTGTGTTTACGGAGGTGCCAAGGTTGACGAAGTCTTTTACTACCTCAATATTATAGGAACCAACTTCCACAGTCGGACCGAGCTCAATGGACGCATTGCGGGTCAACACCATCAACTTAGTCTTCCAGCCGTTTACCGCCAGACCCACTTTAGCAGATTCTCCTTCGACCTCCATAAAGGTATCTGTTACTTCTTTTACTGATCGTCCCATGATATCTATATCATCAGCATAAGCAAGTAACATGTGGCTATTGGTGTAGATTGTGCCACTTCCTTTGACGTTTGCCTCTCGTATAACCTTTTCCAGCAGGATGTTGAAGAAATCACACGAAAGTCTGTCTCCTTGTCTGAAACCTCTTTTGGTACCAAACTCTTCGGAGAGGTTCTTTCCTACTTTAACTGAGGACCTCGTGTCAGTTAAAGTCATTTTACAAAGCCGGATGAGCTTTGCGGGGATACCAAATTCAGACATGGCTTGGAATACCTTTGAACGCAGTGGGCTGTCGAAGGCTGCTCTATAATCGACAAAAAGGTGGTAGGTGTCGATCTGCATCTCTTGGGTCTTCTCCAGGGTTTGCCGCAGGGTAAATATCTGGTCAATGGTGGACTTGCCAGGTCTAAAGCCGCATTGGTATGGCCCAATTATCTCGTTGACCATAGGCTTTAGTCGTTCGCACAATATCCCTGACACGATCTTGTAGGCAATAGGGAGTAGACTTATGCCCCTATAGTTGGAGCATACAGTCTTATCTCCTTTCTTGTGGACGGGACATAGGATGCTCAGGTTCCAATTGTCGGGTACGCGTTCTTCCTGCCAGATGGTGCTAACTAGCTGATGCATACACCTTATCAGCGCGTCGCCTCCGGTTTTAAACAGCTCGGCTGGTAAGCCATCGGCTCCTGCTGCTTTATTATTCTTCAGCCGGTTGATTGCTGTTTTTACCTCATCTTGGCCAGGCGGTATACATTCTATACCATCTTCTGGGATTGGATCTGTGGTATCATCGTCTTCGCTACTATTGGATACCAGCAGATTGGAGACATGTTCCTTCCATATCCTGAGCACGCTATCTGTATCTGTTACCAGATTACCTTGCTGGTCTCTACAGGAGGATGTGCCTGTACCAAAGCCATCTGTTTGATGCTTGACTCTTTGGTAGAATTTTCGGACTTCATTGTGGCTCCTGTACATCTCGATTTTTTCACACTCCCGCTTTTCCATCTCTCTCTTTTTCCTGCGGAAAAGACGTTTCTCCTCTCTCCTTTTCTCCCTGTATCTATATCGTGCGCCACGCGTTGCTACGGATTGTAAAGTATTTTTCTCATTCGGTGGCAGCACGACACTCCTGATCATACCATGGATTCCTTGGTGGAGGTCTCTGGTATCCAAGTATGGATTTTGCGGCTGTTTGCATGGAGTGGGCAATGCTTTGCCATTGCGCTGATATGTTATCGGGATGAGGAGTGCTTTGATTAAGCAATTGGGCTAGTTGAGTGGAATATGCTGTGGCTACCTGTTATGATTGCAGCTTTCCGATGCCTAACTTTCGTGTTGTGTCTGTTCGTACTTTGTTTGCTACGTTTAAGCGGGTGCGTACCTTTGCTGCAACAAGGTAGTGGTCCGAATCAATGTTTGCGCCTCTGAACGATCGTACATCCAACACGCTCGATGAATGTCTTCCATCTATCACAACATGATCAATTTGTTTTCTGATCTGGAGACAGCCAGGTGCCCTTATGAATATCGAGATGATTAAATCTGGTACAGCTAACTACCATATTTTTTGCAGCATTAAAATCTCCTAGAATGATTTTAAAGTCATGGGCAGGGCAACAGTCATATGTTTCTTCTAAGCGCTCGTAAAATATATCTTTGGTCTGTTCGTCCTTTTCTTCAGTGGGAGCATGAGCGCAAATAAAGCTGATGTTGAAGAATTTAGCTTTTATTCGAATTGCAGCAAGTCTTTCATTCACTGGGGTGAAGCTTGATACCAGATGTTTTAGCCTCCGACTAACTACGAATCCGCAACCAAACTCATGCTTTACGTCATGGCAGCTATAATACAGTGCGTCACCTTTAGGTGTTGTTGTGACGCCTTTTCCAATCCATCGTATTTCCTGTATGGCAGTAATATCGGCCTTGTACTTTTCAAGTACGTCTGCCAATGCGAAGACTGCACCTTCTCTATAAAGAGTGCGAACATTCCAGGTGCAGATTCACAGATCATTGTCCTTAAAACGTGGGGTTCGTCAACTTTAGAGGGGTTTGATTTTCTTTTCGTTTTTTCATAGTAGGCTGTTTTTTCTAGGGGAGGGTTACTAACCCGACGCCCAAACCCAAGTTTTTAACGTTCTTATGGGTGAACGCGCGGCACATGTTAGCTCACTACCTTTAACGGGTGTTAAAGGCAGTTCCCCAGGTGACACCACGGGGAGGTCAGTGTCCACTTGGGATGAAAGAAGGACCAATATAAATCCTGGGCTTTGCCATGTTAAAACCGGTCAGGAACGTTGCTTGGTATCTTCCATCCCCTACGTCAGCCAGGCTGAATTGAAGTTTATCTATGGCAACCTCTATCCAGCCAGGCTGAATTGAAGTTTACCTGTGGTAACCTCTATCCAGCCAGGCTGAATTGAAGTTTACCTATGGGAAACCTCTATTCTGCCAGGCTGGATTGAAGTTTACCTGAAGGAAACCTCTATCCAACCAGGGTGAATGACAGTTTATCTATGGAAACCCTTATTTAGTCAGCCTAAATCGAAGTTTTCCCTATGTGTCATACATACTAAATAAAACTCTTCTCTAACTCTTTGCTTTTTAACTTAATATTCTTTCTCTACCTTGACATGTGTTAACGTGTCTATAATTATACAATTAAGTTTATTCAGAGTGGGTATCTACACGCTGAGGTATGATTTAACGGCGTGTGTTTCTGTTATTAAAACAAAGCTGTTAAGTGGAACCTACGTCAAGGCTAAAGGTTAAAGCATTGTCATGATAGATGAATGGATGGTATGGTTCGTTGAGGGGCATCTATTGTCTATTTCCAAACAAATTAGTTCTTGGAGTATATTCATTCGAAATTTCCAGAAATTATTCTCCCAAATCACATTTTCCCAAAAGGATTGGAGTGTTAATTTAATTGATTTTTAGACATTCTGCCTATGACCAGATTCCAAGTAGTTGGCTGGGTGGTTACACTTGAAGCTATTAATAAAATCGCTTGCCATCGTTTGTATTGCTATGCGTATGGCAGGCGGACAAGTACCACCACTTAAACATTGATTAGTTGTATTGACGCTTAAATTGCTCCCTTGTTATAAACTCCGCACCAAGCCAATGGCTTTGTGTGGCTTTAAGTACACAAAAGAAGAGAGGAATAGCAAATAAATTGACAGTTAACAAGACAAATAATGCGGTGATAAACACTGTTTGTCTAAGGGGTAGAGAGTGGTTGAGGAGTAGCAGAGGAAATAATAGAGAAAAAAAGCTAACACATTCCAAATGGCATTTCAATTAATTTGATTGAGACTATTAATTAATTGCAGGAATTGATTTATGAGATAAAGCCATTAGCAGAGATCAATAAGATGCTGAAGACAACAATTCAGAAAAGCTGAATAAAAGTTTACCAATGGAAACCTCTACTAAGCCAGGCTGAATAAAAGTTTTTCTATGGGCATCTCTATTCAGCCAGGCTGAATTGAAGTTTACCTAAGGAAACCTTTATACAGCCAGGCTGAATTGAAGTTTACCCATGGAAACCTTTATTCAGCCCCTCCTAAAGTTGTCCGTCAAGGATTTATTACCAAACTTGGGATGAAATTTGATTTTCACACCCTTAACAGCTTCGGAAGCAAATTCATTGCTTTATTATACAAAATATAAAAAGGAACTACCCATAAACTCTAATCTAGTCAATATTGCTCTCTCTCACCCCACCATTCTGTAGAAAAAAGGTATCATGACATATCATCAAATGAAATTAATTTTCCAGATAAAAACAAAAATTTCCTGCGAATGGGAAATGTGGTAAAACACACGTTTTCAAACGGAATAATATGAATAAATTTTGCAACACACATAAATATGTATGCCGGGCTAACTTCCACACATAACATAAAGCATATTTATGCTGATGGCTGTGATTTGATAAAAGGGAAATGCTTTTAGTCACCCTTAACCTTCTCGACCGTGCTATCAGGTATGTAGGTAGCATGGAGCCAAGAGCAAAACAAATGTTTAACAAGACATTTCACACTTGAACTTAACACAAAAGTTGATTATCCTTACAATAGTCCTGCCTTGCTTCGATAAGCATATAAAGAAGTTGGGGCCATGAGGTTGCGTTACGTTAGATTTATCTTTAATGTGGCCACTTAAGGTAAAAGTTTATTATACTTGGTGATGGATTTCCTGGCCATAATAATAAATGGCAGCAGGGTTGGGTAAGGAGACAATCCTCAAAGGAAAGAGGATTGTTGTTAACTTACCGAGATTTCTAGTCTTGTTTTCTCCCTTTTTGTTACTTTTTCTAGCTTTGAATGACTTCCATTTCCTTTTGTCATTTTCTTGCATCATTTCTTTTGCTTATTTTGCGCATTTAAGTTTCAACAAGTTGTTGGCAAAGAAAATGCTTTGTCACAAAACTGTTGCTTTGAATTTGAAGAAGTCATGGAGGAAGATACCGAAGAACTAGAGAAATCCCCATACATACATACTTATGGTCTTTGTGTCATTTGCAAGTATTTGAAGTTTTTCTGTCATTGCAATTGTCTGTGACAAAAGATGTTTGAGAGAATTTTCTATTAAATCAATTCTTTAACTTTAACTGAGTTTTCCATAGGAAATCAGCCTGGCTGAATAAGGGTTTCCATAGGAAATCTGCAATTCAGCCTGGCTGAATAAGGGTTTCCATAGGAAATCCTACAATTCAGCCTGGCTGAATAAGGGTATCTATAGGAAATCTGCAATTCAGCCTGGCTGAGTAAGGGTTTCTATGGGAATTCCGCAATTCAGCCTGGCTGAATAAGGGTTTCCATAGGAAATCTGCAATTCAGCCTGGCTGAATAAGGGTTTCCATAGAAAAACTGCAAATCAGCCTGGCTGAATAAGGGTTTCCATAGGAACACTGCAATTCAGCCTGGCTGAATAAGGGTTTCCATAGGAACACTGCAATTCAGCCTGGCTGAATAAGGGTTTCCATAGTAAATCTGCAAACCAGCCTGGCTGAATAAAGGTTTCCATAGGAAATCTGCAATTCAGCCTGACTGAATAAAGGTTTCCTTAGGAAATCTGCAATTCAGCCTGGTTGAATATTGGTTTCCATAGGAAATCTGCAATTCAGCCTGGCTGAATAAAGGCATCCATAGGAAATCTGCAATTCAGCCTGGCTGAATAAAGGTTTCCATAGGAAATCTGCAATTCAGTCTGGCTGAATAAAGGTTTCCATAGAAAATCTGCAATTCAGCCTGGCTGAATAAGGGTTTCCATAGGAAATCTGCAATTCAGCCTGGCTGAATAAGGGTTTCCGTAGGAAATCTGCAATTCAGCCTGGCTGAATAAGGGTTTCCGTAGGAAATCTGCAATTCAGCCTGGCTGAATAAGGGTTTCCATATGAAATCTGCAACTCAGCCTGGCTGAATAAGGATTTCCATAGGAAATCTGCAATTCAGCCTGGCTGAATAAAGGTTTCCATAAGAAATCTGCAATTCAGCCTGGCTGAATAAGGGTTTCCATAAGAAATCTGCAATTCACCCTGGCTGAATAAGGGTTTCCATAGGAAATCTGCAATTCAGCCTGGCTGACTAAGGGTTTCCATAGGAAATCTGCAATTGAACCTGGCTGAATAAGGGTTTCCATAGGAAATCTGCAATTGAGCCTGGCTGAATAAAGGTTTCCATAGGAAATCTGCAATTCAGCCTGACTGAATAAAGTTTTCCATAGGAAATCTGCAATTCAGCCTGGCTGAATAAGGCTTTCCCTAGGATATCTGCAATTCAGCCTGGCTGAATTAGGGTTTCCATAGGAAATCTGCAATTCAGCCTGGCTGAATTAGGGTTTCCATAGGAAATCTGCAATTCAGCCTGGCTGAATTAGGGTTTCCATAGGAAATCTGCAATTCAGCCTGGCTGAATTAGGGTTTCCTTAGGTAAACTTCATTTCAGTCTGGCTGAATTAAGGTGTCAACAGGAAATCTGTACTGTATAGACCGTATAACAGTTTGGACAAACTGTTATACTCTGGTATTACACTTTAAAATTTATTATTTTCGATAGGAAAACCATTCTACATGTAATTTCATAAATCGGTCCAATTATAACAGTTTTTGCTAACTGTTATACTGTTTTGAAATTGTGTTAAATTTGTAGATTTCGAAAGAGAGGCCATTTTGCAAACTCGTGATATTCTTCGGGATTTCAGTCAATTCAACCTGACTGAATAGAGGAAATCTTCTTCTTTCGCCGTTCAAAAGAAAGTCAGGAATTCAGCTTGTCTGAATTAAGATTTCTTAGACCATCAATTCTTTTTTTATGTTTCCGTCCCACTGTTCCATTACAATGCAACTTCATTAACAATGATGACTATTATTTTAGCTCATTATCTTAAGTGCTTCCTGACAGCTAATCAAGCACTGCTGACTTGTACCTCTACCATAATTGTGGTTGGTTATTTATAAAAACCCTTAGGGGAATTCAGCCGTAAAGAATTTAATGATTGTTAACATTTATTGCCAAGCATAACAATGATGGAAAATAAGCTTCTTGCCTTCACTTACCAACTGTTGTCAACAACATATTGTCCAATAGCAGGGCTATGGCAACAATAACCAATACCAAACGGTTAGAACCACGCCATCCAATCATCCAATTCTTTAAGGCGGCCCAGGACCCGGCAGCTCTATAATCTTCTTGTCGATGATGATCTGGTGGTGGTATAGGTGGTCCGGCACCACCACCTCCCGACCGACCACCTCCGCCACCTGCCCGTGAAGGTGAGGTCATTTTTGGATCGGCTGGTGTTGTTGCGCCCACACCCAAGATTCCGCCATAATTACTGCCGCCACGTTCGCTGGCATTGAGTCCGTCCGTGTTATTGCTGCCATTCTGTTGTTGTTGTTGTGTCTGTAAATGTTGCTTGAAGGGATTCTTGCTCGGTGTGTCGTTGTTGAGTGCTGTTGAGTTCGGTGTATTGGTAGTGAAGGATGTTGTTGTTGTTGTCGTTTCGTTGAGGCCGGTTGCTGTTGCTGAATTCGATGAAGAAGTTTTATGCTGTTGCTGTCTTAGTCCACCACCGGCTTCAGACGATTGCATTGCGTTATGGAATTGTTACTAAAAGGAGAAGAAAAAGAAGAGAATGTTTTAATCAAAACGAAAATCTTGTTTTAATTATGTTTGAACTTTTTTGGGGGGAGGTCATTGAAAATTAATGAGGGGGTGGCTATGGTAGACAACATGTCGCTGTTGCTCGAGGATATTTAGCTAGTAATAAGCTTTAATTTGATTACATTTTAATATCATCATACCCATGTAATCCTATTAGCTGGCAAATGAAGAACGAATAAAAAATACAGGAAAAATCAGAAGTCAAATAGCAATGAGCAATAGCTAAAAGAGGAGTTGCAAAGAGGATAGAAAATTTTCTAATTGAGGAGATGGGTGGAAATAATATTTTGGATTTATAGATTTAGTATGAGATTAATATCCCTTAAACAGCAATTGGAAAATATAAAAAAATACGTCGCTTAAACTGAAAATATTCCTTCTTCGTGGGAATGCATATCTTAAATATTTATGTCATTTTTTGTATAAAAAAATTGTTTAGTTAAAAAAATTGTTATGCCTTTATTGTGTGGCAGACCAGAACAAAATTGTGTTTTGTTCTTATTTGAAAAGCAAACACATTAAAATATTTCAAAAACAAAAAAATCAATTCGTAAGCACGTAAAGGCAATTGAATTTTTATAACAGTTTGTTTACAGCATTATACATGGTTCTATTTGAAGGTATTAATATAATCGTTAGATACTTTTTTTCAAATAACTAAATCTTGAGATGGAAATGTAACTACACTTTAGAATAAAATATTATGATTTCAAAAAAAAAAAAAATAGCTGGAAATGAATAAAATCGTTTCTAAAAGTGCTACTCTATCAAAATTTATACATTTAACGCCAATTTATAACAGTATAACAGTTACAGGAAACTGTTATAATTTGCCTGATTTAAAAAAATACATGTAGAATTAATATTCTATCAAAACGCATACATTTTAAAGTGTTATACTAGAGTATAACAGTTTGTACAAACTGTTATACAGCCTTTATTTTGTAAAATTAATTATGGAATGACATTTTATCCAAAATGTATACGTTTTGAGCTGATGTGCAATAATATAGCAAGTTAAAAAATTGCTAAAAAAAATTCCCACGGTTATTCCCCGAAGTAACAAGGGTGGAAACTGTTATATTAGCAGAAAAATATTATATCCACAGAAAAATTCACAATTTCAAGATTTCACAAACATTTCTAATAATATTATAAGAATTTTTTAACCCAATTTTATATTTTGATGCCTTGTATAACAGTTGCAAAAGCGAAAATGGGTCGATAAAATAATCAAGTGTATTACAAATTATTTGTTATTAAATATTAAGTTACTAAAATCGGTCTCCCATAAAAATCTGTTAATTTTAAACCAATTTAAAGATATTGTAGCAGTTTATAAAAACTGTTATAATTGTTCAGATTTATAAATATTCGACTAAACTAAATTTTCTACTAAAGTAGTATGCTTTTAGTTCTATTTATAATCCTTAGAAAATTTTTATTTCAAGTAACTAAATCTCCAGATGGAAATGTAACTACACTTTAGAATAAAATATCATGATTTAAAAAAATAAAATAAATAACTGAAAAAATCGTTTATAATAGTGTTACTCTATCAAAATTTATACATTTAACACCAATTTATAGCAGTATAACAGTTACAAGAAACTGTTATAATTTGTCTGATTAAAAAAAAATTACATGTAGAATTAATATTCTATCAAAAAGCATACATTTTAAAGTGTTATACTAGAGTATAACAGTTTGTGCAAACTGTTATACAGCCTTTATTTTGTAAAATTAATTATGGAATGACATTTTATCCAAAATGTATACGTTTTGAGCTGATGTGCAATAATATAGCAAGTTAAAAAATTGCTAAAAAGTAATTCCCCCAAACATCCCCCGAAGTAACAAGGGCGAAAACTGTTATATTAGCAGAAAAATATTATGCCAACAGAAAAATTCACAATTTCAAGATTTCGCAAACATTTCTAATAATAATATAAGCATCTTTTAACCCAATTTTATAATTTGGTGCCTCGTATAACAGTTGAAAAAGTGAAAATGGGTCGATAAAATAATCAAGTGTATTACAAATTATTTGATATTAAATATTATGTTACTAAAATCAATCTCCCATAAAAATCTGTTAATTTTAAACCAATTTAAAGAGAGTATAGCAGTTTATAAAAGCTGTTATAAATGTTCCGATTTATAAAAATTCGTGTAAAATAAATTTTCTACTAAAGTAGTATGCTTTTAGTTCTATTTATAATAATTATTTTTTATTTCAAATAACTAAATGTCCAGATGGGAATGTAAGTACACTTTAGAATAAAATATCATATTTTCAAAAAATAAATTAATTGGAAATAAAAAAAAAATCGTTTCTAAAAGTGCTATTCCATCAAAATTTATACATTTAACACCAATGTGTAACAGTATAACAGTTACCGCAAACTGTTATAATTGGTCCAATTTAAAAAAAAAAACTTGTAGAAAGTGTTTTCTATCAAAAAGCATACATTTTAAAGTGTTATACTAGAGTATAACAGTTTTTGCAAACTGTTATACAGCCTTTATTTTTTTAAATTAATTGTGGAATGACATTTCATCCAAAATGTATACGTTTTGAGCTGATGTGCAATAATATAGCAAGTTAAAAAATTGCTAAAAAAAATAACCACCGTTATTCCCCGAAGTAACAAGGGCGGAAACTGTTATATTAGCAGAAAAATATTATATCCACAGAAAAATTCACAATTACAAGATTTCCCAAACATTACTAATAAAATTATAAGATTTTTTTTAACCCAATTTTATAATTTGATGCCTCGTATAACAGTTGAAAAAGTGAAAATGGGTCGATAAAATAATCAAGTGTATTACAAATACACATCCTAATATATCTACTAGATATAGATCAGGTTCAAATATGGACTATATTTGTCCACTCCATCCGGTGCCTCCCACACAAAATTTCGGATACATGTTCACTTTAAGACCTGCTATCGAATCACGTTGATTTTTGTTGAAGCAACTTGCATTCGCTGCCTCAATTACGATGGCAATTACGGGGTAAGTCCATACTTCTTGAGCAAATTAAATATTAAGTTACTAAAATCGGTCTCCCATAAAAATCTGTTCATTTATACCAATTTAAAGAGAGTATGGCAGTTTAAAAAAGCTGTTATAATTGTTCCGAATTATGAAAATTTGAGTAAAATCAATTTTCTACTAAAGAAAATGGATGTAAGATACCAAGCAACGGTCCTGACCGGCTTTAACATGGCAAAGTCCAGGATTTATCTTGGTCCCTCTCTCATCTCAAGTGGACACTGACCTCCCCGTGGTGTCACCTGGGTTCGCTGCCTTAACACCAGTTAAAGGTAGTGAGCTAAAATGTGCCCCGCGTTAACCCAAAAGAACGTTAAAATTTTGGGTTTGGTTGCAGATTTGTAGTTTGGTTGCAGATTTGTAGTTGGTCGGAGGTTAAAACATCTGGTCTCCAGCTTCAAACCAGTGAATAAAAGACTAGCCGCAATTCGAATAAAAGCAAAATTCTACAACATCAGATTTGTTTGCGCTCATGCTCCCACTGAAGACAAGGACGAACAGACCAAAGATATATTTTATGAGCGCTTAGAAGAAACTTATGACCGTTGCCCTGCCCATGACATTAAAATTATACTAGGCGATTTTAATGCCAAAATTGGAAAGGAGAATATCTTTGGCCCAACAGTCGGAAAATTCAGTCTCCACAGCGAAACACCTGACAATGGTATGAGGCTGATAGACTTCGCAGCTGCAAAAAAACATGGTAGTAAGCAGTACCAGATTTAAGCATCTCGATATTCATAAGGGCACCTGCCAGATCAAAGAACAAGAAATCAAATTGATCACGTTGTGATAGATGGAAGACATGCATCGACCGTGTTGAATGTAAAGGCCAGAACAGAATCAATCGTCGCTTGCTTTGCTGACTTCGCCAAATGTCAAATTATAAGGGCGCCTGCGTTCCCCTTTAGGAGACTCTGACATTCCTTTACAATTTGACGTTTGGGAGGCAAGCAAAGCAAGCGACGATTGATTCTGTTCTGGCCTTAAGTTCGTTTCGAGGTGCAAACATAGATTCGGACCACTAGCTTGTTGCAGCAAAGGTACGTATCAGATTTAACGTTGCAAACAAAGTGCGAACAGACACAACACTGAAGTTGGATATCGGTAAGCTGCAATCGCAACAGATAGCCACAGCATATTCCACTCAACTGGCACAATGGCTTAATCAAAGCTCTCCTCGTCCCGATAACATATCAGGACAATGGCAAAACATTGCCAACTCCATGCAAACAGCCTCAAAATCCATACTTGGATACCAGAGACCTCCACCAAGGAATCCATGGTATTATCAGGAGTGTCGTGCTGCTGCCCAAGAGAAAAATGCGGCATATATGGCTACTTTATAATCCGTAGCAACGTGTAGCGCACGAGAGAGGTATCGGAAGAAAAGCAGAGGGGAGAAACGTCTCTTCCGCAGGAAAAAGAAAGAGATGGAAAAACGGGAGTGTGAACAAATAGAGATGTACAGGAGCCAGAATGAAGTCCGAAGATTCTACCAAAGAGTGTAACATCAAACTGATGGCTTTGGCACATCCTCCTGTAGAGACCAGCAAGGTAATTTGGTAACTGATACAGATAGTGTGCTAAGGATATGTAAAGGGCATTTTTCCAAACTGTTGGTATCCAATAGTAGCGAAGTCGACGAATATACCACAGATCCAATCCCAGAAGATGGTATTGAATGTATACCGCCCAGCCAAGTTGAGGTAAAGACAGCAATAAACCGACTGAAGAATAATAAGGTAGCAGGAGCTGATGGCCTACCAGCCGAGCTGTTTAAAACCGGAGGCGACACGCTGATAAGGTGTATGCATCAGCTAGTTAGCACCATCTGGCAGGAAGAACGAGTACCCGGCGATTGGACCCTGAGCATCCGTCCATAAGAAAGGAGATAAGACTTTATACTCCAACTATAGGGACATAATTCTACTCCCTACTGCCTAAAATATCGTGTCAGGGATATTGTGCGAACGACTACAGCCTATGGTCAACGAGATAATTGGATCATACCAATGCGGCTTTAGACCTTGCAAGTCCACCATCGACCAGATACTTACCCTGCGGCAAATCCTGGAGAAGACCCAAGAGGTGCAGATCGACACCTGTCGATTTTGTCGATTATAAAGCAGCCTTTGACAGCCCGCTACGTTTAGAGGTATTCCAAGCCATGTCTCAATTTGGTATCCCCGCAAAGCTCATTCGGCTTTGTAAAACGACTCTAACTGACACAAAATCTTCAGTTAAAATAGGAAAGAACCTCTCCGAAGAGTTTTGTACCAAAAGAGGTTTCAGGCAAGGAAACAGCCTTTCGTGTGATCTTTTCAACATCCTGCTAGAAAAGTTTATACGAGAGGCAAACGTCAAAAGAAGTGGCACAATCTACACCAATAGCCACATGTTACTTGCTTATGCTGATGATATAGACATCATGGGACGATCAGTAAAAGAAGTAACCTTTATGAAGCTCGAAGGAGAATCTGCTAAAGTGGATCTGGCGGTAAAACGCGAGAAGACTAAGTGGATGGTGTCGACGCGCAATGCGTTCATTGAGCTCGGACCAACTGTTGAAGTTGGTTCCTATAATTTTGAGGTAGTAAAAGACTTCGTATTCCTCGGCACCGCCGTAAACACTACAAACGACATCAGTTGTCACGGTGCTCTTGAAACAATTTTAAATGGAAAAAATCAAAAAACAAAAAAAATCGCCGGAGCGCTTTTTAAATAAATCGCGATTTAAGTTGACATCTTTAGGGGTTGTTTAGGTTTTCACGATTTTGCTTAGAAACCGCAAGCTCTATCAAAATGGGTCTAAAGGATATGTTGTAGCTATGAAAATTCTCTACAAGATTGACCTTTATGGTATTCTCGTGGCTTTTACCGTTTTTGAGATATAGAAGTTCAAATTGGGACAATTCAAATTCAATTCAATTCTGTATCGCCCCCTTATAAAACAATGACTGCAAATTCCCAACTTAAACTTATATATCTAAAAATTGTTACAACTTAGAATAAGTTACTTAAGCCAGTCTTGTATAGAATTTTCACAGCTTTAAGATTTTCTCAGGTCCCATATCGATAAGACTTACCGTATTCAAGTAAAATCGCGAAACCCTAACAAAAAAACCTAAAAATGTAAACTGAGCTTCTTTATCTTACAAATGGCACAGGCTGGGAACAAATGATAAACGTCAATCCTCTAGAAAATTTTCACAGCTACAACACTTTCTTTAGCTCCATTCCGATTGGACTTGCGGTTTCCAAGCAAAATCGTGAAAACCTAAAAAACACCTAAAAATGTGGATTTTGACCGTGATTTATTTAAAAATCCCTTCAGCGATTTTTTTTTTTGTTTTTGGATTTTTCTCATCTATGAACACTGCTGTTTCAGAATTCACAAAAACTTTCCCTGTGTAAGCGGTTTTCATCAAAAGTTAGTTAAGGCGCACCCATCATGACATTGTTTTATAAGGGGGCGATACAGTCACTGCATTGTCCCGATTTGAACTTCTATATTTTGTAGAGAATTTTTATAGCTACAACATTTTCTTTAGTCCCATTTTGATAGGACTTGCGGTCTCTAAGCAAAATCGTGAAAACCTAAACAACCCCTAAAAATCTCAACTTAAATCGCGATTTATTTAAAAAGCGCTCCGGCGATTTTTGTTGTTTTTATACCCTCAGCCTTTAGGCTAAGGAGGGTATATACACTTTGATACGATGAAAATGTGCCTCATCGAAATAATGGTTTTAGACCCCAAGTATGTTTGGACGAAATGTGTTTCAGACAATTTGGAGTCGATCTAGCCATGTCCGTCCGTCTGTCTGTCGGTCTGTCCTGCTGGCTGGAGCGCACGATAACTCTCGAACGGATGAACCGATTCGGTTCAAATTTTGGCTTTCGTAATATTTTGCCCAAACTTAGTTTAAGTTCGAAGATGAGCTACATCGGACCACTCCTTCCGGTACCTCCCCCACAAAAGTTCGAAAATGTTCGCAAAGTTTGTGCGCACGATAACTCTTTAAGGAGTGACCGATTTGGTCCATACTTTGTATAGCGTAAACTTTCTACCAGAGTCATATGAGGTTCCAATATGGTCTCAATTGGTCCACTCCTTCGGGTACCTCCCACACAAAATTTCGAAAAAGTTCAGTTTAGGGTCATCTCTCGAATCGCTTTGATTTTTGTTTTAGCAACTTGTATTCATTGCCCTCTATACGACGGTACAAGTTTCATCAGGGGCAAGTCCATACTTCCTGAGAAAATAGCATGAAAGTTGCAAAAAACCCCCTATGACACCGTGTGAGGTGGTTGGAGCGCAAGATAACCCTCGAACGAATCTGCCGATTCGGTCCAACATAGGGCCTTAGTAATATTTTGTCCAAACATAGTTTAAGTTTGAAGATAAGCCATATCGGTCCACTCCTTCAGGTACCTCCCCCACAAATGTTCGGAAAAATTGTTCATACGGTAACTCTTGAAGGGAGTGGCCGAATTGATCTTTACTTTACACATCCTAATATATCTACCAGATATATATCAGGTTCAAAGTCCATATATTGGTCCACTCCATCCGGTACCTCCTACACAAAATTTCGGATAAGTTCACTTTAAGACCTAATATCGAATCACTTTGATTTTTGTTGAAGCAACTTGTATTCGCTGCTTCAATTACGTTGGTAAAAGTTTTTTAGGGGCAAGTCCATACTTCTTGAGCAAACAGCCCGAAGAGTGTAAAAACCCCCTATGGCATCATATGTTGTGGCTGGAGATCCACTTCCATAACGGTCAATGTCGATCCATTCCTTTTAGTATCTCCTCCGCAAAACTTTTGATCTTTAATCCTAATCAAAATTTTTGTCGGTTCAAATGCCCAACATTTTTAAAACCCCCTAAATACATACGTATTCAGAATACGCAAAAACTTCCGCAAAAACGCTTTAAATAACACTGATACTACCCGTGCTGGTGTATGGTTCCGAAGCCTGGGTACTTGCACAAGCAGATAAGGCAGTGCTTGGCGTGTTTGAGTGAAATTTTTTTCGAAAGATCTACGGACCAATCTGCGTTAACGGTGAATATCGACGTCACTTGAACCACGAGCTGTATAAGCTATACAACGACATCAGTATAGATAAACGTATCGAATTGCGTTGGCTAGGCCATATCATAAGAATGAGTGATGATGAACCCTCTAAAAAGGCGTATAAATTCGGGCCGCATGGCGGTGCACGCAGAATTGGCAGGCCACAGAATAGATGGCGCAAACAAGTGGATGAACAGATGAGAAGGCGCGGTATTCCAGAAAGCGAAGCACTAAACAGAGAGAATTGGAGATCTTTTCTTAGTTCGGTCTATGGAACATATGTTCTGTAATGGGCCAGCTAAGTAAGTAAGAAAATGAAATGTTGTCCTAAAATCAATTTAGTTCAGTTTGTTAAAACTGTTGCAATGTCTTCAAGAGTTACAGATTTGGTGTATTCTGAGACCTATAGTAAAATCTTATGGAGAACAATTTTGTAGAATATTTGGATTTGATACGATCACATTTTTAAGGAGTTTTTGAAAGATTTTCAAAAAAAGGACAAAAAATACCCCTTTGATGAACCGCATGAGAGTTAAAATTTTTGTCAAAAATAGTCCCCATACCCTCCTGAGTAAAGTTGCCAAAGACAATATATACATGAAATGCAAGGATTCCAAGATATCTTAATTCGAATATTTCGAAGAAATTAAAAATGGGCGGAACTTGTCCCGCCTATTTTGGTTACTTTCCGACGTAAACTTTAAAAACGCCGATACACGTGTCTCATATTTTTAGCTCTACTTTCATAATCTACTCGATTTTCCTTGTAATTTTTTTTTGTCGCACAGAGTTACCATGGTTTCAAGGTGAACTAGTAAGGAGCAGAGGCACTTCTTAATCTATAGACTATATTTTCTCAAAAATAAGACTTGGAAGATTACTTTTTCATCACTAATTCCATGTGTTACGTGTTTTTGGACCAAAACAAAAGCACCATAAATATCATAGTGTCACACTTTAGAACTAGAAGCTAAAATTCCCACACAAATTAATTATTGAAATACCTATTTTTAATATCAAAACATTGTATTTCAACTCCCATAATAGCAAACAAAAAAAAAAACAAACAATGTCAGTTATTTGACATATTAACTCATTTTTCCGAAGCTGTGGTGTAAAACGTATCGTGTTAGCACCAATAACAACACCAAAAACTTTATGAGTAGCAGCAGTTTCAATTGTTAAAGCAGTTCCCAAAGCATTTCAATCATTGTAAAGCTATAAAACTGTGAATTTGAGTCAACAGAGACTATTTATGATGCCACTTTATGATGATCGGCAGCCAGCTGCTAATAAAACAATTACAGCTTTCTAATGAATTTGAATTACATTTGAATTGGAACAGTTGGAAATGTAAATTTCCCCTGCCCCCACAGACTTGCTGCAATGAATGAATTAAAATGAAGTTTGAATATAATTTGTTCAAAACTAAATTAGCCTAGGAATAAAATAATTATTTGCTAATTAAATTTATAAAGGAGAATAAGGTCTTGGCTAAATTAACACACAATAATAAAACGTCTGATGATTTCTAAGGAAAACTCAAGGAACATTTTAACAAATTTTCTCACATTATTTGACATGCAGGCTAATTTCGTGAAGGAAGAAAATGAAGTGATGCTTCAATTGACTGTCAATGTCATACAACAACATTTTGCTCAAAGCATAACCAACACTCACTCCCACACAATTTTTGACATAATAGGAGGCATTGATATGCCTTTCAGCATATTATTGTCTGTATCTTCACACAAAATGCCTGTGAGAAAGAATACCGGTAAGGGGAAAATCAATTCATCCACACTCTACCACTTGCCACACTTGGTGTTGTTGTCGTTGTGTTGACATGCTATTTTCTATGTCATTTACATCTTCTGAAAAATAGAAAATTGAATTTTCATAATTTAATTCATTTACATTGACAGCGGCAGCAGCAGTATCTTTCATCATCGTCTCTAGATGATTGTCAATAAAATAACACACACTTTCTGTTGTTAGCTGTTGTTGTCTTCTGCTCGATTGGCCCAAAGTTTTTCCAAGCAATTTATTTTCTAATGTCATCAACAAATTATGGAACGCCATTCATTCACTCACTCAATTTTCGCATTGGACCAATTTTTGGGGGGCTATGGAAACAACAACAAATTTCCGTTGACTTTTAGACAAGTCAATTAGAATGTGAAATCTCATTTGACAATGTTATTGGAGAAAGTTTGCATAAAAATAGACAAAAGTAAATACTTTGTCTTAATTAAATAATATTTACAGTTGCAATTTGTTGTTAAAAGAGCGTTATTCAAAAGTTTTATGATACTGAAAAGCTGCCAAATTTGTTGGAAGGAAGTTTTGAAATTAGGAATCAAAGAAAAATGATTCAATCTGAAAGGAGACATTAGACGTACTCAAACTCGAAGTCCATATTTATTTTGGCCATTATTTCTTGCGGTAATTTTTCTCTCAAACACACCAAGCACTGCCATGTCTGCTTGCGCAAGTACCCAGGCTTCGGAACCATACATCAGCACGGGTAGTATCAGTGTTTTGTAGAGCGTTATTTTTGTTTGACGAGATGTGGCTTTGTTTTTAAACTGCTTACTTAAACCAAAGTAGCATCTGTTGGCCAATGCAATTCTTCTTTTTATTTCACAACTGATGTCGTTTGTTGTGTTTACGACGGTGCTGAGGTATACGAAGTCTTTTACTACCTCAAAATTATAGGAACCAACGTCAACAGTTGGCCCGATCTCTATGGACGCATTGCACATCGACACCATCAACTTAACCTTCCCGCCGTTTACCGCCAGACCCACTTTAGCAGATCCTCCTTCGACCTTGATAAAGTTATATGTTACTTCTTTTACTGATCGTCCCATGATGTCTATATCATCAGCATAAGCAAGTAACATGTGGCTATTGGTGTAGATTGTGCCACTTCTTTTGACGTTTGCCCCTCGAATAACCTTTTCCAGCAGGATGTTGAAGAGATCACACGAGAGGCTGTCTCCTTGCCTAAAACCTCTTTTGGTACAAAATTCTTCGGAGAGGTTCTTTCCTATTTTAACTGAGGATCTCGTGTCAGTTAAAGTCATTTTACGAAGCCGAATGCGCTTTGCGGGGATACCAAATTCAGACATGGCCTGGAACACCTTTGAACTTAGTGGGATGTCGAAGGCTGCTTTATAATCGACAAAAAGGTGGTAGGTATCGATCTGCATCTCTTGGGTCTTCTCCAGGATTTGCCGCAGGGTAAATATCTGGTCAATGGTGGACTTGCCAGGTCTAAAGCCACATTGGTATGGTCCAATTATCTCGTTGACCATAGGCTTTAGTAGTTCGCACAATATCCCCGACACGATCTTGTAGGCAATCGGGAGTAGACTTATGCCCCTATAGTTAGAGCATACAGTCTTATCTCCCTTCTTGTGGACGGGGCACAGGATACTCAGGTTCCAACCGTCGGGTACTCGTTCTTCCTGCCAGATGGTGCTAACTAGCTGATGAATACACCTTATCAGCGTGTCGCCTCCGGTTTTGAACCGCTCGGCTGGTAAGCCATCGGCCCCTGCTGCCTTATTATTCTTCAGCCGATTTATTGTTGCCTTTACCTCATCTTGGCTGGGCGGTATACATACAATACCATCTTCTGGGATTGGGACTGTGGTATCTTCGTCGTCTTCGCTGCTATTGGATACCAACAGATTTGAAAAATGTTCTTTCCATATCCTGAGTACACTATCTGTATCAGTTACCAAATTACCTTGCTGGTCTCTGCAGGAAGATGTGCCTGTACCAAAGCCATCAGTTTGATGCTTGACTCTTTGGTAGAATTGTTGGACTTCATTCTGGCTCCTGTACATCTCGATTTTTTCACACTCCCGCATTTCCATCTATCTGCGGAAAAGACGTTTCTCCTCTCTCCTTTTCTCCCTGTATCACTCTCGTGCGCTACGCGTTGCTACGGATTGTAAAGTAGCCCTATATGCCGCATTTTTCTCTTCGGTGACAGCACGACACTCCTGATCATACCATGGATTCCTTGGTGGAGGTCTCTGGTATCCAAGTATGGATTTTGCGGCTGTTTGCATGAAGTGGGCAATGCTTTGCCATTGCGCTGATATGTTATCGGGATGAGGAGTGCTTTAATTAAGCAATTGGGCTAGTTGAGTGGAATATGCTGTGGCTATCTGTTGTGATTGCAGCTTACCGATGTCTAACTTTCGTGTTGTGTCTGTTCGTACTTTGTTTGCAACGTTTAAGCGGGTGCGTACCTTTGCTGCAACAAGGTAGTGGTCCGAATCAATGTTTGCGCCTCGGAACGATCGTACATCCAACACGCTCGATGAATGTCTTCCATCTATCACAACATGATCAATTTGGTTTCTTGTTTTCTGATCTGGAGACAGCCACGTGCCCTTATGAATATCGAGATGATTAAATCTGGTACTGCTAACCATGTTTTTTGCAGCTGCAAAGTCTATCAGCCTCATACCATTGTCAGATGTTTCACTGTGGAGACTGAATTTCCCGACTGTTGGGCCAAAGATATTCTCCTTTCCAATTTTGGCATTAAAATCGCCTAGAATAATTTTAATGTCATGGGCAGGGCAACGGTCATATGTTTCTTCTAAGCGCTCGTAAAATATATCTTTGGTCTGTTCGTCCTTTTCTTCAGTGGGAGCATGAGCGCAAATAAAGCTGATGTTGAAGAATTTAGCTTTTATTCGAATTGCAGCAAGTCTTTCATTCACTGGGGTGAAGCTGGATACCAGATGTTTTAGTCTCCGACTAACTACGAATCCGCAACCAAACTCATGCTTTACGTAAGGGCAGCTATAATACAGTGCGTCACCTTTAGGTGTTGTTGTGACGCCTTTCCCAATCCATCGTATTTCCTGTATGGCAGTAATATCGGCCTTGTACTTTTCAAGTACATCTGCCAGTGCGTAAACTGCACCTTCTCTATAAAGTGTGCGAACATTCCAGGTGCAGATTGGCAGATCATGGTCCTTAAAACTTTTGCGGGGGTCGTCAACTTTAGAGGGATTTGTTTTTCTTTTCTTTTGTTTTTTCATAGTATGCTGCTTTTTCTAGGGGAGGGTTACTAACCCGGCGCCCAAACCCAAGTTTTTAACGTTCTTATGGGTGAACGCGCGGCACCTGTTAGCTCACTACCTTTAACGGGTGTTAAAGGCAGCTCCCCAGGTGACACCACGGGGAGGTCAGTGTCCACTCGAGATGAGAGAGGGACCAGGATAAATCCTGGACTTTGCCATGTTAAAGCCGGTCAGGACCGTTCCTTGGTATCTCTCATCCCCTACGTTAGGAAGCTAACACTTGAAGTTAAAAGGTACAAGCGGAACAGGTGGTCAGAATTAGTTAATTGTGGTCAACGGTTAAGACACTCTTGAACCCTGGAATGAAGGAATATAGGATCTCAGTCAGGTTTGGCGACATTACACTGACTAACTAATCCGAAGGAAGTTATGTCGAGAAATCAGAGAGTGACAGGTCGAAGAAAAGACTACTACGTCACATTAGATCTCTTGCTGCCGAGGGGAAACCACCACAATTTGCAACGGATGTTGTTGCAAATGTCTTTAGAGACACTAAATCATTCAAAGCTTTAGGCTGGTAATGCAGAAACATGCCCGAAATCTGGAAAGTGAGCAGAGTGGTCGCACTACCCCAGCCAGGCAAGGATGTCAGCCAAGCTGAATCGTGCAGACCCCTTTCGCTTCTGACGCCAGTACGAAAGACTTTTGACGCTTTTCTAGCATCAGAAATAGCTATCAAGTTGCCGATCATCAACATGGGTTCTGTAGGCTACACGCCATCTCCACACTTGCCAGTCGAGGATTCAACTAGAATAAGCCATGCAATATGACAGTGTTGGTGGCGCTTGAATTACCCTGTGCAACATTTTTAAGGTGATCTTGTGCAAACAATTCGAACTGAGGATTTTTTGAAAATACAGATCCAAACGACAAGAAACCCTAGTTGGGTTTTGTTGTGTCAGATCCTGCTCGGATTTTATGGCCCCATCTAAAGATGGTTAAATATTGAGTTTTTAAAGAAATTCGGGGCTATATCTCTGAAACCAATGCGAATCTTCTTCTGACCTCTGAAGCAAATTTGTAGACAAGGACAAGAATAAAATATTTTGAGAAATAATGAACTCGAAAAACTACATTTATTGCCTCAAATTTCAAAATATATGTAAAAATTCCACAATTTTTATACATTTCGCACCGTATCTCCAAAACCATTAATTTTTTCTGAATATTTTCTTTTGGAAAAATATTCCCTGGAATGTAATAAACAACTCTTCAGAACATGCCATTGTTGTAAAATGCCTCTATCACGTTGTTTTCAGTATATTTATCAACGACGATTTAATAAATATGTCAATGGTGCGGTGAAATCCGCAATGCGAGAATTAACTTTTGGTGTGAACTGTGTTTGAAATACGTGTTGTAAAAGATATGATGCAAAATACCGCTGAAACAACATTAAGTTAGCATTTTCGAGTTTCAGAATGTTCTAAAGAATTGTTGAGAACTTTATTTGGAAGATTTTTGCAACAGGTTACTTGGTTCAACTCCCAATAGTTTAGCCGATACTGACTAGAATTTCAGCAATTATGTAACATTTTTTTATATTTTACAGATTTTAATGCCCTAGATGGAGTTTTTCTTATGTGGTTTTTTTCAAAAGATAAGTTCTACTAGATTAGAGCTACAATATTGCTAAAGACAGCAAGGCCAAATTCCTATTCGTTTCTGAGATAAAGGACTGATAAATGCAAAAAAGTGTAGATTTAGCCCGGTTTAGATGAGGCCATAAAATCCGAACTGGATCTGACAGGACAAAACCCTACTAGGGTTTTTGTAGTCTAAATGTGTACTTTCAAAAAATGCATACTAAAAGTTGTTTGCATTTTCAGTGTTGCATAGTGTTATCGAACGCCTTTGTGTGAACATACTTGGAACTCAAGAACAGAAAGTCGAAGATCCTTAGAGTGAAACAGGCAGTGATGTCTCCGGAACTGTTTAAACAGTACCTTTTCTATATTCCACCCTCTCGAGGCTTACTTACTTACCTTCCCAGCATGTGGTAAAGGCCAAGATGACACACAACACCTATTCTATTGCCCTGCCTACCGCCTACTAACCACACATGTCAGTCGAGGATACAACTAGAATAAACGATATGACAGTGTTGGTGACGCTTGAATCATCGAACACCTTTGTGTGGACATACTTGGAACTCAAGAACAGAAAGTCGAAGATCCTTAGAGTGAAACAGGCAGTGATATCTCCGGAACTGTTTAACCTGTACCCTTTCTACATTCCACCCTCTCGAGGCTTACTTACTTACGTACCTTCCCAGCATGTGGTACAGGCCAGGACGACACACAACACATTTATTATTGCCCTGCCAAACCTACTCAACTGACTACATAGCATTGTGGTTACTACCCATCGAAGTAGGCACATTCCTACGTTTTATGGTTTTCATGGGTGGGGAATGTATTAATTGAGCGCGTCAGTAAAATAATTAGACCCGCTCTTTAAAATACCTACCCCACAACGTTGGATATTTCCAAAACGTCTATTGTCACCTACGTAAATGCAATTAAAAAATCTATTGTACTGTTAGGTCCACATCTACTGTTATTATTATTTTTGTACACCCATAATCTGAGGTTATTGACTGATTCTTTTTTACTTGTTTTTTGATCAAGCTGACTTTAACATTTGTATTATATTGTTTTCGGAGATGAATTACATTAAATGACGTGTTGCAATAATTGAGTGTAAACAAATTAAATATTCTTATCGTAATAAACAAAATTAGCAAACACAATGTCGTCTCTATGTCTGACTACAGGTTTTGGTGGAAAATTTTCCCATGTCCCTTTGTAAACAAAAATACAAAACGTGTTGTAGTAATACAAAAATAAAAACATTTTTATGATGTTTTTTCACTGCATTTTGTGTATATTTGAAAGTATTTTTTTTTTTTTTTTGTTTATTTTTCAACTCACTAAAATTTCACTTTAAAATGATACGCTACGCGTGTTTCACACAACTAGTCGTCCCCAAATGCTGAGTTATAAAGAACTTCGACTATAATTTGTCCAGGTAAATGACAACAAGCTTTGCCTCAGAGTAACACTTTGTCTCGGTATATATAAAACACTAGCAAAATGCCCGCTACTTCGTATGCGAAAAAGATATAATATTCAAATAAACATTTAATATGGTGAACACTGAACATTTTTATGTACTTATAGCTATTTAAATTGATATTTAATTTCTTTCAAGTACTGTTCGTGCATGTTTTGTTCGAATCACAAAAAAAAAAGACCTCTACACGTCAACAACGACCTACATTTTAAATTTCAGTCCGAATTTTGGAATTTGTGATATCAAAATGTAGAAAACCGATCGATTCCCCGGTCAGGCAACATAAAATTTTCGACGGTTGCAAAATACCCCTCAGTAATGTTGGCGACACTTACTGAGTATTTCAGTCAGTAAAACTTCTCTACAAATGGTGTCGTAAGGCACGCCGTTCGGACTCGAAGATAATCAGTACGTGCCATATCATTGATCTAATATGAATCGGGGTGCACTCACTGATATGAGAGAAGTCTCCCTTGTCCCGTCTGGGATGTTTGTGAAACAATTATTACATTATTTAGAAACCGAATTCGTGTTAACATAGAAACAATAGAACATTATTCAGTACAATTTTTAGAATCCAGAACCTTAGCTCATTAGCTTGTTACAGTTTTAGCTCTACTTGTTCACCCAATGTCAATAGTATTACATGTGGAAACCTTTCATACATTTAAAGGTGGATTTTAATAAACATTCTGATCCAATCTCAACAGTGATCCTCACTGCTTCAATATTTAGTATTACTTAATACTCCTAGTACATTTATTGTACGACCACTTCTAAAAATGAACCTGTCAAATAGATAATATACATATTCCTTAGCCCAACACCAAATTGATTGCAATTTTGTAAAGACCAACACCATCCCTCAACAACAATTCGAAATTCCACTTTATCCCTTCAACGCCAAACTGGTACCAAATTCAGTACCTATAATATGTATAAGTTAAAAAACTACTGCCTTTTATCCAAAACATAATCCCAACCGCAATTTAGTATTTTTCGTATACATAAGTACGTACACATAATATCGAATTTCACAATTTCAACTCTACTAATTTACACAATAACAGTTTTAACCAAATTCTGTGCCATTTTGTAATTTTGTAAGTATATCCACAACCACATCCATATCTCAACCCTACACATCAAGAGGGTCTATAATACCAAATTTCCGAATTCCATCTCTATTCATAATACCATTCGTATGAAAGTACGAATTTCAATAACTATCTCCAACAGTAATTCCAAATTTCAGGATACTACCCTATCCGTCCACCTAAAACTTAATTGTACGAAATTAAGTACCATTTAGTACTTTTCGTAACCATAAATACGAACTTCCAAAACTATCTCTGTCCTACACTCCAACAGTAATCTAAAATTCAGGATTCCAGCTCTCTCCGTTCACCCAAATATAAATTGTACCAATTTAGTACCACTTAGTACATTCCGTGCCCATAAGTACGAATTTCCAAAACTTCTTTAACCCTACACTCCAACAATAACCTTAACTCGAAATTCCAGGATTCCTGCTCTATCCGTTCACCCAAATATAGATTGTACTAAATTAAGTGTCATTTAGTACATTCCATACCCATAAGTACGAATTTCCAAAACTATCTCAATCCTACACTCCATAAGTAATCTTAATTATAAATTTCAGGATTCCAGCTCTATCTGTTTACCCAAATCCAAAATGTACAAAACTTGTTAAATTTTAGTACTTTCCGTACCGTAATTATAATTCCAAATTTCAGGATTCCAGCTCTATCGGTCCACGTACATTTTAATTGTACCAAATTTAGTACTTTCCGTACACATAAGTACGAATTTCCAAGACTAACTCAATCCTACAGTCCAAGAGTAATCTTAATTCCAAATTTCAGGATTCCAGCTCTATTCGTTCACCCAAATCTAAAGTATACCAAAGTTAGTACCATTTAGTACTTTCCGTACCCATAAGTACGAATTTCCAAAACTACCTCAATCTTACACCCCATAAGTAACTTTATTTATAAATTTCAGGATTCCAGCTCTATCTTTTCACCCAAATCCAAATTGTACCAAATTTAGTACATTTAGTACCTTCCGTACCCATAAGTATGAATTTCCAAAACTACCTCAATCCTTCACTCCATCAGTAACCTTAATTCCAGATTTCAGGATTCCAGCTCTATCCGTGCACCCAAATCCAAATTGAGTACCATTTAGTACTTTCGTACAAATTTCCACAACTTGTTCAATCCTACAGCCCAATAGAAATCTTAATTCAATATTTCAAGATTCCAGCTCTGTCCGTTTACCTAAATTTAAATTGCACCAAATTTAGTACCATTGTACCAAATTTAGTATTTTCCGTACCCATAGGTACGAATTTCCAAGATTAACTCAATCCTAGAGTCCAACAGTAATCTTGATTCCAAATTACAGGATTCCACCTATATTCATTCACCCAAATCCAAATTGTACCAAATTCACAACCGTTTATTACTTTTCGTTCGAATAAGTACAAATTTTCAAAACTACCTCAATCCTATACTCTAACAGTAATAACAATTCAAAATTTCAGGATTCCACCTCTATCCATTCACCCAAATCCAAATTGTACCAAATTTAGTACTTTTCGTACACATAAGTACGAATTTCCAAAAATAACCCTCATATCTCAATCCTACTCTTCAATAGTAGTCTTAATTTTAAAATTCAAGTTTCCAGCTTTATCCGTTCACTCAAATCCAAATTGTACTAAATTTAGTACACTTTAGTACTTTTCGTACACATGAGAACGAATTTCCTTTCATAAACACCACCTCCCATCCTTTATTTCCTACCAAATTTCAAGATTCTAGCTATAGCCGTTCAAAATATACAACTGGTACTAAATTTTATAACTTTTAGTACTTTTCGTACACTTCTAGGTCGAAATTCCAAAAACCCTTTGGTACATCTTTCTAACTCTCCACCAGTGACCCTCATCCCAAATTTCAGAGTTCTAGCTTTTCCCGTTTGCCTAATACAAAAGGTACCATATTTAGTACCATTTAGTACTTTTCGTACCCTTCCAGTTCGAATTTCCAAAAACCGAGCCTTATCTCACGCCTACATACCAACACCAACCTACACTCAAAATTTCAAGCTTCTAGCTTCATCCGTTTCGTCTGGGCATTGATTACACTGCTCAACAAAATTGAAAAAGTTGAATGTTTCAGACGAAGTTGCAGTTGTTTCTAGATGAAATCGGCGAGTTATTTTCAAATCCGGTCCCGAGTTTTCTCCATCAGCTCTTGTTTTTGAGATATAGCTCAAAATCGGTTTTTACGAGTTTTATCCAGACTTTCGTTATTTTCGGATACAAACAAATACTTTTTGTGGGTTTTTCGACATTAATATATTAAGGAGATGTTGTAAGCTCGATACAAATCTTTTTTGAAATAATTATGGCGAGTATATATCAAAAAATATAGAAAATATACGACGGACCTTGTAAAAATTGCATATTTTGAGTTCTTTTAGCTGTAATTACGTCATCGGGGGAAGTCATAGGCTCTTCATATGGTACTCCGGATATGCTTAGGGTGTTTACTATATAATCCAGTATTGAAATGTATAATATAAAGTTCATAGCGCCCATGATTCCGCCATAACCTAAAAACCATCATGAAGACTGTCATTGAAAAGTTAATGGCTTATGTGGTAATGATATCATTGGTAAATGATTTCCCTTTAGCAGTCTTCATGGCGATTTTTAGGTTATGGCCGAATCATGGGCGCTATGAACTTTATATTATATATTTGAATACTGGACTATATAGTAGACACCCTAAGCATATCCGCATTGCCATATGAAGATCCTATGACTTAACGTGATGACGTAATTACAGCTTAAAGTACTCAAAATATGAAATTTTTACAAGCTCCGTCGTATATTTTCTATATTTTTTGATATATACTCCCCATAACTATTTCAAAAACGATTTGTATCGAGCGTACAACATCTCCTTAATATATTAATGTCGAAAAACCCACAAAAAATATTTGTTTGTATCCGAAAATAACGAAAGTCTTGGTTAAACTCGTAAAAACCGATTTTGAGCTATATCTCAAAAACAAGAGCTGATGGGGAAAATCCGGGCCCGGATTTGAAAATAACTCGCCGATTTCATCTAGAAACAACCGCAACTTCGGTTGAAACAAAAGTCGTGTTGACCAGTGTTATAAGGCGGTCAGCCACACAAATGAGAAAATTTTTAGTACATTTTAGTGCTTCCTTCTAGGACGAATTTCCAAAAACCCAGCCTTATCGAGCACCTTCGCCCCAAGATTAACCCTCACACAAAATTTCAAGATTCTAGCTTCAGCCGTTTCGTCTGAGCGTTGATTACACTGGTCAACACGACTTTTGTTTCAACCGAAGTTGCGGTTGTTTCTAGATGAAATCGGCGAGTTATTTTCAAATCCGGGCCCGGATTTTCCCCATCAGCTCTTGTTTTTGAGATATAGCTCAAAATCGGTTTTTACGAGTTTAACCAAGACTTTCGTTATTTTCGGATACAAACAAATATTTTTTGTGGGTTTTTCGACATTAATATATTAAGGAGATGTTGTACGCTCGATACAAATCGTTTTTGAAATAGTTATGGTGAGTATATATCAAAAAATATAGAAAATATACGACGGACCTTGTAAAAATTGCATATTTTGAGTACTTTAAGCTGTAATTACGTCATCGGGGGAAGTCATAGGATCTTCATATGGCAATGCAAATATGCTTAGGGCGTCTACTATATAGTCCAGTATTCAAATATATAATATAAAGTTCATAGCGCCCATGATTCGGCCATAACCTAAAAATCGCCATGAAGACTGCTAAAGGGAAATCATTTACCAATGATATCATTACCACATAAGCCATTAACTTTTCAATGACAGTCTTCATGATGGTTTTTAGGTTATGGCGGAATCATGGGCGCTATGAACTTTATATTATACATTTCAATACTGGATTATATAGTAAACACCCTAAGCATATCCGGAGTACCATATGAAGATCCTATGACTTCCACTGATGACGTAATTACAGCTTAAAGTACTCAAAATATGCAATTTTTACAAGGTCCGTCGTATATTTTCTATATTTTTTGATATATACTCACCATAATTATTTCAAAAACGATTTTTATCGAGCGTAGAACATCTCCTTAATATATATATGTCGAAAAACCCACAAAAAATATTTGTTTGTATCCGAAAATAACGAAAGTCTGGGTAAAACTCGTAAAAACCGATTTTGAGCTATATCTCAAAAACAGGAGCTGATGGAGAAAAACCGAGACCGGATTTGAAAATAACTCGCCGATTTCATCTAGAAACAACTGCAACTTCGTCTGAAACATTCAACTTTTTCAATTTTGTTGAGCAGTGTTATTAATCAGTCAGCCATACAAAAAGCACCATTGTTAGTACATTTTAGTACTTTTCGCACCCTTCTAGGACACATTTTCAAAAACCCAGCCTTATCGGGCACCTTCGCCACAAGTCTAACCCTCACCCAAATTTTCAAGATTCTAGCTTCAGCCGTTTCGTCTGAGCGTTGATTATTAATCAGTCAGCCACACAAATGTTACCATTTTTAGTACATTTTAGTGCTTTTCGCACCCTTGTAGCACAAATTTCCAAAAACCCAGCCTTATCGAGCACCTTCGCCCCAAGACTAACACTCACACAAAATTCCAGGTTTCTAGCTTCAGCCGTTTCGTCTGGGCGTTGATTATTAGGCGGTCAGCCACACAAATTTGACAATTTTTAGTACATTATAGTGCTTTTCGCACCCTTGCAGGACCAATTTCCAAAAACCCAGCCTTAATGAGCACCTTCGCCCCAAAACTAACCCTCACACAAAATTTCAGGTTTCCAGCTTCAGCCGTTTCGTCTGGACGTTGATTATTAGGCGGTCAGCCACACAAATTTGAAAATTTTTAGTACATTTTAGTGCTTTTCGCACCCTTGTAGGACGAATTTCCAAAAACCCAGCCTTATCGAGCACATTCGCCCCAAGACTAATCCTCACCCAAAATTTGGGAATTCTAGCTTCAGCCGTTTCGTCTGGGCGTTGATTCCTAGTCGGTCCCCCACACAAATTTGACCATTTTTAGTACATTTTAGTGCTTTTCGCACCCTTGTAGGACGAATTTCCAAAAACCCAGCCTTATCGAGCACCTTCGCCCCAAGAGTAATCCTCACCTAAAATTTGGGAATTCTAGCTTCAGCCGTTTCGTCTGGGCGTTGATACTTAGTCGGCCCCCACACAAATGGTACCATTTTTAGTACATTTTAGTACTTTTCGTACCCTTCTAGGACGAATTTCCAAAAACCCAGCCTTATCGAGCACCTTTGCCCCAAGACTAATCCTCACATAAAATTTGGGGATTCTAGCTTCAGCCGTTTCGTCTGGGCGTTGTAGATCACATCATCACTTTAATCTTGTATATATATAGATTACAGAAATATGGAAAATACATGTTGTCTGATGAAGATTTCACTTTTCTTTCAACAAAAAATCTTAAAAAACATAACATCATTCAATACCGTATTGTTGGCGTATACGTTGCGACAGTAGTCATACGACAGGTAACACCTTTGAAAGAAATTGCCATTGTATTTAATTTATACAGGTCTAAAATTATAATTTAACTATTGTTAATATATACAATTTCACAAAACAAATATAATCTTCATTGCACCAAGACAAAAGTATAATATCAAATATTGATACTTCACTCTATTAGAGATTCAGCTATAACATATAACGATTATTGTGGACTACAAAATGGAAAAAGTTCGTCAGGAATATTTTTCTAATATTTAAATATCTCCAGATTATATTTGTTGGATTTTAAACTCACTACAATTTCACTGTGTTGTTCTTATATATTTTTCTAGTATTTAAATATCTCCAGAAAGTATTTGTTGGTTTTTAAACTCACTAAAATTACACTTTATAAACGGTAACGCCTGATCTGCACAGATGTAGCAATTTGTCCCGGTAAATAACAACAATAACCGCCGCCGAGTATGACTTTATCTCGGTAAATATAAACAATGACAGAAATATGGGAAATACATTGCGTCCCATGAAAATTATATACAATTATTGGACAACATATTGTTGCCTAACGGAGAATTGTAATAAATATATTTCAATTTTTTTCTCTAATTTTTCTTTGCCAATGGATTTTTTTTTTGTTTACTTATCTACGGGAATTGTTTGCATTCTAATGTGACTGATGGTGGTGCTCGTATAATGAAATACTCACAACAAATATGTACAAAGTACCATTTAAAATGTAGACTAGGAATCACTCAAAAGACATTTTTGTATAGAAATTTTAAAGTGATCCATTTACCTATATATGTGGATATATGAGGATCGTATGAAAATGAATGGTAAATATGGAATAATTTGTTTATGTGATATCAGGTGATAAAATTAATAAAAATAAAAATTTTGACGCTGAGGCATAATATAAAATTGTGAACATTTAAGAATATAAATAAATAAAAAAATCGTTGTAAATCTTCCCGGCTTTCACATTAATCATGTGGCGTATGACTATTGACACAACTCATACGCCAAGGTATCGAGTCAATAAAAACATTAAATAATGCTTTTCAAAATTTACTTTAAGTTTTATAAAGAAAAATATAAAAAGATTAAAGATAGCAAAAAATGCAGCGGGTGCCGAAGATTTTTGATATTAAAAATTATTTCCATTATTATACCACCCCTGATTTGGCCCATTGTTGTTGCTATTGCCGCACATTGATTGTTTGGTTTATATAGATTGCTTTGTTGTTGTTTATTAGTTGTCATGTCACTGAAGATCTGTATTTTCAGATCTTAAACGACAACAACTAAATGAAAATATTTGTGAGCACATAAATCCCAGCATTTAAGAAATGTGTACGCAAAAAATTGATCTCTCTCTCTTTCACTCTGGCTCTTTTTCCTTGCCTTACCACAAAAACTGCGCTATATATTTTACTCTTTGATTTTGTATAAAGAGACACGTGAAAATATAAAAACGTCAACATTTGACAAGCCTTTTAGTGATGCTCTCTAATTTTCCTTGGCTCTCGGCAGAAAATTGCGTTAATTTCGAACAGAGAAACGTGACAATGACACGTCTTTTAGTGACGCGATCGAATGTGACGAATTTTTCTGCTGATCTTCATATTTTGTATTCTTGGGAAATGAATCAATTTGTTGCGGAACAAACATTCAATTGAATGATAAATGTTTATGATCTATGTTTGTATGTACATCATTTGGTATAGGAAATGATTGATTGATTTATCAACAGAAGTAAAAGATGAATAGTAAGAAAAGGAAAATTGTAATTGATGCTGTTTGCGAGAATTGATAATGAAATTAGACAATTCAATTGAAAAGTGAGCAATTGGTGATAACCAGGGATCTTTATGTGTTCATTGTTATGGGAAATATAAATGATGGGGTCTATTAAAGTGGTTAAATACAAAACAGTTAAATACCTTATTAAATTCAAAATTTGAATACAGTGTTAATAAACTAAAAAATAGCTTAATTACAATTTTAAACTTCAATAGATTTAAATGAAATAGTAAATTCTTTCAGAGGTGCTACCCGTCGTATAACTACTGACACAACGTATACGCCAGCAATGCCGTATTGAATTAATTGTTATTTTGTTTCATTTTTATGGGCGCGAGCTTTTTACCATGGTATGACATTTTTGGGGGCAAGTCCATATTTCCTGAAATAATGAACCAAAAGTTCTAAAACTTTGCGGCAACAGCCAACAGCCAATAACTAAAAAATACAATAAATTACGTACTAAGAAGCGATTTAGCCGAAACTTTGAACATCGAAAAATGTCTTTCAAATGTACATGAAATTCCATGAAGGTCCATACGGTACAATATATTCGGGCAAATCAAATCTAAAAATCCTTCGGAGAGCTGGTGTAATCTTCTTTCATAATTAAATAAAGTTAGACAACTTCTTCCGATCTCTCCCTCAAAAATTGAATACAGTGTTAATAAACTAAAATGAAGTTTAATTACAATTTTAATACAAGATTTTAATAAAATAGTTAATTATTTCGGAGGTGCTACCCGTCGTATGACTAGTGAAACAACGTATACGCCATCAATGCCGTATTGAATTATTTTTTCTTTTGTTCATTTTTTATGATTTTTATAAAAGGGAGTAACCGATTTGATCGAAACTTGGGGGGCGAGCTTTTTACCATGGTACGACATTTTTGGGGGCAAGTTCATACTTCCTGAAATAATGAACCAAAAGTTCTAAAACTTTGCAGCAACAGCTAAATTAACTAACGAAGACAATAAATTTCGTGCTAAGAAGCGATTTAGCCGAAACTTTGCACATCGAAAAATGTCTTTCAAATTTACATGCAATTCTATGAAGGTCCATACGGTACAATACCTTCGGGCAAATCAAATGTAAAAATCCTTCGGGGAGCTGGTGTTATCTTCTTTCATAATTAAAGTTAGACAACTTTTTCCGATCTCTCCATAAAAAATTGAATACAGTGTTAATAAACTAAAACGAAGTTTAATTACAATTTCAAACTTCAATAGATTTAAATAAAATAGTAAATTCTTTCAGAGGTGCTACCCGTCGTATGACTAGTGACACAACGTATACGCCAGCAATGCCGTATTGAATTAATTTTTATTTTGTTCCATTTTTATGATTTTTATAAAAAGGGTGTAACCGATTTGATCGAAACATGGGCGGGAGCTTTTAACAATGGTACGACATTTTTGGTGGCAAGTCCATGCCAGAAATAATGAACCAAAAGTTCTAAAACTTTGCGGCAACAGCTAAAATAACTAACGAAGACAATAAATTACGTACCTACTAAGAAAAATGTCTTTCAAATTTACATGAAATTCCATGAATGTCCCTACGGTACAGTGTGCGCTTACTAAGAACAAGTGAGCATAAACTACAATGCATTATTTACGCTCACTTGCTCTCAGTTAGCGCAAACTGCTGGTCCCTGGAGCAAATGTTTGCCTAATGTAACCTTACCCGTAGCAATGTAACGAGTTCATTGTAGCCTCTTCTTCATATTTTCGTAATTTTTAAATCGTTCCGGAAAGTATTGTTGGTATTTAACTAACTATAATTTCACTTTATAAAAGGTAAGACCCGATCCACAAAGGTATAATAATTCCTTAAAGTAAAGTGAATGTTTATGTAGAGCGTTGGTGAGGAAAATTGAAAAGAGATAAATAAAAACAAAGCGGTATCAATCCTTTTGTATAAAATAATAATTGGCTTTATTGAGTTCAAGTATGATCTTTTCTAATACAACAACAAAATTACCTTTATAATTTGGGGTGGCGACAGAGGCCTTGGTGCTTTCGCTTTGAATTCTGTCCGACACAGAGTATCACTTTGTCCGGGAAATATGTTGTCGGGTGAAGATTTCTCTTTTTCTTTCAACAGAAAATAAAAAAGGAAACAAAACATAAAATAATTCAATACTTTATTGTTGACGTATACGTTGTGTCAGTAGTCATACGACAGGTAACACCTTTGAAAGAAATTGCAATTGTATTAATTTATGCAGGTCCAAAATTATAATTTAACTATTGTTAATATATACAATTTCACAAAAAATATGATTATTGTCCTTCTAAGGCAATATTATAATATCAAATATTGCTACTTCGTACTCTATCACTGTTTCAGCTTTAATATACATTAACCCGTATTATGGACTTGGGAATGTATGGAGTTCGTTTTGATATCTTCTACATCTTTTCATAATTTTTAAATATTTCCAAAAAATATTTATTGCTTTTAATCTTACTAAAATTTCACTCTATAACGATGTATTATTTTGTCCCAGTAAATAACGCCAATAAACGACACAGAGTATGACTAGTATGCCTTCGTCCTGGTAAATATAAACAATAATAGAAGCATGGGAAGCACATGTTGTACCATGAAAATTTTATACAATTATTGGGAGACGACTTACTGTTGCCTAACGGAAAATTCTAATAAATATAAATACGAGTATTTACATTTTTGTCTAATTATCTTTGCCAATGGATTTCTATAGTTTTTATTTACTTTTCTATTCTTGCAACGGTTAATCATAAAAAAAACAACATAAAATAATTCAATACTGTATTGTTGGCGTATACGTTGTGTCGGTAGTCATACGACAGGTACCACCTTTGAAAAAAATTATTTTAATCCATCGGCTTTAAAATGTTTAAACTATTGTTAATTATATGCAATTGCATAAAAACCCGTAAGGCAAATGTATTCTATCAAATATTGCTACTTCACTGTATCACAGTATATTACAGTCGTTCCCAAATGCTGAGTTATAGAGAAGTTCGACTATAATTTGTCCAGGTAAACGACAACAATCTTTGCCTCAGATTAACACTTTGTCTCGGTATATATAAAACATAACAGAAATATTGACAATACATGTTGTCTGGTGAAGATTTCACTTTTTCTTTCAGCCAAAAATCTTAAAAAACATAACATCATTCAATACTATATTGTTGGCGTTTACGTTGTGTCAGTAGTCATACGACAGGTAACACCTTTGAAAAAAATTGCAATTGTATTTAATTTATGCAGGTCAAAAATTATAATTTAACTATTATTAATATATACAATTTCACAAAACAAATTTGATCTTCATTCTATAAAGACAAAAGTATAATATCAAATATTAATACTTCACTCAATTTCAGCATCAGCTATAATATATAACGATTATTGTGGACTTGGAAATGTAAAAAGTTCATCAGGAACCTTCTTATATATTTTTCTAATATTTAAATATCTCCAGAAAGTATTTGTTGGTTTCTAAACTCACTAAAATTCCACTTTATAAACGGTAACGCCTGATCTGCACAGATGTAGCAATTTGTCCCGGTAAATAACAACAATAACCGCCGCCGAGTATGACTTTGTCTCGGTAAATATAAACAATGACAGAAATATGGGAAATACATTTTGTCCCATGAAAATTATATACAATTATTGGACAACATATTGTAATAAATATATTTCCATTTTTTCTCTAATTTTTCTTTGCCAATGGATTTTTTTTTTTTTTACTTATCTACGGGAATTGTTTGCTTTCTAATGTGACTGATGGTGGTGATCGTATAATGAAAATACTCACAACAAATATGTACAAAGTACCATTTAAAATGTAGACTAGGAATCACTCAAAAGACATTTTTGTATAGAAATTTTAAAGTGATCTATTTACCTATCTATGGATATATGAGGATCGCGTGGAAATTAATGGTAAAGATGGAATAATTTTTGTATATGATATCAAGTGATAAAATTAATAATCGTTGTAAATCTCCCCGGCTTTCACATTAATCATGTGGCGTATGACTACTGACACAACTCATATGCCATGGTATCGAGTCAATAAAAACATGATTATTAAATAATGCTTTTCAAATTTACTTTTAGTTTGTTCTCATAAATAAAATATTGTAAAACTTTTCAAGTTTATAAAGAAATATAAAAAGATTAAAGATAGAGAAGGATTAAAGAAGAGATTTTGTTATTAAAAATTATTTCCATTATTATACCACCCCTGATTTGGCCCATTGTTGTTGCTGTTGCCGCACATTGATTGCTTGGTTTATATAGATTGCTTTGTTGTTGTTTATTAGTTGTCATGTCACTGAAGATCTGTATTTTCAGATCTTAAACGACAACAACTAAATGAAAATATTTATTTGTGAGCACACATAAATCCCAGTATTTAAGGAACGTGTACACAAAAAATTGATCTCTCTCTCTCTTTCACTCTGGCTCTTTTTCCTTGCCTTACCACAAAAAAATGCGCTATATATTTTACTCTTTGATTTTGTATAAAGAGACACGTGAAAATATAAAAACGTCAACATTTGACAAGCCTTTTAGTGATGCTCTCTAATTTTCCTTGGCTCTCGGCAGAAAATTGCGTTAATTTCGAACAGAGAAACGTGACAATGACACGTCTTTTAGTGACGCGATCGAATGTGACGAATTTTTCTGCTGATCTTCGTATTTTGTATTTTTGGGAAATGAATCAATTTGTTGCGGAACAAACATTCAATTGAATGATAAATGTTTATGATCTATGTTTGTATGTACATCATTTGGTATAGGAAATGATTGATTGATTTATCAACAGAAGTAAAAGATGAATAGTAAGAAAAGGAAAATTGTAATTGATGCTGTTTGCGAGAATTGATAATGAAATTAGACAATTCAATTGAAAAGTGAGCAATTGGTGATAACCAGGGATCTTTATGTGTTCATTGTTATGGGAAATATAAATGATGGGGTCTATTTAGGAGGTAAAAAAAAACTGTTAAATACTTTTTTAAATTTAAAAACTGAATACAGTGTTAATAAACTAGCATATAGTTTAATTACAAATTTAAACTTTAATAGAATTAAATAAAATAGTAAATTCTTTCAGAGGTGCTACCCGTCGTATAACTACTGACACAACGTATACGTCAGCAATGCCGTATTGAATTAATTTTCAGTTTGTTGCATTTTTATAAAAGGGAGTAACCGATTTGATCGAAATTTGGGCGCGAGCTTTTTACATTGGTACGACATTTTTGGGAGCAAGTCCATACTTCCTGAAATAATGAACCAAAAGTTCTAAAACTTTGCCGCAACAGCTAAAATAACTAACGAAGACAATAAATTACGTACTAAGAAGCGATCTAGCCGAAACTTTGCACATCGAAAAATGTCTTTCAAATTTTCAAGAAATTCCATGAAGTTCAAATATAAAAATCCTTAGGGGAGCCAGCGTAATCTTCTTTCATAATTAAATAAAATTAGAAAACTTCTTCCGATCTCTCCCTCAAAAATTGAATACAGTGTTAATAAACTTAAATGAAGTTTAATTACTATTTCAAACTTCAATAGATTTAAATGAAATAGTTAATTATTTCGTAGGTGCTACCCGTCGTATGACTACTGACACAACGTATACGCCAGCAATGCCGTATTGAAATAATTTTTATTTTGTTCAATTTTTTTTATTTTTATAAAAGGGAATAACCGATTTGATCGAAACTTAGGCGCAAGCTTTTAACAATGGTACGACATTTTTGGCGGCAAGTCCATACTTCCTGAAATAATGAACCAAAAGTTCTAAAACTTTGCGGCAACAGCTAAAATAACTAACGAAGACGATAGTTTACGTACTAATAAGCGATTTAGCCGAAAATTTGCACATCGAAAAATGTCTCTCATATTTACATGAAATTCCATGAAGGTCCATACGGTACAATACCTTCGGGCAAATCAAATGTAAAAATCTTTCGGGGAGGTGGTGTAATCTTCTTTCAGAATTAAATAAAGTTAGACAACTTCTTCCGATCTCCCCCTCTAAAATTGAATACAGTCTTAACAAACTAAAATATAGTTTAATTACAATTTTAAACTTCAATAGATTTAAATGAAATAGTAAATTCTTTCAGAGGTGCTACCCGTCGTATAACTACTGACACAACGTATACGTCAGGAATGCCGTATTGAATTAATTTTTATTTTGTTCCATTTTTATGATTTTTGTAAAAGGGAATAACCGATTTGATCCAAACTTGGGCGCAATCTTTTTACCATGGTACGACATTTTTGAAATAATGAAGCAAAAGTTCTAAAACTTTGCGGCAACAGCTAAAATAACTAACGAAGACAATAAGAACCGATTTAGCTGAAACTTTGCACATCGAAAAATGTCTTTAAATTTTTCAAGAAATTCCATGAAGTTCAATACGCTACAATACCTTCGGGCACATCAAATCACATCTTCTTTCAGAATTAAATAAAGTTAGACAATTTCTTCCGGCCTCTCTCGCTCACAAAAGTTCAACATTTTTCTTTATGTGCAGTTTAGGGCTGTTCGAGGTGAAATTTTCATCGAATGTAGTATTTCAGCCATGTGAAACTTCTCTACAAGTGGTGTCTAAGGACACGTCTTTGGACTCGGCGATAAACTGTATGTCCCATATCATTAAGCTAATATGAATCGGGGTGCCCTCATTGATATGAGAGAAGTCTCCCTTGTCCCACCTGGGATGTTTGTGGAACAATTATATCATTATTATTAGTACTTGTGGTCCTGATCAGAAAGATATAATGTTTTTCGTGGCCAAGTCCATGCATCCTGACAGCAGCTCTAAAATTCAAAATTTTTACTTAAGTGCAGTTTAAGGGCTATTCGAAGCTTGTTAGGAGATTTCATCGAAGTTAATCCTTGCGATTCTGATTACAACGATAACATTTTTTCGTAGGAAAGTGGTGACTCAATAACCCAAAAACTCTAAAACCTGATACTGTGAACAATTAAAATCGCTGGTAGCCATGATAACTATCGAAAGGAACAGGATTGACATTGCTTCAACCTTTGCAGATGGTAATATTTCTCACGAACTTGAAACTTCTTTGGTTACCTCTCTCACAAAAGTTCAAGATTTTTGTTTGACGAGATGTGGCTTTGTTTTTGATGTGCTTACTTAAACCAAAGTAGCATCTGTTGGCCAATACATTTCATCTTTTTATTTCACAACTGATGTCGTTTGTTGTGTTTACGGAGGTGTCGAGGTAGACGAAGTTTTTTACTACCTCAATATTATAGGAACCAACTTCCAACCAAGTAGGTCCGAGCTCAATGGACGCATTGCGCGTCGACACCATCAACATGGTCTTCTCACCGTTTACCGCCAGACCCACTTTAGCAGATTCTCCTTCGACCTTCATAAAGGTATCAGTTACTTCTTTTACTGATGTCTATATCATCAGCATAAGCAAGTAACATGTGACTATTGGTGTAGATTGTGCCACTTCTTTTGACGTTTGCCTCTCGTATAACCTTTTCTAGCAGTATGTTGAAGAGGTCACACGAAAGGCTGTCTCCTTGTCTGAAACCTCTTTTGGTACCAAACTCTTCGGAGAGGTCCTTTCCTATTTTAACTGAGGACGTCGTGTCAGTTAAAGTCATTTTACAAAGCCGGATGAGCTTTGCGGGGATACCAAATTCAGACATGGCTTGGAATACCTTTGAACGCAGCGGGCTGTCGAAGGCTGCTTTATAATCGACAAAAAGGTGGTAGGTGTCGATCTGCATCTCTTGGGTCTTCTCCAGGATTTGCCGCAGGGTAAATATCTGGTCAATGGTGGACTTGCCAGGTCTAAAGCCGCATTGGTATGGCCCAATTATCTCGTTGACCATAGGCTTTAGTCGTTCGCACAATATCCCTGACACGATCTTGTAGGCAATAGGGAGTAGACTTATGCCCCTATAGTTAGACCATACAGTCTTATCTCCCTTCTTGTGGACGGGGCACAGGATACTCAGGTTCCAATCGTCGGGTACTCGTTCTTCCTGCCAGATGGTGCTAACTAGCTGATGAATACACCTTATCAGCGTGTCGCCTCCGGTTTTGAACAGCTCGGCTGGTAAGCCATCGGCTCCTGCTGCCTTATTATTTCTCAGCCGATTTATTGCTGTCTTCACCTCTTCTTGGCTGGACGGTATACATTCAATGCCATCTTCTGGGATTGGGACTGTGCTATCTTCGTCGTCTTCGCTGCTATTGGATACCAACAGTTTTGATATGTTATCGGGATGAGGAGTGCTTTGATTAAGCAATTGGGCTAGTTGAGTGGAATGTGCTGTGGCTATCTGTTGTGATTGCAGCTTACCGATGTCTAACTTTCGTGTTGTGTCTGTTCGTACTTTGTTTGCTACGTTTAATCGGGTGCGTACCTTTGCTGCAACAAAGTAGAGGTCCGAGTCTATGTTTGCTCCTCGGAACGAACGCACATCCAACACGCTCGATGAATGTCTTCCATCTATCACAACGTGATCAATTTGATTTGTTGTTTTCTGATCTGGAGGCAGGCAGGTGCCCTTATGGATGTCGAGATGATGAAATCTGGTGCTGCTAACTACCATGTTTTTACCGCTGCGAAGTCTATCGGCCTCATACCATTGTCTGATGTTTCACTGTGGAGATTGAATTTTCCGACAGTTGGGCCAAGGATATTTTCCTTTCCAATTTTGGCATTAAAATTTCCTAGAACAATTTCAATGTCATGGGCAGGACAACGGTCATACGTTTCTTCTAGGCGCTCGTAGAATATATCTTTGGTCTGTTCGTCCTTGTCTTCGGTTGGAGCATGAGCGCAAATAAAGCTGAAGTTTAAAGAATTTAGTTTTTATTCGAACTGCAGCAAGTTTTTCATTCACTGGGGTGAAGCTGGATACCAGATGTTTTAGTCTCCGACTAACTACGAATCCGCAACCAAACTCATGCTTTACGTCATGGCAGCTATAATACAGTGCGTCAGCTTTAGGTGTTGTTGTGACGCCTTTCCCATTCCATAGTATTTCCTGTATGGCAGTAATATCGGCCTTGTACTTTTCAAGTACGTCTGCCAATGCGAAGACTGCACCCTCTCTATAAAGAGTGCGAACATTCCAGGTGCAGATTCGCAGATCATGGTCCTTAAAACGTTTGCGGGGTTCGTCAACTTTAGAGGGGTTTGTTTTCCTTTCTTTCGTTTTTTTCATAGTAGTCTGTTTTTTTCTAGGGGAGGGTTACTAACCTGACGCCCAATCCCAACTTTTTAACGTTCTTATGGGTGAACGCGCGGCACATGTTAGCTCACTACCTTTAACGGATGTTAAAGGCAGTTCCCCAGGTGACAACACGGGAAGGTCAGTGTCCACTTAAGATGAAAGAGGGACCAAGATAAATCCTGGGCTTTGCCATGTTAACACCGGTCAGGACCGTTCCTTGGTATCGTCCATCCCCTACGTCATACAGAGTATTTCAGTCATGTAAAACTTCTCTACAATTGCTGTCTTAGGACACGCCGTTCGGACTCGGCGATAAACAGTAGGTCCCATATCATTTCACTTAAGTGCAGTTTAAGGAACTATTCGAAGTTTGTTTTGAGATTTTCATCGATGTTAGTCCTTGTGATTCTGATTACAACGATAGAATTTTTCGTAAGCAACTCCAGGCTGAACAATTACAATGGCTGGTGGGCATGGTAACTATCGAAAGGAACAGGATTGACATTGCTTCAACCTTTGCAAATGGTAATATTTCTCACAAATTTAAATGTACTTGAAACTTTTTCGGTTATCTCTCTCACAAAAGTTCAAGTTTTGCGTTTGAGTGCTATTCGAGAGTCCTTTTGAAATTTTCATCGAAGGTAGTTATTGCGTTTTTGTTTACAAGGATATAATATTTTTCAAGAGCACGTCCATACTTCCCAACATAATGACCCCAAAAGCTCTAAGAAATCCTGTAGTGACCAACTGTAAAGGGCTTGTAGGCACGATAGCTATCAAAAGGAAATCAAAAATTTCTTCCTAACGTACAATAAATTCCTTGAAGCTCTATTTCGGAGAATACCTCAGCGTATCTCCCTTACAAAGCTCAAAAATTTCGCTTAAGTGCACTTTTTTATCCAAGGTAGTCATTGTAATTCTGATTACATCGATATAATTTTAATTCCTGAGACAAAGACCTAATAACTCTAAAAAGTTCTGAGGCGACCAACTAAAATGAAATGTTGGGAGATCCAGATTTTTTTTGCTAGTGGAAACCAATAGTTCCTGAAATATGTGTCCCGAAATGTCCCATTATTTAAAGCCACTTCTATATACACATCCCGCTCTTAAGTTACATTAGTTAGTAGTCCTTCTGATTCTGATTACACCGATATAATTATTACTCCTGAGACAAAGACCCAAAAGCTTTAAAAAAAATTTTGCGAAGACCAACTAAAATGGAATGTTGGAATATCCAGATTTTTTGCTAGTGGAAACCAATAGTTCCTGAAATATGTGTCACTAAATGTCCCATTATTTAGAGGCACTTCTTCATACACATCTCGCTCTCAAGTTATATTAGTTTTTGTTGTCTTTGATATAAATTTATTCTCCCTACTTGTCTCGATAAAGGTCCGAAGGTTAAAAAAATCTGTCCAAGTGGAATTCTGTCAATATAATACGGAATATATCTTCTTGGACCTGTCAGTGAAATTATTAGGCCCACTGGCCCAAAATTCCAAAACATGTTTTGCCACCTACGAAATTGCTATTAATTTTTAAAATTATGAAGCTGATCATGGGAGATTTAGTTCCACCTCTCTAGGTATTGTTTTTTTACATTCACAGGCTGAGGGTATTTAGCTGTCGGCAAAGTCGACTAATTCCTTTTCTTACTTATTTCAGTTTTAAATAAAATTGTAATTTATTACAAAGGTTCTACCTGTCGTATGACTACTGACACAACGTATACGCCTTCCATACAGTATTGAATTATTTTCTGCAGTTTTTTTGTTTTTGTTTTGATGTTTATTTTTACGACAGAAAAAGAGAAAGAGAAATCTTGCAATCTTGCAAACGAACTATTAATATTCATCCCCCTTTAAAAATGCAATAATTTCATGTACACAAATATGCTTGTATGGTCGATCGGTGATTACTTTCGACAACAGAGTAAATTTACTTTGTGTTTAATTTGTTTACCCATGTCGTGTGTTCAGTGTCAAGTTTAAGTTTAAATTTTGTCGTAAGATCAACAACCATTCCGGCTAGGTAGTCATTCACGGAGCGTGTCATACATATGTACATACATATATGTATCTGAATGTCTACTGAATGACCGACACAATAATATCACGGCAACCACCACCACCATCTCATTCCATAGCTAATGAATGCGGATAATATTTACTATGAGAGATTGCCATGATTAAGATGTACATTTGATTAAAATTGTGATAAGTAATGTTTTAGCGGTTAGTCAGTAATTAAGTACGAGTGTGTACTATGTTGTGGAAGATGTTGCTGATGATGATGATGATGGGGATGACGATTAAATACTATTTAATGAAAATATTTATTATTTACAAATTGGATGAGACAGCTGTTAATGTTTATGCTTGAACAGAAAGCAAAGTAACTGCCGTATTTAAAATTACAAAAAAAAAATTAATACAATTTTAAATCTAAAAAGATAAATATAGATGGAATTTTTTGTTAATTTTTTTATATTGCAAATGTATTCAAATTTAAATTGTGTGTCTATGTGGCGTATATGCATGTCACTACTCATACGCTATCGAGAGTGATTGACATTCGTACATCGTAGTATTTACTTTAAACTAAAATCCAGTTTGAAGTTGGACTAATCGAGCAACCCTTTGTGGGAACTGCCTCTAAAAGGTTGCAACAATTTCTTTTAAGTGCAATTAAGATTGGAAACCAAAAACCAGTAGGATTAAATAAGTCTAGGGTGCAAGTCTGAGTTCGAATTCCTGGCAAGAAAACATCACAACAATTTTCTATATACTGATCAAACCCTCAGCGTAATGTTGGTGTACAAATAAATTTGTACATATTTTCTAGAGGGTAGATGTGTTGCAGGGGTTAGTTAGCATGTCCGCCTTGCGCACTCAATGCCTGAGTTCGAGTGATCAAAACCATCTGTGTAAAGTTGTTTTAGAAATAAATTTGTACATGCGTTCCAGTTGTGGACCGGTATTGCCCGTCTTCGAATTGAAACTAAGTTTGGACCAAATATTCCGATACCCAAAATTTAGTTCGAATCAGTTGATACGTTCGAGACATGGCTAAATCGATTTCAAATTGTCTGAAACGAATTTCGTCCAAACAAACTTGGGGTCTAAAACCGTCATTTCAATGCGGCACATTTTTGGTCGTATCAAAGTGTATATACCCTTTCTAACCTAAAGGCTGAGGATAAAAAAATTATCCACGTTTTGCGGACCTTAAGAAGGCTAGAAAAATTATTTAAAAAATCCACGTTTTGCGGACCTTAAGAAGGCTAGAAAAATTGTTTAAAAAAACCAACGTTTTGCGGACCTTAAGAAGGCTAGAAAAATTATTTAAAAAATCCACGTTTTGCGGACCTTAAGAAGGCTAGAAAAATTATTTAAAAAATCCACGTTTTGCGGACCTTAAGAAGGCTAGAAAAATTATTTGAAAAATCCACGTTTTGCGGACCTTAAGAAGGCTAGAAAAATTATTTAAAAAATCCACGTTTTGCGGACCTTAAGAAGGCTAGAAAAATTATTTAAAAAATCAACGTTTTGTGGACCTTAAGAAGACTAGAAAAATTATTTAAAAAACCACGTTTTGCGGAGCTTAAGAAGGCTAGAAAATTTTTTTAAAAAAATCCACGTTTTGCGGAGCTTAAGAAGGCTAGAAAAATTATTTAAAAAAATCCACGTTTTGCGGACCTTAAGAAGGCTAGAAAAATTATTTAAAAAAATCCACGTTTTGCGGAGCTTAAGAAGGCTAGAAAAATTATTTAAAAAATCCACGTTTTGTGGACCTTAGGAGGGCTAGAAAAATTATTTAAAAAATCCACGTTTTGCGGACCTAAATTAGGCTATAAAAATTATTTAAAAAATCCACGTTTTGCGGACCTTAAGAAGGCTAGAAAAATTATTTAAAAAATCCACGTTTTGCGGACCTAAATTACGCTATAAAAATTATTTAAAAAATCCACGTTTTGCGGACCTTAGGAAGGCTAGAAACATTTTTTAAATAATCCACGTTTTGAGGACCTTGAGAAGGCTAAAAAAATTATTTTAAAAATCCACGTTTTGCGGACCTTGAGAAGGCTAAAAAAATTATTTTAAAAATCCACGTTTTGCGGACCTTAAGAAGGCTAGAAAAATTATTTAAAAAATCCACGTTTTGCGGACCTTAAGAAGGCTAGAAAAATTATTTAAAAAATCCACGTTTTGCGGACCTTAAGAAGGCTAGAAAAATTATTTAAAAAATCCACGTTTTGCGGACCTTAAGAAGGCTAGAAAAATTATTTAAAAAATCCACGTTTTGCGGACCTTAAGAAGGCTAGAAAAATTATTTAAACAAGTAAGAAAAGCGTTAAGTTCGGTCGGGCCGAACTTTTTATACCCTCCACCACAAATTTCAGCCATTTCGGTGGATTAATGTGGCCACAACCTTCAAAATACCGAAATTCGGAAGGTACCGTTCTATGGGGGCTATATGATGGCGTGGACCTATACCTACAAATTTCTGGGGGAAATTTTTATACGCCTAAAGAAGACTAAATACCAAATTTCAGCCATATCGGTGTGATAATGAGGCTAAAACGTTCAAAATATCGAAAATCGGGAGATATTGTATTATGGGGGCTATATCAACACGTGGACCCATATAAACATTTTATGGTAGAAATGTTTCTTAGCCTCTGGAAACACAAAATACAAAGTTACAACCGATTCTTTGGTCAAATGGGTCTAATACATTCAAAATATATTAAAATGAAGCGTACTTTATAAAGGGTCTTATGTGGGGACTATACCAAAACGTGGACCTATATAACCCAACTTTGGTAGGAATGTTTTCTGGCCTCTGAAGACACAAAATACCAAATTACAACCAATTCTGTGGTCAAATGGCTCTAATACATTCAAAATATATTAAAATGACGCGTACTTTATATGGGGCCTTATATGGGGGCTATACCAAAACGTGGACCTATATAACCCAACTTTGGTAGGAATATTTTTTGGCCTCTGGAGACACAAAGTACCAAATTACAACCAATTCGGTGGTAAAATGGGCCAAATATCTTAAAAATTCCTTAAAACGACGACGCGTCACGCGTCATTTTGTATGGGGGCTATACGAAAGCGTGGACCTATATAGCCCGCTTTCAATACCAAAAGTCCTACGTAAATATAACATATTTTCCCAAAATTTCATCAACCTACGTCAATCCGTTCGGACGCTAGAGTGATTTCCACAGACGGACAGACGGACAGACGGACAGACGGACGGACATGGCTATATCGATGTAGAATTGCACGCTGATCAAGAATATATATACTTTGTGGGGTCTACAATGATTATTTCGAGTAGTTACAAACGTAGTGACAAACTTAATATACCCCCATCCTATGGTGGAGGGTATAAAAATCCACGTTTTGCGGACATTAAGAAGGCTAGAAAAATTATTTAAAAAATCAACGTTTTGCGGAAATTAAGAAGGCTAGAAAAATTATTTAAAAAATCCACGTTTTGCGGACCTTAAGAAAGCTAGAAAAATTATTTAAAAAATCCACGTTTTGCGGACCTTAAGAAGGTTAGAAAAATTATTTAAAAAATCCACGTTTTGCGGACCTTAAGTAGGCTAGAAAAATTATTTAAAAAATCCACGTTTTGCGGACCTTAAGAAGGCTAGAAAAATTATTTAAAAAATCCGCGTTTTGTGGACCTTAAGAAGGCTAGAAAAATTATTTAAAAAATCCATGTTTTGCGGACCTTAAGAAGGCTAGAAAAATTATTTAAAAAATCCGCGTTTTGTGGACCTTAAGAAGGCTAGAAAAATTATTTAAAAAATCCACGTTTTGCGGACCTTAAGAAGGCTAGAAAAATTATTTAAAAAATCCACGTTTTGCGGACCTTAAGAAGGCTAGAAAAATTATTTAAAAAATCCACGTTTTGCGGACCTTATGAAGGCTACTAGATTAGGTAAAATTCCTTCTTCCGTTTTTAGGGTTATATTTGGGATATATATGATATATGTGCTACAGTATGATCCTTTAATGACAGTGGGTGAATTTCCATATTATTAGAGTAAATGTAATTTTGAATGCTTCTTCTTCTTCTACAAAACATCCTTTAGCTACTTACTTGAAACTCTGATAAAAATTATAATTGAGTATCCTGACGAGGATTTTGGTAAAGTTGGCTGTATGTGTGTATTTCGTTTGTCACTTTGGGATATCACAAGAACGAATTCTTAGAGGCTATAAATCTCATCAAGGATATATAACTTGTTACTTGATATACAAATATTTTCCTTTATATCCTTTATTTATCTTCTAAATATTACTAAATTATTAACACGTTTTATCAATTAATTTTTATAACAAAATAACTCTTAGCATTCACAACTCTCTTCACCTTAAACGGATAACACAAATAATTGCTGCTGTGTTTAAAACGCGATTTTGGATTACGCTTACGTTTCACAACGCGATTTAAAAACTGAACAGAAAAAAAAATAAAAAAATAAATCTGGATGGATGTTGCTTTGTGCCAAGTGTTTGTTGTATTTTGGCGAGTGCTGATTATTGTTGTGCTCGGAAAGTGACAGCTTAAACGCAACTGAAAAGATTTCATTACATTTCTGCAGTTAATAAATGAGAATGAAACAAAAAAAGAAAAGCGAGCGGGCTAGCAGCTGGCGAGCGGGCGTACATACATACATATATCTAACTTACTAACTAATATTACTTGGGCTGAGATTGTGTTAGTTTTGGGGCACACACACTCATACCCTAGGCGCTGGATATAACTTTGTTTTTATTGCATTGGATTCGTATTTAAAATAGATTTTTTTAAATCGTTTTTTTTTTGTTGGTTTTTATTCCCAACTCCAATTAGATGTAGTTTGAGAATATGTTTCTTTCCCTATTGCTTGTTTCCAGGGCCATTAATGTTGCACAGTTTTTTTTTAATTTTTCAAGTGCTAATAATAAATATTGCCTCTATTTTGTGTACTTGCCTTAATTTTCTTAATTTGTAATTTAGATTAAGTTTTTTCTATTATTTTATTGTGAAAATTACAATGTCTGGTAGGTTTTTTTTTTGTAATTATTTATTAATTATTCCATGATTATTGTTTTTTAATAATTTGTTTAGATTTTATTGTAAAAACTGTGTTAGGTTCCCAACTATCCCGTTTGTATTATGGGAATGTGCATGATTTACATTCTGTTTCGATCGTGTGACGAGATTATTGTTACACTTTATATAAAGAGGCAATGATGCAACACTACCATAGGGGAAGTATAAATGAGTGATACCTTATGTGACCACCGGTTGGGGATTGAAGATTGATTGGTTATCGGCGAAAAATTCTGCGTCTACAGAGAATCAGTAATAAGGTCAGTGGATTTAGCTGAACAATAAAACAAATGCAGGGAGTCGTGCTGGCCCACTGCACATGCATTGGAAACGGAAAATTCTCTGAAGCGGCGTTTGATTAATTGTCTAAAACCTTGCCAATCAGCTTTTCCATGGTTTAAAACATTTGGTAGTCAGAGAAAATTTTTAACGACAAATTTCGAACTTTTTTGGGAGTGGCAACTGAAGGAGAGGACCGAAATAGCATATCTTTGAACTTGATCTAGAATTGGACAAAATATTACGAGGTTCAAATAGTTGAAGCATGTTGTTAAACCGTTCGAAAGTTATCGTGCTCACCAGACCGATATTCAGACATACGGACGGACAGAGCTAAATCGACTGCAAATTGTCTGTTCGTCCAAACATATTTGGATCCCTTTAGGGGAAGAATTTTTTTGGGGAGCTTTCATCCATAGAAGACCCCCTTAGGGAACTTCAATCCATAGAAGACCTCTGAGGGAGACTTCTATCTCCAGCAAATCCCTTTAGGGAAATTTCTATACATAGAAGACCCTTTTTGAGGAACTTTGATACATAGAAGACCTCTTTAGGAGACTTCTATCTACAGAAGACCCCTTTAGATGGACTTCTATCTATAGTAAACACATATAGGGGGACTTGTATCCGTAGAAGACCCTTTTAAGGGACGAAGATCCCTTTAGGGATGACTTCTTTCTATAGAGACCCCTTTAGGGAAACTTTTATAAATAGAAACCCCATATAGGGGACCTGTATATAAAGAAGACCACTTTAGAGGGACTTCTATCCACAGACCCTTTAGAGGAACTTCCATCCATAGAATACCCCTTTAGTGAGGCTTCTTTCCCCAGAAAACACCTTTAGAAGGTCTTCTGTCTATAGAAGACCCCTTTAGGGGGACTTCTTTCCATAGAAGACCCCTTTAGAGGGACTTCTATCTATAGAAGACCCCCTTAGGAAGACTTCTATCTATAGAAGACCCTTTTGGAGGGACTTCTTTCCATAGCAGACCCCTTTAGCGGGACTTCTTTCCACAGAAGACCTCTTTAGGGACACTTCTATCTATAGAAGACCCCTTTAGGAGGACTTCTATCTATAGAAGATCCCTTTAGGGGACCTTCTGTCTACAGAAGACCCCTTTAGGGGGACTTTTATCTATAGAAGACCCCTTTAGAGGGACTTCTTTCCATAGAAGACCCCTTTAGGGGGACTTCTATCTATAGAAGGCCCCTTTAGGAGGACTTCTATCTATAGAAGACCCTTTTGGAGGGACTTCTTTCCAAAGAAGACCCCTTTAGGGGGACTTCTATCTATAGAAGACCCCTTTGGAGGGTCTTCTTTCCATAGAAGACCCCTTTAGGGGGACTTCTATAGAAGCCCCTTTAAGGGGACTTCTTACCAAAGAAGGCAACATTAGGAAGACTTCTATGTATGGAAGACCCCTTACAAGGGACTACTATCTATGGAAAGCTCCTTTAGGGGGACTTCTATCTATAGAAGACCCCTTAAGGGGATTTCTATCTATAGAAGACCCCTTTAGGGAGACTTTTATCTATAGAAGACCCTTTTGGAGGGACTTGTTTCCATAGCAGACCCCTTTAGGGGGACTTCTTTCCACAGAAGAACCCTTTAGGGACACTTCTATCTATAGAAGACCCCTTTAGGAGGACTTCTATCTATAGAAGATCCCTTTAGGGGACCTTCTGTCTACAGAAGACCTCTTTAGGGGGACTTTTATCTATAGAAGACCCCTTTGGAGGGACTTCTTTCCATAGAAGACCCCTTTAGGGGGACTTCTATCTATAGAAGACCCCATTAGGAAGACTTCTATCAATAGAAGACCCCTAAAGGGGACTTCTATCTATGGAAAGCTCCTTTAGGGGGACTTCTATCTATAGAAGACCCCTTACAGGGGACTACTATCTATGGAAAGCTCCTTTAGGGGGACTTCTATCTATAGAAGACCCCTTTAGGGACACTTCTATCGAAAGAAGACCCTTTAAGGAGGACTTCTATCTATAGAATACCCCTTTAGGGGGACTTCTATCTATAGAAGACCCCTTTAGGGGGACTTCTTTCCATAGTAGACCCCTTTAGGGACACTTCTATCTATAGAAGACCTCTTTAGGAGGACATCTATCTATAGAAGATCCCTTTAGGGGACCTTCTGTCTACAGAAGACCCCTTTAGGGAGACTTTTATCTATAGAAGACCCTTTTGGAGGGACTTCTTTCCATAGAAGACCCCTTTAGTGACACTTCTATCTATAGAAGACCCCTTTAGAAGGACTTCTATCTATAGAAGACCCCTTTAGGGGGACCCCTTTTATAAATATAAACCCCATTTAGGTGACCTGTATATACAGAAGACCACTTTATAGGGACTTCTATCCAGAAAACCCCTTTAGAGGGACTTCTGTCTATAAAAGGCCCCTTTAGGGGGACTTCTATCTATAGAAGACCCCTTTAGGGGGACTTCTTACAAAAGAAGGCAACTTTACGGAGACTTCTATGTATAGAAGACCCCTTTAAGGGAGACTACTATCTATGAAAAGCGCACGTCTATCTATAGCAGACCCCTTTAGGGGGACTTCCATCTATAGATGACCCCTTTAGGGGGACTTCTGTCTATAGAAGACCCCTTTAGGGAGACATTTATCTATAGAAGACCCTTTTGGAGGGACTTCTTTCCATAGAAGACCCCTTTAGGGTGACTTCTATCTATAAAAGACCCCTTTATGGAGACTTCTATCTATAGAAGACCCCGTTAGGGACACTTCTATCTATAGAAGACCCCTTTAGGAGGACTTCTATCTATATAAGATCCCCTTAGGGGGACTTCTGTCTATAGAAGACCTCTTTAGGGGGACTTCTATTTATAGAAGACCCTTTTGGAGGGATTTCTTTCCATAGAAGACCCCTTTAGGGGGACTTCTATCTATAGAAGACCCCTTTAGGAAGATGTCTTTCCATAGAAGACCCTTTTAGGGACACTTATATTCATAGAAGACCCCTTTAGGAGGACTTCTATCTATATAAGACCCCTTTAGGAGGACTTCTATCTATAGAAGGCCCCTTTAGGAAGACTTCTATCTATAGAAGAGCCCTTAAGGGGACTTCTATTTATAGAAGACCCCTTTAGGAGGACTTTTGTCTATAGAAGACCCCTTTGGAGGGACTTCTTTTCATAGAAGACCCCTATAGGGGGACTTCGATCTATGGAAGACCCCTTTAGGGGGACTTCTTTCTAAACAAGACCCCTTTAGGGGGATTTCTTTCCATAGAAGACCCCTTTGGAGGGTCTTCTTCCCATAGAACACCACTTTAGGAACACTTCTATCTATAGAAGACCCCTCTAGGAGGACTTCTGTCTATAGAAGATCCCTTTATGGGGACTTCTTACAAAAGAAGGCAACTTTAGGGAGACTTCTATGTATAGAAGACCCCTTTAAGGTAGACTACTATCTATGGAAAGTGCCTTTAGGGGGAGTTCTATTTATAGAAGACCCCTTTGGAGGGATTTCTATCTATAGAAGACCCCTTTAAGGGGACTTCCTTCCATAGAAGACCCCTTTACGGGACTTCTTTCCATAGAAGACCCCTTTAGGGGGACTTCTATCTATAGAAGACGCCTTAGGGAGACTTCTATCTATAGAAGACGCCTTAGGGAGACTTCTACCTATAGAAGACCCCTAAAGGGGACTTCTATCAATAGAAGACCCCCTTTTGGGGAACTTCTATACATAGAAGACCCCCTTTTGGGGAACTTCTATACATAGAAGACCCCTTTAGGAGACCTCTATCCGAAAAAGACCCCTTTAGGGGAACTTCATAGAAGACTTATTTAGGGGAACAATTATCCATAGAAGACCCCTTTAGAGGAACTTTTATGCATAGAAAACTCCGTTATGGGACCTGTGTCTAAAGAAGACCCTCTTTAGGGGAACTTCCACCCACAGAAGAGCCCTTTCGGGGAATTTTTATCCATAGACGACCACTTTTAAGGGAACTTCTATCCATAGAAAACCCTATTTATAAAAGACCTCTTTAGAGGGTCTATAACTATAGTGGGCGCCTTTAGAGGGTAGTTCTATCCATAGAAGACCCCTTTAAGGGTTATTTACCCATAGAAGACCCTTTTAGAGGGATTTCTATCTATAGAAGACTTCTTTATGAGAATTTCTATCTATAGAAGACCCCTTTAGGGGAACTTTTGATCCCATCCACTCCCTTCTGGCTTTACATGAATATTATTTTTTCTCCATAGCCTAGCTTTAATAACCATAAATCTTTTATAGCTTTAAACCACTTATTTCTTTCAATAAAAGTGAACGGATAAACTCATCACTCATCGCTTGTCACGCTATCGTTCGTTAATTAAAAAATTATTATGTTTTGTATTCGCATGTTTCGCCAGATCCTGAGATATGAACTAAAAACAAAACAAAAAACTGTAAAACGATTTAATTTGAATTTAAAACGCTTGTTTCAGATGAGTTTCAATCCGCAGCATATTATAGCAAATTGTTTACAGCTCATCAATGTTCTACGACAAAAAGTTCTACTGCAGGCAACATGAGTAGCTAATTAATTTATTCATTAATTTTTTATTTTATTTTAATTTTAATTAATGTTTTTTTTTTCAGTTTTTACATTGATCTTGAATCCAGAATCCCATCGTTGTGTTATTTCGCAAAAATTATATTTGCAATAATTGCAATTGTTTTATTCCCTACGAACATCTGTCGTCCGCTGATATGGCGGCGTAGCGTTTTGTTTTTAATTATTTTCAAAATACATAGCCATGATTGTGTTTCCAATACGAAACGGTTTTAAATGCAGGTAATTATTTGTAGTGTTGCAGTTGTTGCTGTTGTTGTTGGTTTGTTATAAATATCTATTCCAATTCCCATAAGTCAAAGTCGGACATAATTAAGTTGTTACATTGGCGTAAATATTACTCGGGTTTGAGGTCTTTACCAAGCTATTTAAGTGGCGAGCGTTGAGAGTTATGTGCTAAAGTGTATTTTATAGTTAATTTCTGGTAAATTGAACAGATGTTAGCTTTAAAGAAAAAATAATAGAAATTATTTTAACGAGTTTATTTAATATAGGTCTGCTATACCTGGCCCAATGGATTACATTTGTGTTGGAACTTAAGACGTCACCTCAGAGATGTTTAATCCGTCTTTCTTCTTAATCCCAGTTTTGATGACTTAATAATGGAACCCATATTTCTTTAAATACCTTTGTAATTGTCCCGTCTAAAACGTTTTCTTAATTGCCTTTTATTAACGCCATATAGAACCGGCAATTATAACTATTTCAAATGTTGGCTTCTCAGCTTCACAACCGATCTGATTGAATGTTGCAGCAAGTGATGAAGTAAACCACGTGCAAAAGTTTTTTTTCATTGATACAAATATTGAATGAATAGCTGAGAGTTTTTAATTGTGAGATAATTGGGAACATGCAATATTTGTTGCATTTATTTATTACGTAATTGCAGTAGGTAAAAGAAAATAATATATTGCAGCCGATTTGCATAGGGTCAAGGTATACAAGTTTGCATCAACATAGATCGCTTACCATGAAACTTCCCAGAATCTCACTGGAGGCTAAGAAGAAGGTCTGGGAGTCTATTTAGATGATTTCGCAGGTTTGTCGAAGATACGAAAACACTTATAGAAAACTTATACGTACACTGATACTTATCGAAATAATTCTTTTGGACTCCAAACATATTTGGACTAAATCTGTTTCAGATAATTTGTAGTCGATTAAACTTTGCCCGTTCGCCGGCCTTTCTATCTGTCCGGTAGGTGCACACCAAAATTCTGGAAGGTAGAAACCGATTAGGTACAGATATAGTTTAGATTTGAATATGGACTATAGCGTGTACCTCTCCCACACAAAACCTCAACTACTGCAGTTTAGGGACTGTTCGAGGTTTGTTTTGCAATTTTCATCAAAGGTAATCCTCGATATAATTTTTGTCGTATGCTTCCGCAGAGGTCCCAAAAGGTCTAAAAAACCCTACTGTCACCAACTAAAATGGCTGGTGGGCACGATAATTATCGGAAGGATTGACTGACATTGGTTCAACTTTTGTTTAATGAATATTCCTCCCAAACATAAATCGAGTTCGAAGATAAACTATATTGGACTACTCCTTCCGGAAACTCGCTCACAAAAGTTCAATTCAGGTACCTTCTTCGTAAGAGATCAACACCTTCCCGCTTAATTCAGTTTAGTGACACTTTTCACAACAGTCTACTTGTTTCTAGGGGAAGCCAATACTTCCTGAGATATAAACAAGTAAGAAAAGCGTAAGTTCGGCCGGGCCGAACTTTTTATACCCTCCACCAAAAATTCTAGCCATTTCGGTGGATTAATGTGACCACATCCTTCAAAAAACCGAAATTCCGAAGGTACCGTTCTATGGGGGCTATATGATGGCATGGACCTATTTCTGGGGGAAAGTTTTATAAGCCTAAAGAAGACTAAATACCAAATTTCAGCCATCTCGGTGTGATATTGAGGCTAAAACCTTCAAAATATCGAAAATCGGGAGATATCGTATTAAAGGGACTATATCAACACGTGGACCTATATAAACATTTTATGGTAGAAATGTTTCTTAGCCTCTGGAAACACAAATACAAAGTTACAACCGATTCTTTGGTCAAATGGGTCGGATACATTCAAAATATATTAAATGACGCATACTTTATATGGGGCCTTATATGGGGGCTATACCAAAACGTGGACCTATATAATCCAACTTTGGTAGGAATGTTTTTTGGCCTCTGGAGACACAAAATACCAAATTACAACCAATTCTGTGGTCAAATGGGTCTAATACATTCAAAATATATTAAAATGACGCGTACTTTATATGGGGCCTTATATGGGGGCTATGCCAAAACGTGGACCTATATAACCCAACTTTGGTAGGAATGTTTTTTGGCCTCTGGAGACACAAAGTACCAAATTACAACCAATTCGGTGGTAAAATGGGACAAATATCTTAAAAATTCCTTAAAACGACGACGCGTCACGCGTCATTTTGTATGGGGGCTATACGAAAGCGTGGACCTATATAGCCCGCTTTCAATACTAAAAGTCCTACGTACATATAATATATTTTCCCAAAGTTTCATCAACCTACGTCAATCCGTTCGGACGCTAGAGTGATTTCCACAGACGGACAGACGGACAGACGGACAGACGGACGGACATGGCTATATCGATGTAGAATTGCACGCTGATCAAGAATATATATACTTTGTGGGGTCTACAATGATTATTTCGAGTAGTTACAAACGTAGTGACAAACTTAATATACCCCCATCCTATGGTGGAGGGTATAAAAAAGAACATTGTTCCGCAACATCCCATAGGGGACAAGGGAGACTTCTCTCACATCAATGAGTTCACCCCGATTCATATTTAGCTCAATGATATGGGACCTACTGTTTATCGCCGAGTCCGAACGGCGTGTCTTAAGACACCACTTGCGGAGAAGTTTTTCAAGGCTGAACTACTCAGGAAATGTCGCCAACATTACTTCCTGAGATATGGACACCGAAATATACCAATGTTTTGGTCCATTCTTTCATACACCTCTCGCTCTAAAGTTTTTGTGGTTTTTGTTACGAAGCTGTTGTATTATTCTCCACACTTCTTGCGCTAATGACCCGAATGTTCCAAACAACCCCGCCCAAAATGTATTCTTATAATAAAAGATAGACTGTGTTGATTGAGTCTGTCAGTGGAATAATTAGGCTCACTGCTTATGACGCCTACGTTACAAACGCCTAAAAATGTAAGGGACCTCTATCCCTAGAATACATCTTCAGGGGACATCTATCCATAGAAGCCGGACTTCTGCCCATAGAACTCCCCTTTAGGGGGACTTAAACCCACAGAAGACCTTTATATGGGAACCTTAGGGGACTTCTATAAATAAAAGGGGGAGCTTCTATTCCTATAAGACTACTTTAGGGGACACCTATTCCCAAAATACCCCTTTAGCGGAACTTCTATCCGTAGACGATGCCTTTAGATGAACTTCTACCTGTAGAAGACAACTTTGAAGTTCTATCCGTAGAAATTCCCTTTAAAATATCTTCAAGGAACTTTTATTAATAGACCTCTTTAGGGAGACTTTTATTCGCAGAACATCCCTTTAATAGGGACTTCTATCCATAAAAGACCCTCTTAAGGGAACTTCTGTCAATAGAACACTGCTCTAGGAGAACTTCTAGTAATAGAACTACGCTTTAGAAGGACTTCTAACCATAAAATACCCCTATAAGTGAACTTTTATCCATGGAACACCCCTTTAAGGGAACTCGTATCCACAGAAGACCCTTTTAAGGGAACTTCTAACCATAGAAGACCCTTTGGGAGACTTCTTGGGAGAATTATACTCATAAAATTCACCTTTAAGTGAACTGTTATTCATTGAAGATTCCTTTAGGTAATCTCTATCCATAGAACTACCCATAGGGGAACTTCTATCAATAGAAGACCCCTTTAAGGGGAAGTCTATCAGCAGAAGACCCCTTTAGTTCAACGTCTATCCATAGAAGGCATGCTTAAGCGAACTTCTGTCCATAGAAGTCCCCTTTAGGAGGACCCCTAGTCATAGAACTCCCCTTTTGCGGGACCTCTATCCATAACAAATCCCTCTAAGTGAACTGCTATCCATTGAAGACTCCTTTAGGTAACCATAGAAGAATCCATAGGGGAACTTCTATCAATAGAAGACCCCTTTAAGCGGACGTCTAACTGCAAAAGACCCTTTTTAAGGGGACGCCTATCTATAGAAGGACTTCTGAAGGGAACTTCTGTCCATAGAAGTCCCCTTTAGGGGTACTTCTAGCCATAGAACTCCCCTTTAGAGGGACTTCTAACCATAAAATACTCCTTTAAGGAAACTTGTATCCATGGAAGACCCTCTTAAGAAAACTTCAGTCCATAGAAGACCCCTAAACCTATGGCCATAGAACTCCCCTTTAGAGAGCCTTCTATCTATAAAATACCCCTTTAAGTGAACTTTTATTCATAGAAGACCCCTTTAAGAGAACTTCTAACCATTATAGACCTCTTTGAGGGAACTTTTATCCATGGAAGGCCCTCTTAAGAGAACTTCTGTCCATAGAAGACCCCTCTAGGAGGACTTCTAGCCATAGAACTCCCCTTTTTGAGGGACATCTATCCATAAAAAAACCTCTAAGTGAACTGTAATCCATTGAAGACTCCTTTAGGTAACCTTTATCCATACTCGTAGATGAACCCATATGGGAACTTTTATCAATAGAACACCCCTTTAGAAAGACTTATAGCCATAGAACTCCCTTTTAGTGAGACTTCTATCCATAAAATACACCTTTAAGTGAACTTTTATCCATAAAAGGATCCCTTAAGGGAACTTTTAACTATAGAAGACCCTTTGGAGGAACTTGTAACCATAAAAGACCTCTTTAAGGGAACTTCCATCTAGAGAAGACCTCCTTTTCGGCACTTCTAACCATAAAAGACCTCTTTAAGGGAACTTTTATCCATGGAAGGCCCTCTTAAGAGAACTTCTGTCCATAGAGGGCCCCTCTAGAAGGACTTCTATCCATAAATGACACTTTGTAATGAACTGGTATCCATAGAAGACTCCTTTAGGTAAGCTCTGTCCATAGAAGAACCCTTAGGGGAACTTCTTTCAATAGAAGACCCCTTTAAGGGAAAAGTCTATCGTAGAAGACCCTCTTAAGAGAACTTCTGTCCATAGAAGACCCTTCTAGGAGAATTTAAAACCATAGAACTTCCCTTTAGGGGTCTTCTATCCATAAAAGACCCCTCTAAGTGAACTGCAATCCATATCTTTTATCCATAGAACTTCTGCCCATAGAAAACCCCTCTAGGAGGACTTATAGCCATAGAACTCCCCTTTAGGGAGACTTCTATCCTTAAAAGACCCCTTTAAGTGGACTGCTATCCATAGAAGGATCCTTTAAGGGAACTTTTAACCATAGAAGACCCTTTGGAGGAACTTGTAACCATTCAACACATCTTTAAGGGAACTTTTATCCATGGCAAGCCATTTTAAGAGAACTTCTGTCCGTAGAAGACCCCACTAGAGGGACTTCTATCCATAGAACTCCCCTTTAGAGGTATTTTCTGTTCATAAGACACTCTTAAATGAACTGCTATCCATAGAAGACTCCTTTAGGTAACCTCTATCCGTAGAAGAACCCTTAGGGGAACTTCTATCAATAGAATACCCATTTAAGAGGACTTCTATCTGTTGAATACCCCTTTAGGGGAACGTTTATCGTAGAAGACCCTCTTAAGGGAACTTCTATCCATAGGAGACCCTTCTAGGAGGATTTCTAGGCATAAAAGATCCTTTTAAGTGAACTGCTATCAATAGAGGACCCCTTTGGAGGAACTTTAAACCATAAAGGACCCCTTTGGAGGAACTTCTAACCATGAAATACCACTTTAACGGAACTTTTTAACCGTAGAAGGCCCTCGTAAGAGAACTTCTGTCCATAGAAGACCGCTCTAGGAGGACTTCTAGCCATATTACACACCATAAAAGTCCCCCCTAAGTTAACTGCTATCCATAGAAGACTCCTTTAGGGAACCTCTATCCGCAGAAGAACGCTTGATGAAACTACAATCCACAGAAGACCCCTTTATGTAGACTTCTATTCACAGAAGACCCCTTTAAAGGGGAACTTCTATCCGTAGAAGGCCCTCTTAAGGGAAATTCTGTACATAGAACACCCCTCTTGTAGGACATCTAGCCATAGAACTCGCCTTTAGGGGGACCTCTAGCCATAAAATACCGCTTTAAACTAACATTTATTCATATAAGACCTCTTTAAGGGAATTTCTAAGCGTAGGAGATCCCTTTGGAGAAACTTCTAACCATACAAGACCCCTTTAAGGGAACTTTTATCCTTTGAGGCCTCTTTGAAGGAAATTCTTTCCATATAAGACTAAGGGAGTTTAATCAATAGAACTCCCTTTTAGGCGGACTTTTATCTATAGGGGATCTTTGTCTATAGATGGCCTCTTTAGGGTGAATTCTATCCCTAGAAGATCCCTTTGGGAGACATCTATGCTTAAAAGGTCCCTTTGGCGGGGCTTCTATCCAGAGAAACCCAATTAAGGGTGCCTTCAATTGATAGAAGACCCTTTTAGGGTGCCTCTATCTACATATATAAGACAACTTTAAGGGGGTTTCTATCTGTAGAAGTCCGCTTTAAGGGTATTTCCATCCACAGTAGACGCCTTTATGAGGACTTCTATTCCAAGAAGGCTTGTATTCATATAATACACCTTTGGAGAACATATATCAATTGAAGACCCCTTTAGGGAGACAGAAGACCTCTTTGGTGAGCTTCTGTCTGTAGACTTTTATCCATAAATCAACATTTTTCCATAATAGACCCCTTTAGGGGACCTCTTTCTATAGAAGGCCCATTATGGGTGCTTTATATCTATAGAAGATACCTTTAAGGGGAATTCTATTCATAGAGGACCCTTGTAGAGGTCCTCTATCCACAAAAGACCTTTTTAGGTGGAATTCTATGAGGACACTTGTAGAGGACCTCTATCCACAAAAGACCTTTTTAGGTGGAATTCTATGGATTGAAGATACCTAAAGGTGTCTTCTATCTATCTTTAGATAACCTCAATCCATAGAAGACCATTTTAGGGCAACAAAAGACCCCTTTGGTGGACTTCTGTAAATGAAAGATCCCTTCAGGCGAATTCTGTCCTGGAAACCGCCTTTAACGGAACTCTTTTCATAGAATACCCCTTTAGGGGACTTCTTTCTACAGAAGACCTGTTAGGGGGCGTGATTTTATTTATAAAGACCCTATTATGGGGACTTTTATCCCCTATAGTGGACCTCCATCCATAGAAGACCGCTTTAGGGGGACTCCTATCCATATAAAACCAATTTAGGTGACCACTATCGATAGAAAACCTCTTTAGGGGACTTCTATCTACAGAAGACCCATTAACTTTTCCTTCAATCGATAGAAGATCACCTTATTGGGATTTGCTTTCCATTAAAGTGTTTTTCAGATATCCATCAAAGTCCCCTTTATGGAAACTTCTTTCCATAAATGAGCGATAGGGATATCTATCCACAGACGACATTAGGAGGACTTCTATCCATGGAAGTTCCATTTAGGAAAGTCTTCTATGGGAAAACCATGTGGTCTTCTATAGGCAGACCTTGTGTCATCCATAATAATAATTGTTCCACAAACATCCCAGGCGGGACAAGGGAGACTTCTCTCATATCAATGAGTACACCCCGATTCATATTAGCTCAATGATATGGGACCTACACTTTATCGCCGAGCCCGAACGGCGTGTCCTAAGACACCACTTGTAGCGAAGTTTTACATGGCTGAAATCCTCAAGAAATGTCGCCAACATTACTGAGGGGTATTTTACCACCATTGAAAATTTGCAAGGCGGGTGTGCATACCATTGCACCACGGTGGCACCCATAAGGATATCTAAAATTCTTCTATGAGAAGACTTTGTGGTTTTCTATAAGAAGACCTTGTGGCCTTCTATAAGAAGACCTTGTGGCCTTCTATAAGAAGACCTTGTGGCCTTCTATAAGATGATCTTGTAGTCTTCTTTTAAGAAGATGTTTAGGGAACTTATAACCATGGAAGTTCCCTTTAGGGAGACATCTATCCAAAGAAGACCACCATAGAAGATTTCTTTTATTGGAGAGGCCCCTTTAGGGAGCATCTATTTATAGGAGACATCTTAGGGGAACATTTATATATTTGAGACCCTTTTAGGAAGATTTCTGAGATTTCCGTTTAGAGGACAATTATCTATAGAAGACATCTTTAGATGTAGTTCTATTGACAATACTTATATGGGGTGATTTTTATTTATAGAAGATGTCTTAAGGGCACTTCTTTTTATAGTAGGCTCTTTTAGGGAGACTTCTGTCTACAAAAGGCCCCTTTAGGGGGTCTTGTATCCATAGAAAATCCCTTTTGGGGGATTTCTGTTTATAGGAGGTCCGGTTTAAGTCCACCGCTTTTGTTACTGTTTATGTACAGCCACATTCTGAGGTTATTTAGCTGCAATACCGGCAATACCGACGGATTCTTTCTTACTTGTTGAAAAATGCTACTCTGTAAATTTGGCTTGAAATGTTAAAAATGTTATGATGACAAACAGGTAGCACATATGCAGGTTCAGATACAAACTAAAATTTTTTGGTTTTTGATGCTGAAACCAAACTTCTTACCCCCTAAAACAACATATGGGTATATTTTTCCCATTATCCCATTACATTACACATGTCAACATTAATTAAAAATCATTTTTTTCTGTTCTCCCATACACATCTCAACAGAATCGCATAATCCTTAACAAAAAACACAAGAATTAATTTATCTGCTTATAAAAAACTCCACTTCATTCTTCTCCCTCCTCCGACTTAAATTCATTTTTAATGATTTCAATAAAAATTCTTAAACACCTGTTGCCCCACAAAAGATTTTTACCAAACGAAAAAAAAACTCATAACAAATTCTTCTCCACCAAAATCAAACATTTAATTTTACACCAAGGACACCCGGATGATATCAAGGATTGAACAGACAGTCTCTTCGGTACTTGTCAAAGTCCCATGGGTGAAAGTATTTACAATTGCACATGGTACACGATGACAAATCAAATGGATATTAACGAAAGACCTAGAGACAAGCAGACGGGAAATTTAAAGTAATTCGGCAAAGGTAAATGTAAAGAGTCTGGTCTGGGACTACCCCCTCCTATTTTCTTTTTTTTTTTTTTGTAATCTGGATTTCTCTTAACTTACCTTGTGTGAAGATGTTGTTGTTGATTATGGTGTTCGTTGCTGGTTGAGATGATTGTAAACGAATATTGGCTTAAGGAGGTGAAAGTCAGACAAGCACGAAAATAATTCCTGCAGACGCCGACTGACTGATGAGGGAAATGATAAGCACGAATGTGTGTGTGTGATGAAAATATTGTTGACAAATATGCTGAGGAATGCCAAGGGTATAGCTTCAGTTTCAATTGTGTCTGCGAAAGGAAGATTTTTTTCAAATGTTTATTATTGCAAAATCCTTAAGGATATTCAACTGGTGGTCTCTGTGGAATTTTTGTGGTTATGTCTGCTTGTCACCGGTATATTGTTGTGGTTACGGATCTTTTAGTTATTATTGTTGTTGTTATTGCTACTTGTGGCTGGTTCCTGTTGCTATTACTTGGCGTATTTATTGGGTGCAATATTTCAATTGCTTAAAATTCCTGTGGGAGATTATGACAAAAGGATAAAGGAAAAAATTATTAATTGATATTGTCATAACTCATCGTAGCTAAGATAATGATTGCAGTTTATAACTGTCAATGGAAACTGGATGGAAATGATAAATTAAAGGTATTTAAAAGGAGATTGCCAAAGGATTATCTGTTTATTAGCATTAGGAGATAATGGTCCTGAATTGCTCGTATATGGGGGACATTTATCCATAGAAAATCTACTTTGTGAACTTCTATCCAAACAAGACCCCGTTAGAGGACCTATATATAGAAGACCCCCATAAGGGAAACATTTGTCCCCACCTATAGGGGGACTTCTATCTATAAAAGACCCCCTTGGGGGAACTTTATCTAGAAAAGACCCCTTTAGAGGGGTTTCTTTCCATAGAAGACCCCTTTAGGGGCATTTCTATCTATAAAGACCCCTTTAGGGGCACTTCTCTCTATAGAAGACCTCTTTAGGGGGACTTCTTTCCATAGAAGACCCCTTTAGAAGGACTTCTATCTATATAAGACCCCTTTAGGGTGACTGCTGTCTATAGAAGACCCCTAAAGAGGGACTTCTATCTACAGACGACCCCTTTAGGAGAACTTCTGTCTATAGAAGACCCCTTTGGGGGACTTGTTTCCATAGAAGACCCCTTTAGGGTTATTTCTATCTATAGAAAACCCCTTTAGGGTTATTTCTATCTATAGAAAACCCCTTTAGGGGGACTTCTATCTATAGAAGACCCCGATAGGAGGACTTCTATCTATAGAAGTCCCCTTTAGGGGGACTTCTATCTATAGAAGATCCCTTTAGGAGGACTTCTATCTATAGAAGACCCCTTTAGGGGGACTTCTATCTATAAAAGGCCCCTTTAGGAGGACTTCTATCTATAGAAGATCCCTTTAGGAGGACTTCTATCTATAGAAGGCCCCTTTAGGAGGACTTCTATCTATAGAAGACCCCTTTAGGGGGACTTCTATCTATAGAAGACCCCTTTAGAGGGGCTTCTCCCCCCGTTTTGGGGGATTTCTATATATAGAAGACCCCTTTAGGGGGACTTCATCTATGGAAGACACCTTAAGGGGGACTTTTATCTATAGAAGACCCTTTTAGGGGGACTTTTATCTATAGAAGACCCCCTTAGGGGGACTTCTATCTATAGAAGACCCCTTTAGGAGGACTTCTATCTATAGAAGACCCCTTTAGGGGGCCTTCTATCTATAGAAGACCCCTTTAGGGGGACTTCTATCTATAGAAGACCCCTTTAGGGGGACTTCTATCTATAGAAAACACCTTTAGGGGGACTTCAATCTATAGAAGACACCTTAGAGGGACTTCTTTCCAAAGAAAAACTCTATAGGGGGACTTCCATCTATAGAAGACCCCTTTAGGGGGACTTCTATCTATAGAAGACCCCTTTAGGGGGAAGACCCCTTTTGGGGGGACTTCTATCTATAGAAGACCCCTTAAGGGGGACTTCTATCTATAGAAGACCCCTTTAGGGGGACTTCTATCTATAGAAGACCTCTTTAGGGGGACTTCTATCTATAGAATACCCTTTTAAGGGGCTTCTGTCTATAGAAGACCCCTTTAGGGGGACTTCTATCTATAGAAGATCCCTTTAGGGGGACTTCTATCTATAGAAGACCCATTAAGGGGGATTTCTTTCCATAGAAGACCCCTTTAGAGGGACTTCTATCTATAGAAGACCCCTTTAGGGGGACTTCTATCTACAGAAGACCCCTTTTGGGCTACTTCCATCCATAGAAGACCCCTGTAGGGAGACTTCTACCTATAGAAGACCCCTTTAGGAGGACTTCAGTCTATCCATATAGGGGGACTTCTTCCAATAGAAGACCCCTTTAGTGGGACTTCTTTCCATAGAAGACCCCTTTAGGGAGACTTATATCTATAGAAGACCCCTTTAGTGGGACTTCTTTCCATAGAAGACCCCTTTAGGGGAACTTCGTTCCATAGAAGTCCCTTTTAGGGGGACTTCTATATATAGAAGACCCCTTTAGGGAGACTTCTATCTATAGAAGACCCCTTTTAGGGGGACTTCTACCTATAGAAGACCCCTTTAGGAGGACTTCTATCTATACAAGACCCCTTTAGGGAGACTTCTACCTATAGAAGACCCCTTAAGGAGGACTTTTATCTATAGGAGACCCCTTAAAGAGGACTTCAATCTATCCATATAGGGGGACTTCTTCCTATAGGAGACCCCATTAGTAGGACTTCTTTCCATAGAATGTGACTTCTATCTATAGAAGACCCCTTTAGGGGGACTTATATCTGTAGAAGACCCCTTTAGAGGGGCTTCTCCCCCGGTTTTGGGGGATTTCTATATATAGAAGACCCCTTTAGGGGGACTTCATCTATGGAAGACACCTTAAGGGGGACTTTTATCTATAGAAGACCCTTTTAGGGGGACTTTTATCTATAGAAGACCCCTTAAGGGGGACTTATATCTACAGAAGACCCCTTTATGTGAACTTCTTGCCATAGAAGGCCCCTTAAGGGGGACTTCTTTCCATAGAAGACCCCTTTAGGGGGACTTCTATCTATAGAAGACAGCTCTAGGGGGACTTCTATCTACAGAAGACCCCTTTATGGACATCTTTCCATAGAAGTCCCCCAAGGGGGTCTATAGAAGACAGCTCTAGGGGGACTTCTATCTATAGAAGACCCCTTAAGGGGGACTTCTTTCCATGGAAGATCCTTTTAGGGGGACTTCTATCTATAAAAGACAGCTCTAAGGGGACTTCTATCTATAGAAGACCACTTTAGGAGGACTTCTATCTATAGAAGACCCCTTTAGGGGGACTTCTATATATAGAAAACCCCTTTAGGGGGACTTCAATCTATAGAAGACACCTTAGAGGGACTTCTTTCCAAAGAAAAACTCTATAGGGGGACTTCCATCTAGAGAAGACCCCTTTAGGGGGACTTCTATCTATAGAATACCCTTTTAAGGGGCTTCTGTCTATAGAAGACCCCTTTAGGGGGACTTCTATCTATAGAAGATCCTTTTAGGGGGGAAGACCCCTTTAGGGGGACTTCTGTCTATAGAATACCCTTTTAAGGGGACTTCTGTCAATAGAAGACCCACTTAGGGGGACTTCTATCTATAGAAGACCCCTTAAGGGGGACTTCTATCTATAGGAGACCCCTTTAGGGAGACTCCTATCTGTAGAAGACCCCTTTAGGGTGACTCCTATTTACAAAATACCTCTTTAGGAGGACTTCTTTCAATCGAAGACCGCTTTAAGAGACCCTTTGCAAAGAAAAGGGTGATTTCCAAAGGAAAGAGTGCTTTTTAAGACCCTTTCCAAAGGACAGTGTATTTCTTAAGACCCTTTTCCCAAGGAGAGGGTGCTTCTTAACACCCTTTCCTAAGGAAAGGGTGCTTCTTAAAACCGTTCACCAAGGAATTGTTGCTTCTTAAAACCCTTTCTAAAGGAAATGGTGCTTCTTAAGACCCTTTCCAAAGGAAAGGGCGCTTCTTATGACTGTTTCCCAAGAAAAGGGTGCTCCCTATGACTATTTCCCAAGAAAAGGGTTCTCCTTATGACTGTTTCCCACGAAAAGGGTGCTTCTTATGACTGTTTCCCAAGAAAAGGGTGCTTCTTATGACTGTTTCCCAAGAAAAGGGTGCTTCTTATGACTGTTTCCCAAGAAAAGGGTGCTTCTTAATACCCTTACCAAATAAGAGGGAGCTTATAAAGATCCTTTCTAAATTAAAGGGTGCTTCTAAAGACCCTTATCAAAGGAGAAAGAGCTTCTAAAGTCATTTTCCAAAGGAAAGGGAGCTTCTAAAGACACTTTCCAAAGGAAAGTAAGCTTCTTAAGACACTTTCCAAGGGAGAAGGAGCTCGTTAAGACCCTTTCCAAATGGAAAAGGTGCTTCTTAAGATCCTTTCCAAAGTAAAGGTTGCTTCTTAACAATCTTTCCAAAATAAAGGGTGCTTCTTAGCAATCTTTTCAAAGTAAAGGGAGCTTCTTAACAATCTTTCCAAAGTAAATGGTGCTTCTTAACAATCTTTCCAAAGGAAAGGGTGCTTTTTAAGACACCTTTCATAGAAAAGAGTGCTGATGCTTAATACCCTTTCTACAAGAAGACCTTGTGGTCTTCTATAAGAAAAGCTTGTGGTCTTCTATAAAAATACCGTGTTCTCTTCTATAGGAGAACTTTGTGGTTTTCTTTATGTCTTCTACTTGAATCACTTTCTGTCTTAAATAAAATATTGACCCTTTAATTTTGTTGATGTTATTTCTTTTCATCATAAATCATTTCTCATAAATCCAAAACCCATTCCCTTTTTCACTGAATATCCAAATCATTTGTCAAATACATAAATACACTCATCCATACCATCGTTTTCATTTACATATTCATAATCAAGCTTTTTTATCTCCTCCTACCCCGCATCAAATTGTAAACTAAATGAATAAGTACTTAACTGGGTCTGTTGTTGTTGCTGCTGGTCAACGGCATAGTCCATTGATAATGACCACCAATCTCACACACGTGTCCAGAATCATTGATATTACAACATGCGGTCGGTCCACCAATAAGTACTCTCGACATCGCTGTCAGTAGCAGCAGTTCTTTTCAGCTTTAAAACACTTGAAATCAGATAGCAAAGGGTATACAATTTACATCTCTCCAACCACTCCCCAAGCAGACCAGTTGGTTACTTAAAACAAATCAATGCATGTGGTTGGTTTATTTAAATATTAAACCCATGTTTAACAAGAATGTCCTCATTTAAGGTCATCACAGAAGGCGACCCCTCTTATTATTATTGTTTACAATAATAATATTAACAACAATCAATTTAATTGTTATGTTAATTTGAAGCTTCACTGCCCAACCGCCCGTTAGGGGATATATTGGTAGCATTACAATGTTGCTTACATCTATGTATGCATCGGCTATTAGCGTAGCTAATTGCCCACCAAAGGATTTGTGGTTTTGGTTTTAAATATGTATGTATATCTCAGAGCAACATGTGGTTGGTTGCACCTTTAAATAAATTGTGGGTTAGTAAAAGCGATAATTAATTTCTTGTTTCTTCTTAATTATGGCCTGTTTAACTAAGACGATTCGAATTCAAATCCGTTCGAACTACTACCAAACTTTTGTGTTTTGAAAAATACTTGCTTCGTTTGTTTTCAAGCAAGCAAAAATTTTCTACAATAACAGGAGTTTGAAAGTACTTCGAACGAATTTGAATTCGAATCGTCTTAGAGAAACAGGCCATTAATTTAGTCCCATTATTCATGGTATTCGTTATTTATAGTCAGTCAGTGGGTATATACATATATATAGTTGGAAAAGCCGAGGGATTTTTCTTTTTTTTACTTCTTAAAAGCTTTCGGGTCAGGGAATAAAAAACAAGTAAAAAAGAATCAGTCGACTTTGCTAACAACTAAACTCTCTCAGCCATTGACTATACAAAAAAAGCTATAACAGGAGTGTAGGTCCACCAATGGACTATGAACAGATGCCTAATTCTAAGTTTTCATAGGTGACAAAAGAAGTTTCCAGAGTAAATTTTTATGGGTTTGAGAGGTTGGTGGTCCAAATCACTCCACTGACAGACTCATTCATCACAGTTCACACCAATACAGAACATTATCCTTTTTCTATTGGGAGGACTGTTTGGAATATTCGTGCCATCATCGAGAGAAGTACCTACATATAGAGAATAAAATTATAGCGTTGTAACAAAAATCACAAAGACTTTTAAAAACTGTAGTGAAACGGGTGTATGAGACCATATTTCGAGACCATACCTCAGCAAAAAATATAATGCTGCAGTCAGGATCGCAATGAACATCCGATATTTAAATTTCAACACTATACGAGAAATGGTCTTAAAATGGATTAAAGCGCAAACGAATTGATCGTTTGCCGTGGCGGAATATAATGACATAGTCTATTTTGGAACTGGATTTTGGGAGTCATTTCTTTCAACAGTTATCGATAATATCGATTTAATTAGAAGTTCAATGAATACCTTCGAAAAAATTCCAAATCAATCTTCGAACAGCCCATATACTACACTTTAGCGACAATTTTGAGCTTCTGGGAGGGAGGTACTGGAAGGAGTTTGAGAGATGTGCAAAGCTTAGACCAACGTCAGTCACTCCTTAAGATAGTGAAAGTGGCCACCAATATTTTAGTTGGTTGCCGTAGGATTTTTAGAACTTCTGGACCATTTTATTTCGGGAGGCATGCACTTGCCCACAAAAAAAAAAAAACGTTATATCGCTGTAAACAGGACAGGGCAAGCACATTCGCCTTACACTCATATGGTCCGCAGTTCAATCCCCGACCAGAACATCTCAATTTTCGGCGGTGACAACTCCCCTCAATGTAATGTTGGCCTTAATGTTCTCAGTATTTCATCTATGGAAAAAAAACTTCTCTATAAGTGGTGTCTTAAGGCACACTATTCGGACTTGGGATAAAAAGTAAGTCCCATATAATTGAGCCAATAAGTCACCCTTGTCCTTTCGTGGATGTTGTGTAAGCAGGTACTTTCGGAGTACTTTTGGTAAAATTTGAAAACGATACTCGAACAACCCTTAAAATTAACATAAGTGAAAATTCTGAAAATTCATCAGCTAGTTAGCTCCATCTGGCAGGAAGAACGCGTACCCGACGATTGGAACCTGAGCATCATGTGTCTTGTCCATAAGAAAGGAGATAAGACTTTATGCTCCAACTATAGGGGCATAAGTCTTCTCCCTATCGCATACAATATAGTGTCAGGGATATTGTGCGAACGACTAAAGCCCATGGTCAACGAAATAATTGGACCATACCAATGCGGCTTTAGACCTGGCAAGTCCACCATTAACCAGATATTTACCCTGCGCCAACCTTTTTCTCGATTATAAAGCAGTCTTCGACAACCCGCTATGTTCAAAGGTATTCCAAGCCATGTCTGAATTTGGTATCCCCGCAAAGTTCATTCGCTTTGTAAAATGACTCTAACTGACACAAGATCTTCATTTAAAATAGGAAAGAACCTCTCCGAAGAGTTTTGTACCAAAAGAGTTTTCAGGCAAGGAGACAGCCTTTCGTGTGACCTTTTCCTGCTAGAAAAGGTTATACGAGAAACAACCGTCAAAAGAAGTGGCACAATCTACACCAATAGCCACATGTTACTTGCTTATGCTGATGATATAGACATCAATGGACGATCAGTAAAAGAAGTAACCGAAGGAGAATCTGCTACAGTGGGTCTGGCGGTAAATGGCGAGAAGACCAAGCTGATGGTGTCGACGCGCAATGCGTCAATTGCGGAAAAACTGTTGAAGTTGGTTCCTATAATTTTGAGGTAGTAAAATACTTCGTATATCTCGGCACCGCCGTAAGCACAACAAACGACATCAGTAGTGAAATAAAAAGAAGAATTGTATTGGCCAACATATGCTACTTCGGCTTAAGTAAGCAGATCAAAAACAAAGCCACAACTCGTCAAACAAAAATAAAGCTTTACAAAACACTGATACTACCCGTGCTGATGTATGGTTCCGAAGCCTTGGTACTTGCGCATGCCAGTGCTTGGCGTGTTTGAGAGAAAAATTCTTCGAAAGATCTACGGACCAATCTGGGTTGACGGTGAATATCGACGTCGTATGAACCACGAGCTGTATCTGCTCTACAACGACATCAATATAGTTAAACGTATCGAGATGCAGCGATTGCGTTGGCTATGCCATATCATAAGAATGAGCGATGATGAACCCGCTAAAAAGGCGTATAAATTCGAGCCACATGGCGGTGCACGCAGAATTGGCAGGCCAAAGAGTAGATGGCGCAAACAAGTTGATGAAGAGATGACAAGGCGCGGTATTCCAAAAAAATTTTTTTTTTCTTACTTCGGTCTATGGAACAAATGTTCTGTAATGGGCCACTTCTAAGGCCACAAAACGTGGATTTTTTTAAAGACATCTTAGGTGACGAAATATGGATTTTTAAATAATTTGTCAAGGGTTTTCTTGGGTCACAAAACGTGGATTATTAAAGAATTTATCAAGCGTACTCTTACGTCAAGAAACGTGGATTTTTAAAGAAATTTTCAAGCCCGGATTTTCTACAGAATTTTGAAAACGTGGATTTTTTGAAGAATTTTTCAAGCCACTTCAAAGGCCACAAAACATGGATTTTTTAAAGACATCTTGGGTCACAATATGTGGATTTTTATCAAGCGTCCTCTTACCTCAAGAAACGTGGATTTTTAAAGAATTTTTCAAGCCTGTATTTTTTACAGAATTTTGAAAACGTGGATTTTTTGAAGAATTTTTCAAGCCACTTCTAAGGCGTGAATTTTTTATAGACATCTTAGGTCACAAAATTGGGATTTTTAAATAATTTGTCAAGGGTTCTCTTGGGTCACAAAACGTGGATTTTAAAGGCATCTTGGGTCACAAAATGTGGATTTTTAAAGAATTTGTCAAGGGTTCTCTTGGGTCACAAATCGTGGATTTTTAAAGAATTTATCAAGCGTCCTCTTAGCTCAAGAAACGTCGATTTTTAAAGAAATTTTCAAGCCCGGATTTTTACAGAATTTTGAAAACGTGGATTTTTTGAAGAATTTTTCAAGCCCGGATTTTTACAGAATTTTGAAAACGTGGATTTTTTGAAGAATTTTTCAAGCCACTTCAAAGGCCACAAAACGTGGATTTTTTAAAGACATCTTAGGTCACAAAATGTGGATTTTTAAAGAATTTATCAAGCGTCCTCTTACCTCAAGAAACGTGGATTTTTAAAGAATTTTTCAAGCCCGGTTTTTTCACAGAATTTTTAAAACGTAGATTTTTTGAAAAATTTTTTCAAACCATTTCTAAGGCCACAAATCCAGCGTCCTCTTTCCTCAAGAAACGTGGATTTGTAAAGAATTTTTCAAGCCAGTATTTTTTACAGAATTTTGAAAAGCGTGGATTTCTTTAAGACTTTTGAAAAACGTGCATTTTTTAAGGAATTTTTAAAAAACGTGGATTTTTTTACAGAATTTTGAAAAAACGTGGATTTTTTAAAGTATTTTTGAGTGAAAGAAAAATTTTAAAGAATTTTCGAAAATCGCGGATTTTTAAAGAATTTTCGAAAAACGCCGATTTTTAAAGAATTTTTGAAAAACGTGAATTTATTAATGAATTCTTAAAAACTTGTATTTTTTACAGAATTTAGAAAATCGTGGATTTTTTACAGAATTTTCAAAAGCGTGGATTTTTTACGGAATTTTGAAAAGCGTGGATTTTTTACAGAATTTTCAAAAGCGTGGATTTTTTAAAGTATTTTTGAGTGAAAGAAAAATTTTAAAGAATTTTCGAAAATCGAGGATTATTAAAGAATTTTCGAAAAACTTTGATTTTTAAGGCTTTTTTTAAGCCTCTTTTTAGTTCACAAAACACGGATTTTTTTAAAGAAAACGCGGACTTTTAACGTATTTCTCAAAGTAGAAAGTGATGTACTTTTGGAACAATTTTACGAAGTGCAATCAACAGCCATTTCAGGAAGCACTGACTTTCGCACGAGAAAAAATACATTTGTAATACTCGAGGCCGCGAAAACAACATTCTAAAAAAAACTAATTCAACATTAAGGCGAAAATGTTGAAATGATGGACGTAATCGAATGATGAATAAAGATACCCTCGCCAGTTATATGGCCCAAAGGAAGGCCAAAACTCCGATGGAAAGACCATGTTGAAGATTATATCACTAATCATGGCATCCAAAATTGGAGAAGTAAAGTAAAAGATCGGTGCGTTTGAAAATCTATTTTTAGTTCGGCTAGTGGAACAAAATGTTCTGTCTAGAATAAAAGTGTAAGTAAGTAAGGCAATGATCTAAGTATATCCAATATAATCAGTATTCGAATCTAATCTATGTCTGGAAGAAATATTACGATGTGCAAAACTTTGAATCAAATCGCTTACTGTTCTCGAGAGTTATAATTCACACCATTTTAGCGAAAAATTTTCAGCTTTTGTCCTGTCAGATCCAGTTCGGATTTTATGGCCTCATCTAAACCGGGCTAAATCTACACTTTTTTGCATTTATCAGGCCTTTATCTCAGAAACGAATAGGAATTTGGCCTTGCTGTCTTTAGCAATATTGTAGCCCTAAACTAGTAGAACTTTTGAAGAAACCACATAAAAAAACGCCATCTAGGGCATCAAAATCTATAAAATATAGAAAATTTTACATAATTGCTGAAATTCTAGTCAATATCGGCTAAACCAAGTAACCTTTTGCAAAAATCTTCCAAATAAAGTTCTCAACAATTCTTTAGAACATTCTGAAACTCTAAAATGCTTACTTCATGTTGTTTCAGCGATATTTTGCATCATATCTTTTACAACACGTATTTCAAACACAGTTCACACCAACAGTTTATTCTCGCATTTCGGATTTCACTACATTATTGACATTTTTATTAAATCGTCGTTGAAAAATGTACTGAAAACAACGGGATAGAGGCATTTTACAACAATGACATGTTCTGAAGAGTTGTATATCACATTCCAGGGAATATTTTTCCAAAAGAAAATATTCAGAAAAAATTAACGATTTTGGAGATACAGTGCGAAATGTATAAAAATTGTGGAATTTTTGGGTATATTTTGAAATTTGAGGCAATAAATGTAGTTTTTGAGTTCATTATTTCTCCAAATATTTTATTCTTGTCCTTACCTACAAATTTGCTTCAGAGGTCAGAAGAAGATTCGCATTGGTTTCAGAGATATATCCCCGAATTTCTATAAAAACTCAGTAATTAACCATGTTTAGATGGGGCCATAAAATCCGAGCTGGATCTGACACAACAAAATCCAAATACGGTTTATTGTCGTTTGGGTCTGTACTTTCAAAAAATCCTCAGTTCGAATTGTTTGCACAAGATCACCTTAAAAATGTTGCAAAGTGTAATATTCAGAGGTCAAATGGGCAAAAAACTAATGGGGAGGCAAAGTCAACGTTTTATTCTTATTTAAAAAATCTACGCTTCTATGAGGTGTATTTATTCCAACAAAATCAACGTAGAAAATCGCAGCTTTACAGTGATGTAAAGTAGGTTGGCGTAGATGGCCAAACAAAGGCGATAACACAATAATCGCTAATCCATTCCATTTTTCCATTATTTTGGATTTGAAATGCTTTGCTTGGACCATTTCAACAAAAGTGAACATTCTGAGCTATAAAGGCAGGGTTATTAGCTACTTAATAAGTCCGCAAAAATATATAATGATCGTTTCAGCCGTTTTCGAGCTAGAGTGGACACCGCAAAACGTTTTTTTTTCAAAACCAGTGTTTGCCACAAAACTATGCAATATTTGCCAACAAAAAATTCCCAAAGTAGCTCATGATGTGCCCTGTCGGATGAAAAAAGATCTACCAAAAACTATTGGTAGTTTTCTTGGAAAACATTGACAAATGGATTTAAAGGCTATTCATAAATCTTAATCAGTCTGACATCAATCAAATATAAACATTTTAACACAAACTTGAAAATAGTCCTCGATCTGATACATTATTAAATTTTCCTTTTTATACCCTACACCACACAGTGGTAAGGGGTATTATGTCTTTGTGCATTTGTATGTAACATACAAAAGGAAACGAAATAGACCCACAGTTCCTTTTGGGGATATACATATAATCACTTTCTGAGTCGATTTATGCGTGTCCGTCCGTCTGTCCATGTATTTTTGTTCGCAACGTACAGGTCGCATTTTATTTTATGTGCGATTCAGCTGAAAATTGGGGAATCTAGAAATAAGTACGCCAAATTATATCGAAATCGGTTCAGATTTGGATATAGCTCCCATATATATTTTCGCCCGATTTGACGTATTTGCGGCACCAAATACGCAATATACGTCCGATTTTGATGAAATTTGGTATGTGCCACTGAATTCGATCTGGAAAAAAATGTGCCAAATTACATCGAAAGCGGTTCAGATTTGGATATAGCTCCCATATTCGGCCGATTTGACGTATTTGCTGAACCAAACACGCTATATACGTCCGATTCTGATGAAATTTGGATTGTGTGACTAAACTCTGTCTAGAAATAAGTGTGCCAAATTATATCGAAATCGGTTCAGATTTGGATATAGCTCCCATATACATTTTCGGCCGATTTGATGTATTTGCTGCACCAAACACGCTATATACGTCCGATTTTGATGAAATTTGGAATGTGTGACGGAATTTTGTCTAGTAATAAGTGTACCATATTATAAAGAAATTTGTTCGAATTGATATATATCTCCTATATATATTTTACATATTTACAGTGGTGTAGGGTATCATATAGTCGGCACCGCCCGACTATGATCCTTGCCATACTGGCTTTAATTGATTTTTCTTTAAAATAATGTACTTACACCCTCCGTTCTCCGTTTATCAGCTGATCACATAATTTTGTTTCTAATAAATTTCGTTTGTAAATTTGTTCGTTTCGTTACTTCGGATTCGTTTAATCGTTGATCTCACAAAATTATAAAAAATTCGGCAAATTATTTACAAAATGTTTGTTTAATAAAATTAAAATGTTTTTTTTTACAATCACTATTTGTTTTAATACAAAATTAAATTTAAATTCACTACAATACAAAGTTCGAAAATTATTTTTAGCTACAATGTCATTTGGCACTACAACACAAGAAGAAGAAGAAAAGAAAACACGGCTATATTTTCGGTTTTTTGTATAGAAAATAAAATAGTAGATTAAATTATTTTTATTTTCACTTCTATTGTTTAATTTGTTGTTTGTTTATTATTTTATTTCAATAATATATTTTTTCTAAGAGTCCAGTTTAGTTTCGGTTTGTTAAAGAAGAGAAATTAGAAAACACTACCAACAGCAACGAGATCTCGTCTCGCACTGAATTCACCAAGTGATTAATTCCTGCTGCTGGTTTTGCCTCGAAAGGATGTTGGATGCTAGCGGCTGTTGCTGAAGAAAACAACGGCACACTAACACTAGTGCAGTTTCGAGAGATTCCACTTGTTAGAGTCAAAACACCATCACCCCATGATAATGCGAATGATGATGGCAACAACAAAAATATCACATTTCAACGAAGTTCAACCACCACCCAATAGTCATGTGTGTGTATGATTTGGTTTGGGCTTCGTGTTAAACTTCGCCACTCGCAACGACAGGACACAATGCCACAAAAAAACATGAGATTTGTTGGGTGTGTGAGTGCAACTTCCGCATTCGTTTTTCTTCGTTAGGGGTGGGAGGTCTAAAAAACCTCTTGTTGCTTACTGTTCGTTTAACAGCAGCCTGTTGCTGCAACTTCCTTTGGAAAAAAAGTTTGAGTAAAATACTTTTTGTTCTTCCTATTGGTTGTTGGGTGGGGGTGTGAAGCCACTAGATAGAGTGTTAATGTGGGGAGTCTTTTCTGTCAAAACTGTGGTTGGTTTGAGTACATTTGATTTTACGTTCAATTAACTTTTTCAAAACTTATCCAAAAGGCATGATTTTTAAATAGTATATTTCCTTAAAGGACGAAGGAAGAAAAAAAGTCTATAAATACGGTTTATTCGTTGGTCTAAGAAGTAGTATTAGTAGTCTAAAAGGACTTTACGAACATGTCCTTAAAGTGTTGTTTAAATGACAAGTACATACATACATGTGATCAGTAATCCTTATCTCTTCATCTTTAACATTTTTTTAATTACGTTCAACACCAATTATTTATATTTTAATCATTCTGTTTTTATTTCTATTTAATTACACAAATTATGACAACAAATTTGTTGAAATCCATAAACAAAATATCCGAAAAAATAAAATTTATTAGCATTCCATTTAACAGATTGGCAGCACGTTTGAATTCTATTAAAAATTTCTTTCATAGCCCATTGACCTTCAACTTGCCCATTAAATTTCATCTCAACAAACAAAATCAAAACACACAAAAATAATATTCAAAATTTGCAGCTTTGGTAATTGAACTTCCGACCGGTTTTCTATCTAACTTTAAACATGGTCGAAAAAAAAATCATGTGCTTGATTCCCACACTCAGCAATGATTAAACAATTCATTGAACTTTGTGTGAGTTTTAAAATCTTTTGAAAACAAAAATTTTAAAATTCTTTTTTATACCCTCCATCATACTATGGGGGGTCTATTAAGTTTGTAATTCCGTTTTTGTTACCATTCAAAATAATAATTTTAGACCCTACAAACTATATACATATATTATTGATCGGCGTGCAATTCTATATCGATATAGCCATGTCCATCCGCCTGTGGAAATCACTCTAGCGTCCGAACAGATTGAAGTAGGTGGATGAACATTTGGTAAAATCTATTGTATGTACGTATGTAACATTTTTGGTATTGAAAACGGGCTATGTAGGTTCACGTTTTGGTATAGCCCCCATACAAAGTGACGCGTCGTCGTTTCAAGGAGTTTTTAAGATATTTGTCCCCTTTGACCACCGAATTGGTTATAATTTGGTATTTTGTATCTCCAGAAGCTAAAAAACATTTCTACCAAAAATTGTTTATATAGGTCCACGTTTCGGTATAGCCCCATATATAGAATGCGTCACTTTATAATATGTTGAATGTATTAGTGCCATTTGACCACAGAATCTGTTGTAATTTGGTATTTTGTGTGTTTCAGAGGCTAAGAAACATTTTTACCAAAAAATGTTTATATAGGTCTACGTTTTGAGCCACCATAGGATGGTATCTTTCGGTATTTAGCCTCTTTATTTCAAGTGGCTGAAATTCGATATTTAGTCTTCTTTGGGGCCACAAAACTTTCTACCAGAAATTTGTCGGTATCGTTCACTTTTTGATATAGTCTCCATAGAACGGTACCAACCGATTATCGGTATTGTGAAGGTTTTAGCCTCATCATAACACCGAAATAGCTGAAGTTTGATATTTAGTCTTCATTAGGAGTACAAAACTTTCCACCTGAAATTTGTCGGAATAGGTCCACGTCTTCATATAGCCCCCATAGAACGGTACCTCCCGATTTTCGGTCTTTTGAAGGTTGTGTACTCAATTCCCCACCGAAATGGCTGATATTTGGTATTAAGTCTTTAATAGGGGTATGAAACGTTCCACCAGCAACTTGTCGGCATAGGTCCAGGTTTTCATATAGCCCCCTGAGAAGGGTAACTCCCGACTTTCGAAATGGCTGAAATTTGGTATTAAGTCTTTGATAGGCGTATGAAACATTCCACCTGCAATTTATCTGTATAGGTCCAGGTTTTCATATAGCCCCCTGAGAACGGTATCTCCCTACTTTCGGTGTTGTGAAGTTTGTGGCATCAATATCCCACCGAAATGCCTGAAATTTGGTTGAAGATTAAAGCTGGGGGTTTAAAACTTTCCACCTGAAATTTTTCGGTAGATGTCGACGTCCTCAGAGAGTCCCCATAGAACGGTTATATAGCCCCAATAGAGCGGAGCATCCCGATTTTCGGTATTTTGAAAATTTTAGCCTCATTATCACACCGATATTTCTGAAATTTGGTGCTTAGTCTTGTGTGGGACTACAAAACGTTCTACCAGAAAATTTTCGGTATCGCTTCACTTTTTGATATAGCCCCCAAAGAACGGTACCTCCCGATTTTCGGTATATTGAAGGTCGTGTACTCAATATCCCATCGAAATGGGTTTAATTTGGTATTTAGTCTTCGTTAGGGGTACAAAACTATCCACCTGAAATTTGTCGGTATAGGTCCACGTCTTCATATAGCCCCCATAGAACGGTACCTCCCCATTTTCAGTACTTTGAAGGTTGTGGCCTTAATTGCCCACCGAAATAACTTATATTTGGTATTAAGTCTTTGATAGGGGTATGAAACATTTCACATGCAATTTGTCTGTATAGGTCCAGGTTTTGATATACCCCCCATAGAACGGTACCTCCCGATTTTCGGTATTTTGAAAGTCGTGTACTCAATATCCCGCCGAAATGGGCTTATTTTGGTATTTAGTATTCGTTGGGAGTACGAAGCTTTCCATCGGAAATTTTTCGGTATAGGTCCACGCCTACATATAGCCCCCGTAGAACGGTACATCCCGATTGTCGGTATTTTAAATGTTGTGGCCCACAAAAATGGCTAAAATTTGGTGAAAGATTAAAACTAGGGGGTTTTAGACTTTCCAGCTGAAATTTTTCGGTATAGGTCGACGTCCTCAGATAGCCCCCCATAGAACGGTACCTCCCGATTTTCGGTATTTTGAAGCTTGTGCAATAAATATCCCTTGGAAACGGCTGAAATTTAATATTTTGACTCCGTTAGTGGTATAAAACTTTCCACCTTAAATTTTCCGGTATTGTTCCATTGGTTTATATAGCCTCCATAGAACGGTCCCTCCCAATTTTCGGTATTTTGAATGTTTTCGCCACATTATTCAACCGGAATAACTGTAATTTTTTTGTATTTAGACTTCACTGGAGTTACAAAACTTTCCTCCAGAAACTTATCGGTACAGCCTCCGTAGAACGTTTTATACTGCCTCCGTAGAACGATGCTCTTTCCCGATGTTCTTTAACTATCCAAATCCAAAATATCCAGATTTAGGCCCATTTTATGTAGTTTGATCAATTCGGAAAATTGTAAATAATGTTCGATGTTTTGGAAAGGACAACGATGACGCTCCATGGAGCTATTTTGAAGGGAGTATTATCAGTTGGGATATATGTAATATTCCTGCCATAAAAGGAAGAGTTTAGTACTTTCATAAACGAAATTAAACTAATTGTTCCTATACAATTCAATACAGTTTTTGGTGGAGGGTATAAAACGTTCGGCGCGTCCGAACTTAACTCCATTCTTACTCGTTTTTTTTCTAAAGATTACATTAAAAAAAAACAAGTAAAAAAGTATCTGTCGGGTTTTCCGACAGAGATATACCCTCAGCCTGTGTATATTGAAACAATTTTTTCCCAAAAACGTATGTATTTAGGGGGTTTTAAACATTTTGGGCGTTTGAACCGACAAAAATGTGGATTAGGATTAAAGATCAAAAGTTTTGCGGAAGAGATACTAAAAAAATGGATCTCCAGCCACTACATATGGTGCCATAGGGGGGTTTTACACCCTTCGGGTTGTTTGCTCAAGAAGTATGGACTTACCCCTGAAAAAACTTTTACCATCATAAATGCGGCAGCGAATGCAAGTGGCTTCAACAAAACTCAAAGTGATTCGATATCAGGTCTTAAAGTGAACTCATCCGAAATTTTGTGTGGGGGGTACCGGATGGAGTAGACAAATATAGTCCATATTTGAACCTGATCTATATCTGGTAGATATATTAGGATGTGTAAAGTATGGACCAATTCGGTCACTACCTTCAAGAGTTACTGTACGAACAATTTTTCCGAAAATTTTTGAACTTTTGTGGGGGAGGTACCTGAAGGAGTGGACCGATATGGCTTATCTTCCAACTTAAGCTATGTTTGCACAAAATATTACTAAGGCCAAATTTTGGACCAAATGGGCAGATCCGTTCGAGAGCTATCTTGCGCTCCAACCACCTCACACGGTGTCATAGGGGTTTTTTGCAACTTTCAGGCTATTTTCTCAGGAAGTATGGACTTGCCCCTGATGAAACTTTTACAGTCGTATGGGGGCGGTGAATAAAAGTTGCTACAACAAAAATCAAAGCGATTCGAGAGATGGCCCTAAACTGACCTTTTCCGAAATTTTGTGTGGGAGGTACCCGAAGGAGTGGACCGATTGAGTCCATATTGAAACCTTCTAAGTCTGGTACACATTTCACGATGGGCAAAATATGGAGCAAATCGGTTACTCCCTTCAAGAGTTATAGTGCGCACAAATTTTCCGAACATTTTCGAACTTTTGTGGGGGGAGGTACCAGAAGGAGTGGACCGATATAGCCCATCTTCGAACTTAAACTAAGTTTGGGCAAAATATTACGAAAGCCAAAATTTGAACCGAATCGGTTCATCCGTTCGAGAGTTATCGTGCGCTCCAACCACTACACACGGTGTCATAGGGTTTTTGTAACTTTCAGGCTATTTTCTCAGGAAGTATGGACTTGCCCCTAATGAAACTTACAGCGTCGTATAGAGGACAGCGAATACAACTTGCGTAAACAAAAATCAAAGCGATTCGAGACCAGGTCCTAAACTGAACTTTTCCGAAATTTTGTGTGGGAGGTACCAGAAGGAGTGGACCGATTGAGTCCATATTGGAACCTAATCTAAGTTTGGTAGAAATTACACGATGTGCAAAGTATGGACCAAATCGGTTATTCCCTACAAGAGTTATCGTGCGCACAAGTTTTGCGACAATTTTTGAACATTTGTGGGGGAGGTACCTGAAGGAGTGGATCTATATGGCCCATCTTCGAACTTAAATCGAATCTGGACAAAATATTTCGATACACAAAATTTGAACCGAATCGATTGATCCGTTCGAGAGTTATCGTGCGCACCAGCCAGCCAGACAGACCGACAGACAGACAGACAGACAGACGGACGGACATTGCTAGATCTACTCAAAATTGTCTGAAACGGATATCGTACAAACATACTTGGGGTCTAAAACCATTATTTCGATGAGGCACATTTTGGGTCGTATCAAAGTGTAAATACCCTCTTTAGCCTAAAGGCTGAGGGTATAAAAACTTAGGAAGCCACTTGATGTGTGGCGCTGTTTTTGTTAATATCAAAAAATATGTCTGTTTATTATTTTTCATTTCTTTTCTCTTCATTCGCATAAAAAAGAGAGTGATTTTATTAGTGACTCATAATTGAGTTAACACTCAAAACACTTGTTGCAACAACAAAGCGTCACTAGGTTGTGGCTGTCAATGGAAGGTAAAGCATGCAAAAATATTTGTTGTTTTACAGACCACAGAACTACAATCGCAAAAATATTTAGAAATATTCATCAGAGCTTATAGAGCGGGTTCATTCGATTATTTTTAGGCTAATGATACGATGAAAAATGTCTTATGGAAAAGTTTATTTTGTCTATGGAATACCAGTTCCTTCGTTTTAGACCCCAAGTATGTTCGCACCAAATCCGTTTCAGACAATTTGGAGCCAATTTAGCCCTGTCCGTCTGGCTAGTGCGCACGATAACTTTTCTAATAATTATCTAATCTAACAGAGCCAAACTTTGGGTCTCGTAAAATTTCGTCCAAATTAACGTCTAGTTCGATGATAGGCCTTATCGGTTCACTCCATTGGGTACCAGTTCAATTTTTTTGGCTAAAATTTTACACACGAAGAGAGTAATCGATTTGGTCCAAACTTTACACATCGCAATATTTCTTCCCCTCATAGATCAGTTTCAAATATGGACAATTTGGCCGAAATCTTCCACAACGTAAAATATATCCCACCCCGTACATCAAGAAGCAAGAATGACTCTTTTAGAAAAATCTTTCGGACACCTCCCTTACAAAAAATCAAAAATTTTGCTTATGTGCAGTTTAATGGCTGTTCGAGGATTGGTTTGAAATTTTCTCCCATGATACTGCTTGTGCTCCTGATTACAATGACATAATTGTTTAATGGGCAAGTTCAGGATTCCTAACGTAATGGCCTGAAAACACTAAAAAAAAATACGGTTACTAACTTAAGCCTCTGGAGGGAACGATAACTATCGACAGAAGTGACGGACATTGGTCCCACCTTTGCACATTTTTATATTAAACTTAAATCAAGTTTAAAGATGGACTACATATATTGGACAACTCCTTCGAGTATCTCCCCCACAAAAGTTCAAAATGTTCACTTATGTGCAGTTTAATGTCTGTTCGAGGATTATTTTGAAAATTTAACAAAAGGTATTCCTTGTGGTAGTTCTTGTGGTCTGGTTTACTTGAGTTCGTTGTAAACCGTACTACAAGGACTACCTTCTCTAATCGAAGATAAAGGAAAATATGGTGATCTTTGTATAGAAGATCGGGTATAGGTGATTGGTGATCGGGATAAGGTGATCTTCCTATAGATCAGGATATCTTCTGACAGGCTACGTGATAATCCTATAGAATATCAGCTAATCTTCCCATAAAATTTCAGGTGATCTTCCAATAAAACATCAGATGATCTTCCCATATAAGATCAAGCGATCTTCCTGTAGCAGTTCAAGTTATCGTTCTATAGATCAGGATATCTTTTAATAAGCTGGCTGATATTCTCATAGAAAATCAGCGGAAGTTCCTATAGATGATTAGTAGATCTCCCAATAGCTCAGGATAACTTCTGAAAAGTTAGGCGATCTTCATAAGGTAGATGATCAGGTAATCTGCTTATGGAGCATTGGGTAATTTTTTATAAAAAATTAGGTGATTTTCCTATAGAAGATTAAGTAATCTTCTCATGGAAGATCGGGTGATCTTCCTATAATATATCAGATTACCTTCGTGCAGAATACCGGGCAATCTTCCTAAAAAATATGGGGCTACTTTCCAATAGAACATAAGGTGATATGCTTATAGAAGATCAGTTGATCTTCCCATAGAAGATCAGGCGATCTATATATGAAAGATCAGGTGATCTCCATATAGAAGATCAGGCGGTCTTCATATGGAAGATCGAGTAATTGTTTTATAAAAAATTAGATCAACCTCCTATGGAAGATCAGATGGTCATTTTCCAGAAGATGAGGTGATCTGTCTTTAAAAAATCAGCTACTCATTTTAAGAAGATCACTTGTTGTATAGATGACCGGGTGATTACCTTACAGAGGATCAGTTAACCATCTTAAAGAAAAAACAGCAGATCTTCTTATAGAATATCGGGGGACCTCTGCATAGACACAGTACCTAAGTATGTCCGCACCAATACAACTACCTCATACACCTCCTGCACAAAAGTGCAGTTAAGTCCAGGGGGTTAGTATACACTGTACACTTATATTCGCTATACTACCCTCAACAATTAGGACACAATTAGATTCCAACAAAATCAGTAGAACAAGCCAAAATCAAGGCTAATCAGTAGAAACCGCCTTACATGATGTGTTTGGACACCATATCAGGGGGTTCTCTCACCTCTGCTCTGGCTTATGCTGATGATGTGTTAGTCTGATAAATTGCAAATTTTTACTAACTCTGTCTGATCCTACGCAAGGTGCTTAGGTACAACAGGGAAGCTCGGGGAAGTTGGATTGGTACTTTCTCCGAAAGCTAAATACCTTGGTACAATCCTGGACCATCGCTTGGCATGGACAAGGAATAGTGAGAAATCTATTCGGAAAACTTGGGAACTGAAACCAGTAGGCCTATTCTGTAACTGTTATCGATTGAAAAGTTGTTATAATTTCCTTTGTTTTTGTAACAACGACAAAACAAACAAATGAAATTATTGTAAAATAAACAATGAGTAAAGTTGTTAAAAGTTTATAGAATAAGCCCCTAGAAATCGTATACTGGCTGTATGTAAGCGTTGCCCTTCCTATCTTTACCTATGGTGGTCTTATCTAGCGGCAAGCACTGGGTAATAAAGCATTGCTGTTCAAATTATCAAGTGTGCAAAGGACTAAGTCAATTCTGATAATCGGGGCAATGACAACCACCTCTCATGCTGCTTTGAATGTGATCCTAGATTTCTAACCTCTGGGTATACTGTTCTAGTTTCAAACTGTGAGGACGGCTTTTCGACTCCGAGATTCAGGAACTTAGTGAGTTTCACAGTTTGGAAATGCGAAGGTCTTAAACTTAATTGAGACTCATTTCGAATCTGGCTACAGAACTCGAACAAGCAATTATATGCTCATTATACCCTCAGCCTTTAGGCTAAGGAGGGTATATCACTTTGATACGATGAAAATGTGCCTCATCGAAATAATGGTTTTAGACCCCAAGTATGTTTGGACGAAATGTGTTTCAGACAATTTGGAGTCGATCTAGCCATGTCCGTCCGTCTGTCTGTCTGTCCTGCTGGCTGGAGCGCACGATAACTCTCGAACGGATGAACCGATTCGGTTCAAATTTTGGGTTTCGTAATATTTTGCCCAAACTTAGTTTCCGGTACCTCCCCCACAAAAGTTCGAAGATGCTCGGAAAATTTGTGCGTGAGATAACTCTTAAAGGGAGTAACCGATTTTGTCCATACTTTGCACATCGTGAAACGTCTACCAGACTTAGATAAGGATCCAATATGGACTCAATCGTTCCACTCCTTCGGGTACCTCCCACACAAAATTTCGGATAAGTTCAGTTTAGCGACTGCTCTCAAATCGCTTTGATTTTTGTTGTAGCAACTTGTATTCACTGCCCCCTATACGACGGTACAAGTTTCATCAGGGGCAAGTCCACACTTCCTGAGAAAATAACCTGAAAGTTGCAAAAAATCCCTTTGACACCGTGTGTAATGGGTAGAGCGCAAGATAACTCTCGAACGGATCTGTCGATTCGGTCCAAAATTTGGCCTTCGTAATATATTGTCCAAACTTAGTTTAGGTTCGAAGATAAGTTATATCGGTCCACTCCTTCCGGTACCTGCCCCACAAAAGTTCAAAAATGTTCGGAAAACTTGTGCCCACGATACCTTAGGAGGAGAGTATCCGATTTGGTCCATACTTTCAACATCGTAATATTTCTGCAAGACATAGATCAGGTTCGAATATGTACTCCATATGTCAACTCCATCGGGTACCTCCCGCACAAAATTTCAAAAAAAAAATGCAGTTTACGGCCTTCTCTCGAATTACTTTGATCTCTATTGTAACAAATTGCATTCGCTGCTGCCATTACGACGGTACAAGTTTTTTAAGGCGTAAATCCATTCGTCCTGAAAAAATAGCCCGAAAGTTATAAAAACCCCTATGCACGATAACTCTCGATCGGATCAACCGATTTGGTCCAAAATTTGGCTTCCGTAATATTTTTCCAAGCTTTGTTTAATTTCGAAGATGGGCACTATCGGTGTGCACCTTCTGTTTGAAGATCCTTTGGAAATGTACAGCCGGTACAACCAGTATTACACACAGGCTGAGGGTATATCTCTGTCGGCAAAGCCGACTGATAATTTTTTACTTGTTTTTTTTTTTAAAGTTTGACTCACCGTCAGTATTTACGTCAGAGTCATTTGAGCTGAAATTAATTCTCCACTGGAACGTTCACCATCTTTGTTTGGTACGGAACACAATATTCAACCCCGTCCCTTTCTTTGGCTCAGACAGCCGTTTGCAATGCAACTCCACATTCAAGCCGAAGACTCACCCTTAGATTTCTTAGACACACCCGCAAGGGTACTGACATTAACTACCAGTCAAATACACGGCTGCGGGTTATTTCGTGCCAGATTGACCCAAGACCATAGTGTTTCTGCCAGCAGCATCAAACCTATGCTTCTAAGTGGGTTTCATCCTGATGCAACAACAACCATTGATACTATTTTTCCCAGAATTAAGTCTCTGGTATAATCTCGTAAACAAGAAGGCTACTAACAAGATGGTCCCCCAACGGAGCCGAGACTGGTGGCACAACCAAGATGGCGAAAGGCGCAGGCGCCGCTGTCTACTGTTAAAACCCAGTAATGGAATATTCATCTAAGTTTAACGTCTGTAGCTGTAGCGTCTTTCAAACCGATATTCTTGTTATTAGGAAAGGAGCATAATTGGTCAGAGGACTTGAAACCAGTCTCACAGGACCCGTGACTATATATTACAGAAGTCAGGCGGCCCTTAAGGCTCTCAACTCATGGACCATAAACTCTCCAACTATACTCGATTTCAGAAAGGCTCTGTATGATAGTAATAATAATAATATAATGGGAAACGAATTAGCAGTTGAACTAGTTCAGGGTGTCTTTAAGTCGATCGATTTAGCAATCGATGTGTCGCTACATCGGCTAACTTCGTGAGATCTACAATGAGAAGGCGCACCGTATATGACTTACGGAACTTGGCTATGGGATATCCAAAGCAATCTGACTATTTATTTTCTTCCACTCTTTTTATACCCTAGACAGACGGCAACGTTAATTTGCATTAAGAAGGACATTTAATTTTAACCTGACAGACGACAGTTTCTGCATTTACGAAACAGCTGTTTGCTGGTAAACAACTGTTTTGTTGTTGTTTACAATGCAAATTGTGTCTCAGAGCATGAATATATGAATATGCTCTCTCTCCTACATGAATATGGGACCTCTTTCACAGCATTGCCATATTGAAATATCTAAATTCAGTATAAATTCCCTTTGATTTTGTGCATTAAGGATGTGGATAATGCACGAGTTAATTTGAATTAAGGCAGTTAATGCAAATTAACGCTGTCGTCTGTCTAGGGTATTAGTTCAGCTTTTTTAAGTGAAGTAGGTCGTTCCTCTACAGTTCTACTCGACAATTTGTGGATGCAAATCATTGTAGGGTCAAATCTTGGACTTCAAGATGGGTTACAGTGGCATCGACTACTATAGATTATTGGGATCGAATTGATGCCACGATAGTTGTCCACCTAACCCCACTCACCTGTCTCCTGATTCTATATGAACACAACCAGTCCAAGTTGCAGAATTTTTGAGTCTGGATACAGAGGAGCCAAAACCTGATAACAGAAATAATACACGATCGAACATATATGCGTTGCTACAACAACTATAGATGATGTGGAGATGTAGAAGAGATACAGATGTTCAACCGTCTCTATCTCTTCTGCATCTCTACATAATCTATAGTAGTCGATTCTTCTTGCTGCAAACAAGAAGACACTGAATATTGAGTAAATGCACCTTGGTAAAAACACCTTATTTACTCTCATTCTGTTTCAGTATTAACCATCGAACAGCAATATCCCGGAAATTTATTCATCACCAATGAGGAAAATAGACCAACGGTTTCAGAGTGACTGTTTTTGGTTAGAGCGCATCCTTAAACCTAACATAACCTAATATAGGTGATAGTCGACTATATGTACGTCAAACGACGAATCTTGATAATATTAAAATCTGTTTACATTTACGAAATTGGGTGGATTTCAACTGTCTATTCCATTGTGTATACGTCGAATAAAATCTCCTCTGAAATCCAGTGAATATCGCTTCATGTACACAGAATGGAATTGGCAGTCGAAATCCACTAGATTTTGTAAATGTAAACGTACTCTTGATATTTCACTTATAATATAATAATAATATACAAACCCACGGGGTTTCAAATGTCAATTCCGTTGCGTATACGTCAAATAAATCCTCATTACGAAGGTTAACCCAGCACAAGGCTATACTATAAACATGGCCTTACATTATTTTCCTGTTCATGGAGTAGTATGTATTTGAAATTTACTGTATATTTTTGTTTAACAATTTGACACTTCACTTCAATTTTAATGTACAGCACGTATCACTTGAGGTCAAGGTTATTTTACTTCATCAGCAAATTTTCTACAAAACGGCTGGAGCAATTTCTGTCACAATTTTATTTTATTTATATTTTTAAAAGGGACAAAATTATTTTACAATTTTAGTTTCATTTTAAAAATAAGTATTCTAATAAATATTCACAATTAGTTACCGTATCGTTATCCGATTATTTCGATATTTCCTTGTACTTTTTTTCGCCGTGCAATGATGACCACAGAGCTTAGATGATGTTTATCTTTCTTACTTATGTTACCTTTTTTCTTTGATTTGCCTTTTTTGCACTTTAGAACGTGGTCTTTTTACAAATTATGGCAATTACATGGGGTTTTTATTTCAAATTGTTGTTTCTTCGATAACTGTCTAAGAAGTTTATTCATTCTTCATTCATGAATGCAATAAAATTGGTATTATTGTATTTTATTTGTACACAATTTAAATTTAATAGTTGTAGTGAATCAGATTGTAGCATTTATTATTGCAACGATCACAAATAATCCTTTTTTAATTTCCCGTTCCCTGTCTAAAAGCTTTTAGAACTTCTTTTAAAACTTCCCGCTGTTGTACTACGTTTTATTGGCTCCACATTAAATGCTGAAATAAAATTTAAAATCTCTTCTTTTACGCCAAAGATTCATTCATTCAGACATAACAAACAAATTTCGCCCATGAATGTTAGTTACCCCCTTCGGTTAAGCGTTCAATAATTGTTGTACCGCATATGTTTCGTATCAACGGCCGCAGATAAAGCTAAAGCAAAACACATTCCGTTATGCCAGTTATACAAGACGTGTCGAAGACTTAATCGGGTAATTTGAATATTTAATCGATTTTGTGTTGTTTTTATTCAAAATATATGCGCACACAAACAGTATTTCGAGTATTTCCGAAATAGTATTTGAAAAAAATTGAAAGTAATTAAATGGTGAATGTTAGTTGCATTTTTTTAATTTTCGATGTCACCTTGTGTGTAATGGAGGTGTAAAGTGTCAACTGGCACTCAAGCAAACACCTTTTGCAATTGATTATCTTAATTTATTTATTTATTTGAAGTCCATAATAAAGAGAATCAAATAACGATAAGAACTAAATTCTCTATTAAAATAGAATCTTAATTTGTGACCCGTTCTGGGGCAAGAATTTCTTTATAACCTGTTTTCCTGAACCAGATAGTTTAAATTATGCTAATATACCATACACTGCTAAACACCCAAATATAATACTCACTTAACATGATTCATCAGAATACATTGTAGATGCAAAAGAGGAATAGTTTTAAGAAAAAAAAAAACGATTATAAATCAGAGATTCCCAAACTAATTAATTTTTATACCCACTTTGCACTATAGGTAATTTGCCCAGTTTTTGAGGCAAAAAGTCGATTTTGCAATTTTTAATAATAATAATTTTTTAGTTGGCATTAAAAAAAGAACATGTCAAAATTTATTAATATGAATGATATATTTCAAAATAACGTCATTATCGCGGTTTAAATTGCAGTCAAAGTGAGAATTTCGAAGAAGAACTAAAAAATATATATATTGTAAGACATATTTCAATGTATTTAAAACCGCGGAAAAATAAACCAAATGTAAATATATGTAAAATGGAATAGATTAGTAATTGCGAGAGGAATTTATTTAATATATAATAAAGCTTAAACATTATGGGTAGCGAACAAAAAACACAAAAAGTCAAAAATAAATATTTTATTTTTCTTAAACTCACTTCATATAGACTTATACTAAATTGGCCGTGTTTGGCCGTGTTTGGCCGTGATTCTGCTATTGGGAATATCTTCAGCAAAGGGTTCTGAATCAACTACATAATTACCAAGGTGCGATTTTTTGCGTTTTTTGAGTTATATCACTTTTTTGAAGGTGCCCTTCTTGCAGAAAAATATATATTTTTTTAATTTTTTGTTTGGTGAAGGAAATATTAAATACGAAAAAGCATCCGATTTGACCTAAAAAGACATGTTCTTTAAAGAAATATTCACCATGTGTTCTAAAAATGTACATACGTGTTGTGGTCAACATTTTTGTTAATTATAGCTGTAATAAGTTCTAACTAGGGATCATGATTGCGTGATTTATTTGGTCCTTTAAAAATATAATATTTATACAGATCTTTTCGCGAATAAATATTTTAAACATATCAATGTTTATAAAAATCTTTTGGCGGATCAGTACTTTAGTTCATTGTAACCGTTTTTCTTTTATTGTAACCGCTTTTATTGGGTTGGAACGGATAAAATAAAGTTGTTCGTTATATCCTGCGTTCTTTATAGACGTATTCGTCTGTAAAATTTTTATTAAAGCCTACTTTTAAATATCATATATTTAAATATTTGAAACAGTGCTTAAATTCGTCGCTATCCGCTTCTGCTTTAAAGCGGGCCTGAAAATCGTAACAAATTGTAAAAAATTCTATTCGCGGAGTAACAGCTTTCGTTTGTTATAGTCGTGGTCGTTTTAAGAAGTTGAATGTGTGTACAAATATTAAGAAAAATTCTTTGGAAACATAAAACTTTGTTCGCTATAAACGCAGTTTCTTATAACCGATGTTCGCTATATCCGAATTTTACGTTGTAATTCTTTGTTTTATCTTACTTTTGCATATAAAGCAATAAAAATGTATAAAAAGCCCACATATCCACCGCTATTTTGCCTCAAAAACAGGCCAAATTACCTATAGTGCTTTGATACGAACAAAAATTTGCTTCATCGAAATAATGATTTTAAACCCCCAAGAATTTGTTTGGACAAAATTCGTTTCAGACAATTTGGAGTCGATTTAGCCCTGTCCGTCCGTCTGTATGGCTGGCGCACCATAACTCTTGCAAGGATCAAAGGAAAGAGATTTTCCACTTCGTAATATTTTGCCCAAACTTAGTTCAACTTCGAAGATGGGCCATATCGGTCCGCTCCTTCTGGTGCCTTCACCAGAAAAAGTCTTTTTTTTTGAAAAAATGTGTGAATGATAACATTCGAAGGGAGACATCATTTGGTCCAAACTTCTCTGAGAAGTCCTTGTGGTCTTTTATAGAAGAACTTGTGGTCTTCTATGAGAAGACCCCGCTCATGTAGACTTCTTTAAGAAAACCTCGCAGTCTTCTATTAGAAAATCTCTTGGTCATCTATGCGAAGACTTTATGGTCTTCTATTAGAAGATCTTGTGTATGAAGACCTAGTGATATTCTTTAAGAAGACCTGGTGGTCTTCTATAAGAAGATCTTGTTGTCTTCTATAAGAAGACCTTCTGGTATTTTATGAGAAGACCTTCTAGTCTTCTATGAGGAGACCTTCTGGTCTTCTATGAGAAGACCTTCTAGTCTTCTATGAAAAGACCTTCTGGTCTTCTATGAGAAGACTTTCTGGTCTTCTATGAGAAGACTTTCTGGTCTTCTATGAGAAGACCTTCTGGTCTTCTATGAGAAGACCTTCTGGTCTTCTATGAGAAGACCTTCTGGTCTTCTATGAGAAGACCTTCTGGTCTTCTATGAGAAGACCTTCTAGTATTCTATGAGAATACCTTCTGGTCTTCAATGACAAGACCTTGTAGGCTTATATGAGATGACCTACTTGTCTTCTGTGAGAAGACCGTCTGGTCTTCTATAAGAAGACCTTCTGGTCTTCTATGAGAAGACCTACTGGTCTTCGGTGAGAAGACCTTCTGGTCTTCTATGAGAAGATATTGCGGTCTTCTATGAGATAATCTTGCGGTCTTCGATGAGAAGATCTTTCGGTCTTCCATGAGAAGACCTTGTGGTATTCTATGAGAAGACCTTCTGGCCTTCTGTGAGAAGACCGTCTGGTCTTCTGTGAGAAGACCGTCTTCTATGAGAAGACCTTCCGGTCTTCTATGAGAAGACTTTGTGGCCTTCTATGAGAAGACCTTCTGGTCTTCTAAGAGAATACCTTGTATTCTTCTAAGAGAATACCTTGTATTCTTCTGTGAGAAGACTTTCTGGCCTTCTGTGAGAAGACCGTCTGGACTTCTGTGAGAATACCGTCTGGTCTTCTATGAGAAGACCTTCTGGTCTTCTATGAGAAGACCTTCTAGTCTTCTATGAAAAGACCTTCTGGTCTTCTATGAGAAGACTTTCTGGTCTTCTATGAGAAGACTTTCTGGTCTTCTATGAGAAGACTTTCTGGTCTTCTATGAGAAGACCTTCTGGTCTTCTATGAGAAGACCTTCTGGTCTTCTATGAGAAGACCTTCTAGTATTCTATGAGAAGACCTTCTGGTCTTCAATGACAAGACCTTGTAGGCTTATATGAGATGACCTACTTGTCTTCTGTGAGAAGACCGTCTGGTCTTCTATAAGAAGACCTTCTGGTCTTCTATGAGAAGACCTACTGGTCTTCGGTGAGAAGACCTTCTGGTCTTCTATGAGAAGATCTTGCGGTCTTCTATGAGATAATCTTGCGGTCTTCGATGAGAAGATCTTTCGGTCTTCCATGAGAAGACCTTGTGGTATTCTATGAGAAGACCTTCTGGCCTTCTGTGAGAAGACCGTCTTCTATGAAAAGACCTTCCGGTCTTCTATGAGAAGACTTTGTGGCCTTCTATGAGAAGACCTTCTGGTCTTCTATGAGAAGATCTTTCGGTCTTCTATGAGAAGACCTTGTGGTATTCTATAAGAAGAGCTTGTCGTCTTCTGTGAGAATACCTTCTGGTCTTCTATGAGAAGACCTTCTGGCCTTCTGTGAGAAGACCGTCTGGTCTTCTGTGAGAAGATCTTGTGGTCCTTTATGAGAAGACGTTCTGGTTTTCTATGAGAAGACCTTCTGGTCTTCTTTGAGAAGACTTTGTGGTATTCTATAAGAAGACCTTGTCGTCTTCTATGAGAAGACCTTGTCGTCTTCTATGAAAATACCTTGTATTCTTCTAAGATAATACCTTGTATTCTTCTGTGAGAAGACTTTCTGGCCTTCTGTGAGAAGACCGTCTGGACTTCTGTGAGAATACCGTCTGGTCTTCTATGGGAAGACCTTCTGGTCTTCTATGAGAAGACCTTGTGGCATTATATGAGAAGATCTTGTGGTCTTCTTCTATGAGAAGATCTTGTGGTCTTCTTGTTGTCTTCTATGAGAAGATCTTGTGGTCCTCTATGAGAAGACTTTCTGGTCTTCTATGAGAAGACCTTCTGGTCTTCTATGAGAAGACCTTCTGGTCTTCTATGAGAAGACCTTCTGGTCTTCTATGAGAAGACCTTCTGGTCTTCTATGAGAGGACCTTCTGGTCTTCTATGAGAAGACCTTGTGGTATTCTATGAGAAGAGCTTGTCGTATTCTATGGGAAGACCTTATCGTCTTCTATGAGAGGACCTTCTGGTATGCTATGAGAAAACTTTCTGCTCTTCTATGAGAACACCTTGTGGAGTTCTGTGAGAAAACCTTCTGGTCTTCTATTAGAAGACCTTCTGGTCTTCTATGAGAAGACCTTCTGGTCTTCTATGAGAAGACCTTCTGGTCTTCTGTTAGAAGATTTTTCGGTCTTCAATGAGAAGACCTTGTGGTATTCATGAAAAGAGCTTGTCGTCTTCTATGAGAAGACCTTCTGGTCTTCTATGAGAAGACCGTCTGGTCTTCTATGAGAAGACCGTCTGGTCTTCTATGATAAGACCGTCTGGTCTTCTATGATAAGACCGTCTGGTCTTCTATGAGAAGACCTTCTTCTCTTCTATGAGAAGACCTTGTGGACTTCTGTGAGAAAACCTTCTGGTCTTCTATGAGAAGATCTTGTGGTCCACTATGAGAAGACCGTGCGGTCTTCTATGAGAAGACCGTGCGGTCTTCTATGAGAAGACCTTCAGGTCTTCTAGGAGAAGACCTTCTGATCTTCTATGAAAAGACCTTCTGGTCTTCTATGAGAAGACCTTCTGGTCTTCTATGAGAAGACCTTCTGGTCTTCTATGAGAAGACCTCGTGTTCTTCTATGAGAAGACCTTGCGGTCTTCTATGAGAAGATCTTGTGGTCTTCATCTATGAGAAGATCTTGTGGTCATCTATTAGAAGACCTTGTTGTCTTCTATGAGAAGATCTTGTGGTCCTCTATGAAAAGACCTTGCGGTCATCTCTGAGAAGACCTTCTGGTCTTCTATGAGAAGACCTATGGTCTTCTATGAGAAGACCTTCTGGTCTTCTATGAGAAGACCTTCTGGTCTTCTAAGAGAATACCTTGTATTCTTCTAAGAGAATACCTTGTATTCTTCTGTGAGAAGACTTTCTGGCCTTCTGTGAGAAGACCGTCTGGTCTTCTATGAGAAGACCTTCTGTTCTTCTATAAGAGGACCTTCTGGTCTTCTAAGAGAAGAGCTTGCGGTCTTCTATGAGAAGACTTTGTGGTCTTCTATGAGAAGATCTTGTGGTCCTCTATGAGAAGACCTTGCGGTCTTCTATAAGAAGACCTTCTGGTCTTCTATGAGAAGACCATCTGGTCTTCTATGAGAAGACCTTCTGGTCTTCTATGAGAAGAACTTTTGGTCTTCTATGAGAAGACCTTTTGGTCTTCTATGAGAAGATCTTGCGGTCTTCTGTGATAAGACTTTGTGGTCTTCTATGAGAAGACCTTCTGGTCTTCTATGAGAAGACCTTTTGGTCTTCTGTGAGAAGACCTTCTGGTCCTCTATGAGAAGATCTTACGGTCTTCTATGAGAAGACCTTGTGGAATTCTATGAGAAGAGCTTGTCGTATTCTATGGGAAGATCTTATCGTCTTCTATGAGAGGACCTTCTGGTATGCTATGAGAAAACTTTCTGCTCTTCTATGAGAACACCTTGTGGAGTTCTGTGAGAAAACCTTCTGGTCTTCTATGAGAAGACCTTCTGGTCTTCTATGAGAAGACCTTCTGGTCTTCTGTTAGAAGATTTTTCGGTCTTCTATGAGAAGACCTTGTGGTATTCATGAAAAGAGCTTGTCGTCTTCTATGAGAAGACCTTCTGGTCTTCTATGATAAGACCGTCTGGTCTTCTATGATAAGACCGTCTGGTCTTCTATGAGAAGACCTTGTGGACTTCTGTGAGAAAACCTTCTGGTCTTCTGTGAGAAAACCTTCTGGTCTTCTATGAGAAGATCTTGTGGTCCACTATGAGAAGACCGTGCGGTCTTCTATGACAAGACCTTCAGGTCTTCTAGGAGAAGACCTTCTGATCTTCTATGAAAAGACCTTCTGGTCTTCTATGAGAAGACCTTCTGGTCTTCAATGAGAATACCTTCTGGCCTTCTGTGAGAAGACCTGGTGGTCTTCTATAAGAAGACCTGGTGATCTGCTGTAAAAAGATCTGGTGGTCTTCTATAAGAAGATCTGGTGGTCTTCTGTAAAAACACCTGGGGGTATTCTCTAAGAAGACCTTGCCATCTTCTGTAGGAAGATCTGGTAGTTTTCTATAAGACCTGGTCGTCTTCTGGTCTTTTATTAGAATATCTGGTTGTCTTCTACAAGAAGACCTTGTGATCTTCTATAAGAAGACCTTGTGGTCTTCTATAAGAAGACGTTGTGGTCTTCCATAAGAAAACCTGGTGGACTTCTATAAGAAGACCTGGTCGTCTTCTATAAGCAGACCCAGTGGTCTTCTATTAGAAGACTTTGTGGTCTTCTCTGAGAAGACCATGTGGTCTTTTCTGAGAAGACCTTGTGGTGTTCTATGAGAAGGCCCTCTCGTCTTCTATGTGAAGACCCTCTGGTCTTCTATGAGAAGATCTCTAGCTCTTCTATAAGATGATCTTGATCTCTTCTATAAGAAGACTTTGAGCTCTTCTATAAGAAGACCTTGAACTCTTCTATAAGAAGACCTTGAGCTTTTCTATAAGAAGACCTTGAGCTTGAAATCTTCTATTGAAAGACTTTGAAGTCATATATAAGCAGATCCTTTAAAATGAAACCATGATATCGTCTTCTATGAGGACATTTTAATGTCTTCTAAAGAATGTAGTAGTGTATTTTTGTAGCTTTTGGCTCTTGGTCCTATGGGCTAGGTTCCCATTTATGAAAATAAATTGAATTGAATGTTCTTCAGATCTTCTATAAGTATACCTTAAATTCTTCTATAAGACGTTGTGTGTTCTTATATAAAATCTTCAGTTTTTTTATGTAGAGCTTTAAGAAATCCTTTAACTCTTATATAAGTTAAAATTGTGGGTTTCTATAATATATTGAAGTCTACTGCAATAACGCTTTGTGCTCATCTATAAAAAACGTTGAGTTTTTCCATAAAATAGCCTAGACTCTGGGCCCTAGGGTCTTCTTGATATTGAGGATTTCTATAAAGAGACCTTATAGTACTCAATAAGAGGTTTCCTATAAGAAGATTTTAAAAAATACCTTTAAGTCTCCCTTAACAAAATTCTTAAGGTACCATATTTAAAGAACTTGATGTCTTGTATAAAGGGACTTTGAGGTCTTCTTGACATTGAGGCCTTCTATAAAAAAGACCTGAGATATTACATTCTATAAGAAGAAATTTAGGGATTTCCATAAGAAGGCCTTGAGTTCTTCGATTAGAGGGTCATAACATCTCCCATTAGAAGCTCTTTAATAATAAGGCTATGAGATGCTCTATAAGAAGGCCTTATAGTATTCTATAAGAAGACTTTGTGATCCTATTCTAGGAGAAGATTTTTGCAGAATTCTAAATAGGATCTTGTAGTCTTCTATGGGAAGAGAATCTGGTGTCCTTTAAGCTGACCTGATAGTCATTAATGATAATTACTCGGGATCGTTCTACGAGAGAAGACTTTGTGGTATTCTATTTGAAAAACATGTGCAAAGAGGAATTTGTGATCCTCTATGAAAATATCTTGTGGTGTCTTCATAAAATAAGACATCATGGTCTTCTCTGAGGAGGCCTCAATATTTCTATGAGCAGACCATGCTTTATTCTATAAAAAGTGCTTGTAGTATTCTATAAGAAGACCTTGTAATATTCTCTATGAAGATCTTGTCTCCTTCCATGAGAAGACCTTGAGGTCTTCTGTAATAAGTCCTTACGGTTTTTTATAAAAATGCTTTGCGGTCTTTTCTGAGAAAGCGTTGTGTGGTCTTCTTTTATAGGAAAACGTGTGGTCTCACTTTTATAAAGTGATCCAATGCTCTCCCGCATGAAAACCTTGTGAATTTCAATGAATCTTATAAAACACCAGCTGACCACAAATCCATCTTAATTTATTAAACCGTCAATGGACCCTCTGATTTTAGATTAAAGCAGACTTCTAAGCCATAACAAAGACCAATAAAAGTCAACAGCGATTTCGTGGACAATTGTTGAAATAAAACAAAATTAATGGGGTGTGAAAAAAATCAAAACAGTGGCTTTCCCTCCCTCCCCCTTCTTTAAAAACACTACTTGGTCGGGCATTAACACCACAGACCATATGAGTGGACACCATTAACATCGCCACAAAAACATAAAATAGCCTATACCAATAAAATAGAAGTCACAAAGGACATACATATGTATGAGTTAATATCAATAACACACATACATATGTATAGATGTTGTTCAAACACAACTATATGTATACAAGTCCCATTGTTAAAATATCCTATACATTTTTTTCTATTTTATTTCCTAAATAGCTTCTCCTTTTGAATTCAAAGCAACAGAAACACTTAGACAGGATTTGTGTGTTTGAGAGAAAAAGGACTATTTACCCAATTTTTATGCCATGCCTTTATGTGTTTTCTTCTTCGTTTCTTTGTATATTTCATTTTGTTACCCTCCACCCCGCCGCATTTCTTGTTCTAAGTTGTCACCAAATTGTGGGTTAAGAGGTTAAAATACGCCAAAGCACTTAACCACGACAAATTCACTTTAAAATTACATTCTTCACAGTTGGTTAGATGGCAAAGGAAAGAAGTGTGAAAAAATAGGAAAGCAAAATAAAATTAGAGTTTTTCTCTCAAAAAGTGACTTTAAAAACACAAATCTATTTGACGCCTTATTTTTCAACTACCTCAGTTAAATGTATTTCCTTTCCGTTTGTTCATTCTTCTCCTGTTGCTGTTCATTTTTCTCAATACAAATCTTTGGAATTCTTTCACGTTTTTAAGTCAAGTCTTGTTTTGTCACTTCGCCCGTTTCACTCCCTTGTTAGTCATTTGTCGTTGTGTGGTTAAACCAAACCATTGATGATCTGGCATTGCCGTTGACGTGTGCCGTTTAAAAATACTTCCAGGGAGTCACAAGAAAATTCATCAGTAAATTCCTTTGGCATTGTCTTCATTATCTGTTGGTGTGTTAATCTAAAGCAAGGCAGGCGCAAGGATGGAACAAGGAATTTTATGATAAGGAAATATTTTTGAAAAAATAGAAGAGAGAATAAAGGATTTGCATAATAATGTGGTAGCGACTACGCATGAAGGAAAAAAACTTAAACGTCATGAGGCTACAAATTATGAGCTGAAGGACGTTTCTGAGGAAAGATAATTGCGAAAACAGTTAATAAGTTTAAAGTAAACGGTGAATAGGGAACCACCGTGTTGCAGTGGTAAGCACATCCGCCTTGAACTCAGAATGTCTTTGCTTCAATCCCTGACCAGGATATCACAATCTTCGGCGGTGGCAAGTTCAATTTGTGTACTGATGGCATACATTTCCTGAGTATTTCAGCCATGAAAAAAACTTCTCTACAAGTGTGTTGTAAGTCACGCCGTTCAGACTCTGTAATAAAAAATGTCCCAGATCATTGAGCCAATATGAATTGTCGTGCACTCATCGATATAGCATAAGTATCCCTTGTCCCTTTGGGGATGTGGTGAGAACATATTTATGTATGTATGTATGTAGGAAATTGGTTATCATATACACAAGATCTATCTGTAGACGAAAAGGTCTTCCAGCTGAAAAACACAGACCTGCTTAAATAAAAAGCATAATTTATTTTTATAGAAGATCACAAAGGCCTTTTGTTCTTATAGAATCAAGCTCTCAAGGTCTTCTTATAAAGAACCTAAAGGGTCTTCCTATAGAATACTTCTAGGCTTTTTCTGGAAGAATTCAAGGCTTTCTTATAGAAGTTCCCAAGGCCTTCTTATAGAAAACCGCAAGCCTTCTTATAAAGATCTCAAAACCCTCAAGTCCTTTTTTATCCAAGACCTCAAAGTTTTCTTATAAAGGATCTCAAGATCATCTTATGGAGGACCTCAAGGTCATCTTATAAAAGACATTGAGGTCTTCTTACAGGGAAAATTAAGGTAAATATTTTAGATGTTTTTAAGGTCTTCTTATAAAGGATCTCAAGTTCACAAAACCTCAAGATATTATTATAAAACACACCAAGCTATTCATAACAAACACATGCAGATATTTTTATAGAAGAACTCAAATTCTTTTTCCAGAGGACATCATAGTCATCTTACAATGGTCCTCAAGATAATCTTATAGAGGACATCGAGGAAATCTTATAGAGTACCTCAATGTCTTCTGGTGGAAGACCCCAAGGTTTTGTTGTGGAAGACTTCAAGGTCTTCTCACGGAAGATCGTATTTTAGAAAACCTCAAGGTATTCACAGAGGGGGCCGAGAGAAGACCAGAAATTGATCTTATAGAAGACCAGAGCGTCCTCTTAAGTATGTCCGCAGGTTCTTCTAATAAATAGAAGGCCAAAGGGTTTTCTTAAAGAAGTCCGCAGGGTCTTTTTATAGAAATGCGCAAGGTCTTCTAATAGAAGTCGGCAGGATCTTCTTATAGAAGTCCGCGGGTTCTTCTTATAGAAGTCCGCAGGGTCTACTTACAGAAGACAGCTAGTACTTTTCATAGAAAACCACCCTGTCTTCCTATAGAAGACAACCTGGTCTTCTTATAGAAGACCACCAGGTCTTCTTATAGAAGACCACCAGGTCTTCTTATAGGAGACCACCAGGTCTTCTTATAGAAGACCACCAGGTCTTCTTAAAGAAGACAACCAGGTCTTCTTAAAGAAGACCACCAGGTCTTCTTATAGAAGACCGCCCATTTTCTTATAGAAGACCACCCACCAGGTCTTCTCATAGAAGACCACCCACCAGGTCTTCTCACAGAAGACCACCCTGTATTCTCAAAGAAGACCACCAGGTCTTCTCATAGAAGACCACCAGGTTTTCTTATAGAAGACCGCCAGGTTTTTTTATAGAAGACCACCCACCAGGTCTTCTCATAGAAGACCACCAGGTTTTCTTATAGAAGACGCCAGGTTTTCTTATAGAAGACCACCCACAAGGTCTTCTCATAGAAGACCACCAGGTCTTCTCATAGAAGACCACCAGGTTTTCTTATAGAAGGTCCTGGTCTTCTTATAGAAGATAACCACGTTTTCTTATAGAAGAGCGCCAGGTTTTCTTACAGAAGACCACCCACCAGGTCTTCTCATAGAAGACCACCAGACCTGGTGGTCTTCTTTAAGAAGACCGCCAGGTTTTCTTATAGAAGACCACCCACCAGGTCTTCTCATAGAAGACCACCAGGTTTTCTTATAGAAGACCGCCAGGTTTTCTTACAGAAGACCACCCACCAGGTCTTCTCATAGAAGACCACCAGGTTTTCTTATAGAAGATCAAGGTCTTCTTATAGAAGACCACCAGGTTTTCTTATAGAAGACCTCCAGGTTTTCTTATAGAAGACCACCCACCAGGTCTTCTCATAGAAGACCACCCTGTATTCTCATAGAATACCACCAGGTCTTCTCATAGAAGACCACCAGGTCTTCTCATAGAAGACCACCAGGTCTTCTCATAGATGACCACCCACCAGGTCTTCCCATAGGAGACCACCAGGTTTTCTTATAGAAGACCGCCAGGTTTTCTTATAGAAGACCGCCAGGTTTTCTTATAGAAGACCACCCACCAGGTCTTCTCATAGAAGACCACCAGGTTTTCTTATAGAAGATCAAGGTCTTCTTATAGAAGACCACCAGGTTTTCTTATAGAAGACCGCCAGGTTTTCTTATAGAAGACCACCCACCAGGTCTTCTCATAGAAGACCACCAGGTCTTCTCATAGAAGACCACCAGGTCTTCTCATAGAAGACCACCAGGTCTTCTCATAGAAGACCACCAGGTCTTCTCATAGAAGACCACCAGGTCTTCTCATAGAATACCACCAGGTCTTCTCATAGAAGACCACTAGGTCTTCTCATAGAAGACCACCAGGTCTTCTCATAGAAGACCACCAGGTCTTCTCATAGAAGACCACCAGGTCTTCTCATAGAAGACCACCAGGTCTTCTCATAGAAGACCACCAGGTCTTCTCATAGATGACCACTTGGTTTTCTTATAGAAGATCAAGGTCTTCTTATAGAAGACCACCAGGCTTTCTTATAGAAGACCACCAGGTTTTCTTATAGAAGACCACCCACCAGGTCTTCTCATAGAAGACCACCCTGTATTCTCATAGAAGACCACCCTGTATTCTCATAGAAGACCACCAGGTCTTCTCATAGAAGACCACCAGGTTTTCTTATAGAAGGTCCTGGTCTTCTTATAGAAGACCACCAGGTCTTCTTATAGAAGACCACCAGGTTTTTTTATAGAAGACCACCAGGTTTTTTTATAGAAGACCACCAGGTCTTCTCATAGAAGACAACGAGGTCTTCTCATAGAAGACAACCAGGTCTTCTCATAGAAGACAACCAGGTCTTCTCATAGAAGACAACCAGGTCTTCTCATAGAAGACAACCCTGTCTTCCCATAGAAGACCACACCACCAGGGCTTCTTATTGAAGGCCAATAGGATTTCTTATGGAAGACCACCAGGTCTTCTTATAGAACACCTGTTGGTATTCTTATAGAAGGTGCAGGTCTTCTTAAAGTAGACCACTTGGTCTTTTCATAGAAGACAACCAATAGAAGACCACCAGGTCTTCACATAGAAGACCACACTGCCTTCTCATAGAAGACCACCCTGTATTCTTATAGAAGACCAGCAGGTCTACTAATAGAAGACTACCAGGTCTTCTTCAAGAATACCTCCAGGTCTTCTTATAGAAGATCAAGGTGTTCTTATAGAACACCACCAGGTTTTCTTATAGAAGACAACCAGGTCTTTTCGAAGAAGACAACAAGGTCTTCTCATAGAAGACAACACTGTCTTCCCATAGAAGACCACCCTGTCTTCTTATAGAAGACACCAGGGCTTCTTATAGAAGACCACAAGGGCTTCGTACTGAAGACCAGTAGGGTTTATCATAGAAGACCACTATGATTTCTTATGGAAGACCACCAGGTCTTCTTATAGAAGACCACCAGGTCGTCTCATAAAAGACCACCAAGACTTCTTATAGAAGACCAAAAGGTCTTCTTACAAAATGTCAAAGGGCTTTTTTATAGCAGGCAACTGGGTTTTCTTAAAGAAGGCCACAAAGTTTTCTTACTGAAGACCAGAGAGCCCTCTTAAAGAAGTTCGCAGGGTCTACTAATAGAAGACCAAAAAGTCTTCTTAAGAATACCTCAGGGTCTTCATATAGACGACCATAGGGTATTCGAATAGAAGACCACAGGCTCTTTATAGAAGATCAGAGGGTCAGTTTAAAGAAGTCGGCAGTGTCTCCTTTTAGAAGAGCAACACGTTTTCTTAAGAGAGATCGCAGGGTGTTCTAATAAAAGACCAAAGGGTCTTCTAATAGAAGTCGGCAGGGTCTCCTTGTAGAAGACCAAAGAGTCTTTTTAAAGAAGACCGCAAAGTCTTCTAACAGAAGTCTACAGGCTCTTCTTAAAGAAGTCGCAGGGTCTCCTTGTACAAGACCAAAGGGTCTTCTTAAAGATGACCATAAAATCCCCTTACATAATACTACAATATCTTCTTAAATAATACCACAACGTCTTTTTAAAGAAGGCCTCAAGGACTTCTTAAAGAAGACCGCAGGGTCTTCTTATAGAACACTCCAAGCTTTTTTTATAGAAGACTCATTGGTGTTTATATTTATAGATGTCCGCAAAGTCTTTTCTTAAAAGGATACAGGGTCTTATCATAGAAGATCAGAGGTTCCTCTTAAAGAAGTCCGCAAGGACCAAAGGGTTTTAAAGAAGACCATAAAGTCTCTTACAAAATGCCACAATATCTTCTTATAGAATACCACACTGTCTCCTTAATGAAGACCACAGGGTCCTTATAAAGAAGACCACAAAGAAATCCAAAGAGTCTTCTTATAAAAGACCACTGGGTCTTCTTAAAGGACACTTTAAAGAAGTCCGCAGGGCCTTCTTATGTAAGACCCTTTGGTCTTTGCGTTTATAGTGGACCGCGAAATCTTCTCATAGAAGACCATAAAGTGTCCTTTCATGGAAGACCACAGAGACTTTGTCTTCTATACAAAAATCGTCTTTGAAGGAATCCTTTGGATCTTCTCTACTTCAACATATCCTTTTACATATCAGGCGATAAACCAATTGTCACGCCTGAGCTAAATATATAAATTATTTTACGCTAACACCAAAGATGTGCATGCGAATGCCATTCATTAATTCCAATAATATGGGATTTCATTCCGAAAATTGTTAAATGTCCTCCAAGGGGAGGCAAAGCGCACAGTTTTCCTAGTTGAGGAAGAAAATGCGAGTTTATTAAATTTTCAAAATTCCATTAAGAAGCGAAAAAACAACAACAACGAAATATAATTGATAATGACACCCCTTGGACTGACTGGCTTTCAAACAAACATTCGAACATCGGAAATCAAATCGCTGTAAAAGGACATAGACGCACACACGCACGGACAAAAACGAACTGCAAAACAATAAAAGCCAATAAGTAAAAAAAAAACGTAGAAAACCCCAAGTAGAAATAAACCCTTAATAGAAAACGAAAAAGAATATTGCAGAGTTTGACATTTAAAACATAAGCACACGTCTTTTCAGTGACACACGTACACCAATATGCCACAATGCGAACGAAGCAAGTGACAAGGAGTTTTTTGTCTTGGCTGTAAATCATAATCATGGGAAAAAGGAAGCAAGGAGATGGAGCAGGGATGGGAGAATGGTGTTACTTTATTCGTTATAAAAATGATATATATTCAAAATTATATTTTATTCTGAAGTTTTGAGGTGAAAGTTGACTTTTTAAATGTGGCGCCCAACCTGAAAGTGTTTTCGAGATAATAAAAAGTTATTTTGATGCTATTTAGTCATAATAAAATATTTTCAATTTTTGTTGCAATAATCCTATCTATAATAGTTGAGTGATAGATTGAACTAGGTACAGGGTGGGTAACTAAGGCTCTGTAACATATCCTGATACGATTCAGTAGTGGGATTCTCAAACGCATTTTTTGGTTACCGACAAAATTCGGTAAATTTAAAACGCAAAATTATGAATGAAAAGTACCAATAAAAGTTGACAAGACTGTTGCTGTGTATAATAACTAGCGACAACTTTATTGTGGTCGCTATCTTACCGACATATTTCGTTATTTACCTAAATTGTATATTTCTACCTTGGAATTTTTATTTTCATTTCAATGTGATTTGACAATTGCTTAAAATTGAATTGAATCAGATTTCCATCCCTGCCATTCCAGTCATTAAATTTCACTTAGAAGCTGTAGCAGCAGCAGAACTTAATAGAGCATACCATCAGCCACAGCAATTTGTCATATTTTATTGTGAATGTATGTCTGTGTGAAACAACAACAATAACAAGAAAATGATGGAATGATATGAACATATTTTCCATGTTAACAAAGATAGAACGGATAGAACAATTGAAATGCAAAGCGAGAGATAGAGTGAGGATAACTTAACAACTCACTCCACCACATACCACTAAAGAGGACACAAGACTGGCGGCATACGTTGTACCCATTGAGTCCTAGAAAATGACATTCACTTTGACGTTATCAAAGACAATTGTAAAGTTGTGGCCATACATAGTACCATGATCTGGTCCGTTTTTTTTTTCTTTCCTTCATATGAAATATTTTTAGAATACCAGAGATTGTTGCTCGCCCTCCTCATCTGATTCCCATGATTTTTTTGCTTTTCCCCCTAATTTCCGTTTGAAAGCGTGAAAGCGTGTGTGTGTGTGAAGAGTTCTTTTTTGTCAAGTGATTGTCACTTGCAGGCCAAAGAATATGAAAATGTTGTGCGTTTTAAAATATGTATGTGTGTATGGTATGGTATTAAACTGACCACATCAATATCCATAAATGCGTATTGAATATGGGGTTCTACATAAAAACATAGCAATATGTTAAGCATTATTAAGACAATCTCATAGGGATGGAACCACAACGATCAAACACTCTAGATTATGCGTCTGAGATCCGAACTTGTTCATCAGCATTTGAACCCATGCAAAGGAAGTCGTGAAAGATCCGATCTTTTCATCAGCATTTGAACCCATTCCATCGATCCAATAGAGATGAATTTTGTATTTTTATTTATACAAATTTTTCTAAATATATAAGATTAATTATTTACAATAGCTTAATTTTGTCGGAGACTCGAAATCGCAACCAACGTTGTTAAAGGGTTTGTGAAAATTACATGCCAAAGCATTGGTGAAAATGGCATGTCTAAGTATTGGTGTAAATGACAAGCTTTGGATCCAAATATGAAAACCATCTTTTGGGGTCCACGCTCATATAAAATTCATCGATGAAGATGCTAAAAAGATGACATGCCAGATCACTTGCATCCATGATTGAATGGCATCTTTGGCATCGAACATTTTGCTGGGTTATTATGTCCAACTTTAAAAACTGAACATGTAGTGGCCTATATGCTTTTGTTCTTTACTTCCGCACGGCATTGGCATAAATTTTAGTTAATTTTTAAGTAATCTCTAAACGATTGTTGCCGTCTGTAATCCAGATTTATAACCAGTATTTCATGCAGAACATTTTAATTTCCGTCAACAACTAACATGGAAAAGTTTATTCTCAGACCTTAAGCTTTTCTATAAGCTCTTAAGCTCTTCCATATATAGAAGAAGACCTTAAGATCTTCTATAAGAAGACCTTGAATTTTTCTATAGCTCTTTACTAAGAAGACTTTCAGCTCTTTTATAAGAATAATAAGAGCATCTTAAGCTCTCTTATACGAGTACCTTTAGTTTCTATACGAGGACCTTAAAATCTTCTATACGAAGACCTTAAGCTCTTCTATAAGAAGAAGACCTTAAGATATTCTATAAGAAGAAGACCTTCAGCTCTTCTATAAGAAGACCTTAAGCTATTCTATAATAAGAACATGTTAAGCTCTCTTATACGAAGACCTTTAGCTCTTCTATACGAAGACTTTAAGCTCTTCTACACAAGGACTTTAAAATCTTCTATACGAAGACCTTAAGCTCTTCTATAAGAAGAAGACCTTAAAATCTTCTATACGAAGACCTTAAGACCTTCTATAAGAAGAAGACCTTCGGCTCTTCTACAAGAAGATCTTAAGCTATTCTATAAAAAGAACGTCTTAAGCTCTCTTATACAAAGACCATTAGCTCTTCTATACGAAGACCTTACGCTCTTTATACGAGGCCTTTCAAATCTTTTATACGAAGACCTTAAGCTCTTCTATAACAAGAAGAACTTAAGCCCTTCTATAAGAAGAAGAAGACATTAAACTCTTCTATAAGCTCTCCTATAAGAAGAAGACCTCAAGCTCTTTCATAGAAAGATCATAAGCTTTTCTTAAGGACACCTTAAGCTCTTCTATAAGAAGGCGTTACAGCTATCGTACAAGTTATATTAGTGTTCGATTTGTGTATTTCCTTTCAGAAAGGGCCTATAGCAGAACCCTTACTTTTAGAAAGGGTCTTCAGAAAGGGTCTATAGAAGCACACTTTCCTTCAGAAAGCGTCCTTTCAGAAAGGGTATATAGAAGCAACCTTTCTTTCAAAAAGGTTCTATAGAAGCATTCTTCCTTTAAGCAAGGGTCTCAGAAAGCACCCTTTCTTTCAGAATGGGTCTTTAGAAGCATCCTTCCTATCAGAAAGGGTCTATAGAAGCACCTTTCCTTTCAGAAAGGTTCTATAGAAGCATTCTTCCCTTCAGCAAGGGTCTCAGAAAGCACCCTTTCGTTCAGAATGGGTCTATAGAAGCCCGCTTCCTTTCAGAAAGAGTCTATAGAAGCGCGCTTCCTTTCAGAAAGAGTCTATAGAAGCACCCTTCCTTTCAGAAAGGGTCTTCAGAAGCATCCTTCCTTTGAGAAAGGGTCGATAGAAGCACCCTTCCTTTCAGAAAGGGTCTTTAGAAGCATCCTTCCTTTCAAAAAGGGTCTATAGAAGCACCCTTCCTTTCAGAAAGGGTCTATAGAAGCACCCTTCCTTTCAGAAAGGGTCAATAGAAGCACCCTTCCTGTCAGAAAGGGTCCATAGAAGCATCCTTCCTATTAGAAAGGGTCCATAGAAGCACCCTTCCTTTCAGAAAGGGGCCATAGAAGCACCCTTCCTTTCAGAAAGGGTCTATAGAAGCATCCTTCCTTTCAGAAAGGATCTTCAGAAGCATCCTTCCTTTGAGAAAGGGTCGATAGAAGCACCCTTCCTTTCAGAAAGGGTCTTTAGAAGCACCCTTCCTTTCAGAAAGGGTCAATAGAAGCACCCTTCCTTTCAGAAAGGGTCTATAGAAGCATCCTTCCTATCAGAAAGGGTCCATAGAAGCACCCTTCCATTCAGAAAGGGTCCATAGAAGCACCCTTCCTTTCAGAAAGGGTCTATAGAAGCATCCTTCCTATCAGAAAGGGTCCATAGAAGCACCCTTCCTTTCAGAAAGGGTCCATAGAAGCACCCTTCCTTTCAGAAAGGGTCTATAGAAGCATCCTTCCTTTCAGAAAGGGTCTATAGAAGCACCCTTTCTTTCCGAATGGCTCTATAGAAGCCCCCTTCCTTTCATAAAGGTTCTATAGAAGCATTCTTCCTCTCAGAAAGGGTATATAGAAGCACCCTTTCTTTCCGAAAGGCTCTATAGAAGCCCCCTTCCTTTCATAAAGGTTCTATAGAAGAATTCTTCCTTTCCGAAAGGGTATATAGAAGCACCCTTTCTTTTAGAAGGGGTCCATAGAAGCATCCTTCCTATCAGAAAGGGTCCATAGAAGCACCCTTCCTTTCAGAAAGGGTCTATAGAAGCATCCTTCCTATCAGAAAAGGTCCATAGAAGCACCCTTCCTTTCAGAAAGGGTCAATAGAAGCACCCTTCCTTTCAGAAAGGGTCTTCAGAAGCATCCTTCCTTTGAGAAAGGGTCGATAGAAGCACCCTTCCTTTCAGAAAGGGTCTTTAGAAGCATCCTTCCTTTCAGAAAGGGTCTATAGAAGCATCCTTCCTTTCAGAAAGGGTCTTTAGAAGCACTCTATCTTTCAGAATCGATCCTCCCTATCAGAAAGTGTCTATAGAAGCATCCTTCCTTTCAGAAAGGGTCTTTAGAAGCACTCTATCTTTCAGAAACGATCCTCCCTATCAGAAAATGTCTATAGAAGCATCCTTCCTTTCAGAAAGGGTCTTTAGAAGCACTCTATCTTTCAGAAACGATCCTCCCTATCACAAAGTGTCTATAAAGGCATCCTTCCTTTCAGAAATGGTCTTTAGAAGTACTCTATCTTTCAGAAACGGTCTATAGAAGCACCCTTCCTTTCAGAACGGGTCTATAGAAGCATCCTTCCTATCAGAAAGTATCTATAGAAGCATCCTTCCTTTCAGAAAGGGTCTTTAGAAGCACTCTATCTTTCAGAAACGATCCTCCCTATCAGAAAGTGTCTATAGAAGCATCTTTCCTTTCAGAAAGGGTCTTTAGAAGTACTCTATCTTTCAGAAACGGTCTATAGAAGCACCCTTCCTTTCAGAAAGGGTCTATAGAAGCACCCTTTCTTTCAGAAATGGTCTATAGAAGCACCCTTTCTTTCAGAAAGGGTCTGTAGATGCATCCTCCCTATCAGAAAGCATCTATAGAAACATCCTTCCTATCAGAAAGGATCTACAGAAGCACTCTATCTTTCAGAAACGGTCTATAGAAGCACTCTTCCTTTCAGAAAGGGTCTATAGAATCACCTTTTCCTTCAGAAAGGGTCTATAGAATCTTCCTTTCCTTTTAGAAGCACTCTTCCTTTCAGAAAGGGTCTATAGAATCACCTTTTCCTTCAGAAAGGGTCTATAGAATCTTCCTTTCCTTTAGAAAGGTCTATAGAAGCACCCGTTCTTTCAGAAAGGGCCTATAGAAGCACCCTTTCAGAAAGGGTCTATAGAAGCACTCTTCCTTTCAGAAAGGTTCTATAGAAGCATCCTTCCTTTGAGAAAGGATTTATAGAAGCACCCTCTTTTTACAGAAAAGGTTTATAGAAGCACACTTCCTTTCAGAAAGGGTCTATAAAAGCATCCTTCCTATCAGAGAGAGTCTATAGAAGCACCCTTTATTTCAGAAAGGGTCTATAGTAGCCCCTTTTCTTTCAGAAAGGGTCTATAGAAGCACCCTTCCATTCAGAAAGGCTCATCCTTCTTTTCAGAAAGGGTCTATAGAAGCTCCTTTTCTTTCAGAATGGGTCTATGGAAGCACCCTTCCTTTCAGAAAGGATCTGTAAAAGCATCCTTCCTTTCAGAAAGGGTCTATAGAAGCATTCTTCCTATCAGAATGGGTCTATAGAAGCACCCTTCCTTTCAGAAAGGGTCTACCGAAGCACCCTTCCTATCAGAAAGGGTCTATAGGAGCACCCTTCCATTCATAAGCGATCTATAGAAACAACCTTCCATTCAGAAAGGGTCTATAGAAGCACCCTTTTCTTCAGAAAGGGTCTAAAGAAGCACGCTTTATTTCAGAAATGGTCTATAGAAGCACCCTTTCTTTCAGAAAAAGCGTATAGAAGCATCCTTCCTTTCAGAAAGGGTCTATAGAAGCATCCTTCCTTGCAGAAAGGGTCTGTAGAAGCACCCTTCCTTTCAGAAAGGGTCTATAGAAGCATCCTTCCTATCAGAAAGGTTCTATAGAAGCACCCTTCCTTTCAGAAAGGGTCTATAGGTGCATCCTTCCTTTCAGAAAGGGTCTATAGGAACATCCTTCCTATCAGAAAGGGTCTATAGAAGCACTCTTCCTTTCAGAAATGGTCTATAGAAGCATCCTTCCTTTCAGAAAGGGTCTATAGAAGCATCCTTCCTATCAGAAAGGGACTATAGAAGTACTCTTCCTTTCAGAAAGGGTCTATAGCAGGCATGACCAAAACGAGAACGGAGGAAATGTGAATGTATTCAAAATATTGGCAACAGTGTGTTAGTAAGTCTGTATTCACGCAAGCTAAAAAACAATAACAAATCAAAACATTTTTTCTCTTTTGTACGCTTTTCTGTGCATTCGTGTCGTTGCCGAAAATCATCGGCACCGCCGTGCCAAATGTGGCCATGCTTGGTCTATAGAAGGACACTTTCTTTCAGAAAGGGTCTAGAAATGCTCCTAAAAAAGAAAGAGACTTTAATATGTTCAATACAAATTATTTGAGATCTTAAACATTGGAGTTTTTTTTATTATAGCCTCAAAGTATTTTTCTGTCGGCTTTACCATTCATATCTGATTTGCAGAACAGCTAAGCTCACACATATAAATTATCGGATGTACAAAGAGAATACGCGTTCTCTTTATATTTATCTACCGTGGTTTACTAAATGAAATACTCGCTCAAAGAAAATAAGACACAAAATGGATTGTGAGCATCACTGTTCTAAAAGAAAGACATCGACACATAAGAAGCATGGCATTCTTGTTGAAGTCATATCTGATAAAAGACTAAAGACCAAGTTTGACCTAATAAAAAGATTTAAAAGATTTAAGAATCACATTTGAATTAGGTCGAACTTGGTCTTTAGTCATTTACCAAATATGCAATGAACGGAAAGAAACAAAACGATTCCCGTACCAATCACACAAAGCCACAAACTTTTCAGCTTCTCTGAATCGTTTCATTCTCACAACCAAAACAAAAACTTTTCAACGTAAAAAGATGGAAACCGTACGATTGGTGAAATGTAACTTCGACTATGCTTTGCCGAGTTGTTTCATTCACCACCGAAACGACAAGTATTTTTGGGAAACGTTTGCCGTGCGTTATGGTCAATGACACACTCAGACACACACACATGTGATTGCTTAACAACCCTATAAGTTAGCATCAGCATACCACAGTGAATTTTATCAACCACCAATCGTTTTAGATTTATTCACATGTGTTAAGTACTATTTAGTAGAGTTGTGCTTTCTAGTTCGTTTAGCTGATCGATCTTTTTAGCTCAGGTCTTTTGATTGAACTAGTTCTTTCTTTTAGTTCAGTAGTTCAGTTCGTCGTTCAGCAAGCACTTTGCAATAAAACTCTCTAAAATGTTGCACATTACCATATAGTTGGCCGAAGATCCTATAAACTGTTGATAATGAATTGGGAGAGTGATTTTCTCGTTGGTAAAGTATACCTAGGACAGTGTGACACAAGTTCTATTAATTTTTTTGAATTCTGGCTCATCAACTATGTGTAGCGCTTGCTTTTTCATAGGAGGCGGTCTTCAGATGTTGAGAGCTTGTACTTGGCAATTCTACTCCAACCGCGTCAGATTCCAAGTTCAGAGATGCCTTGTCTTCATTTGTCTACTTAAATTGCCAATGTACCCTCCAGCAGTACTCAAGGATGTGGGGAAATACTTGCATGTCGCTCTTTTAGATTCATTTTCCTTAAAATGCATCCAAATTCCACTATATTTTCTGTTTTCAGACATATTACTTTCTAAGAACAAATTTGCACTCTTCGATTGAGAAAAACTAGCAAAATGTAATTGTCTTACCCTGCTTTTACACATGACAGGACAGTTGAGTACATGTATTAATTGCCAAAACCCAAAACTTGCCTGTGTGGCGTAGGCGTCTAGACGACTGCAAAAACAGTTGTCAAATTATGAATGAAAAATCGTCGATGTTTTTGTTTTCCGTTCACATATTTTGTGTTTGTTCATGTTCTTTTGTTTTCAACACATTTCAATTATTATCTCACTTGTTTTACAAAAATGTCAAAAATTAGTTAACCCTACTGTCTGTGAAAAAATGATGGACAGCTGACAAATGTATGTATGTGTTAGTAAATCAGAGTTTGAAGACAAATTGTATGGCGCAAACGCCGGTTGAAACAGCTGACATTTCTTTCGTTCTTTTACTGAACTACTGAACTATAAAGAACGACTTCGAGTGATCTAGTTCAGTCGTTCTTTGAGGTGAGTCGTTCAATTGAACTAGTTCGTTCTCGAACTACACAACTCTACTATTTAGTTTTCTATCTGTTGTTGTGGAGTTGAGTACTTTTCGCTTTTCGTTTTGTTTGTACTCACGAATGTAAACAAAACGAAACTAAACAGCGAGCTCGGCCAACGAGGGTTATGTTTCGTTTTGTATTGTTCCTATGGAAAATACGAAACGAAACGATTGGAAATTTTATTTAAAGTATTTTTACGTACTCTGCAGATATGACTTAAGCAAAAATACCATGCTTCTTATGTGTCGAGGCCTTAAAGCTACCTAATTTGAGAACTCTCCGTTCTTCTTTATAGAACTTTGTTGATATATAAGAGGACCTTTCTACACCATTTTCACATGTAATTCGAATAATTTCAGTTGTAATTTGAAACATTTCACTTGTAATTTGAGAATTCCAATTGAATTTCGAATTATTTCATTTGTAATTTGAGAAATTCATTCGAATTTCGAACTATTTCATTTGTATTTTAAGAACTCCATTTAAAATTCGAATAATTTTATTTGTAATTTTAATTGTTTCATTTTTAATTCGAATAATTTCATTTGTAGTTCGAATTGTTCCATTTGTAATTTGATTTTTTTTTTCATTTGAAATTCGATTTGAAAAACTTCGATTTACAAATATAAAAATTCGATTACAAATTGAAAAATTCGAATTACAAATGAAATAATTCGAATTTCAAATGGAATTCTCAAATTACAAATTGTATAATTCGAAATTCAATTGGAATTCTCAAATTATAGGGGAAAAACTTCGAATTTCAAATGAAATAATCAAATTACAACTGAAGTTCTTCGAATTACATGTGAAAATGGTGTAGTCAACCATTGCGGCCCCTATAAATGTTCTGAAAAAAAACGTCTTTCTAAATCCTTTATACAAGTCTGCATTATGGTTTTCTAAATAATGTATGACCTTTTTTAATATTATTTTGTCCCTTGGAAGACACTCTTTAAAAACCTCATCTTTCTAACCTCTTCTTAATTTCTATGATTTTGTATAAAGCGAATCATATATATCCTGAATGAGCTTTCTGATATAAAATAAAATAAAGTCGGCAGACTTTGGGCAATTTTAAAAAAATGGTTGGAATGTTTGGAATTAAAAAGCGGCTCCCAGTGTTCTAAAAGGACCCGTGTATGTCCCAATATTTGAAAAAAGCGGTTTTCTTTAAGACAATATATGTTCTTTTAATCCCTTTTAGAGTCTTCAAGAAGTCCTGTAGAAATTTGCTATGAAACGATTCTAATAAAAAACTTTTTCATATTGACAATTAAAAAGTCTTTTGATATATCAATTATCAATGAGAAGAATAGACTTTGGTACATATTAAAAAAAAGAGTTTCTTAACCACTCTTAAATTATATTATAATTTCATTTGTTTTTTATTTAAATTATTGTGAACTAGTGATAAAGTTAAGTTTTGCTAAATCTTGTGTCAAAAGGCACTGATTTTTTGACCAAATAATAAATCAACTATTTGATATATTTAATATTGTTTCCATTTCCAATCTAAAATAGCATTTTTCAAAAAAATAAAATTTATTTCTTGGTGAATTAAATTTTAACCACAAAATTTCGTTTTTTTGCTTTTATTGAAGAACACAAATTATTTCTATTGTTTTAACAAAATTTAGATGGACAAATTGATTTCAACAGTTTTGGAGTTTGCGCATCATCAAGTATTCCTATTTAAGGGGCGTTTACCACAAGAAACCACACCCCAACATTATCCAACCAATCACAGTTGCACGGATAACAAATTTCTACAGGGTGTCAATACAACGGATGCGTACGGATAATATTCTAGGATGGATGCTTTGGGCAGTTAGTTGGGTATATAAAACACTTCACACATTAAGCGATAACTGCTATTTGTCAAAAGACAATAAAAATAATAACAGCAGTCAGCAGCCAGGAGCAGTAACACTTGTTGCTTTTATTGTTCAAGGGATTCAAAGGACTAGAATGTAGAAGTTAGTCAAGTCAGTTTTGGTTGGTTTGGTTTGTCTGAGAGTTGGGAACATTTAGGAGGGGTGGGGGGAAAGAAATATCTTAGCATTTTACCATGATTAGCATTAACTTCATTGAAATGCTTTTATTTTTTCTCCTTTTTGCTGTCTGCAGCTTCCTTCGTCCATTGTTTTTGTCGTTTTTATTGCCACACTTATGTTAAATTGATGTTAATGCTTTGCAATAACAATGAAATGTTATAAAATCAAAGTTAAAGGTAAATTCCAGTGTTTAAGGACACCGTTTCCCAAAAAAGCCTAAAAGCATGCTACATTTTCGAGACCTAGTGGTTTTTATGATTTTTACCTGTCAATTCCATTGTGAATAGGTACGTCACATCAAACTCAAATGGATTTCATATGACATATACGCAATGGAATTGACAGTTGCAACCCACTGGATTTCGTAAATGTAGCCGTACTCTTATAAAACATAGGGCATAAGGTATATATGAGATACAATGAGTGTTCCTGAACACCATTCCTACTAGCGCTTATTATCATGATAAATAGACATTTTATATAGATTATAACTTTATGAAAATATATATACTTAACATAAATCAAGATAGAGTGTTTACCATGATAAAGAACGTTTATGTGAATGTTATCGGTTGGAACGCCTTTGTGTTTGTTAAGAAATTTACACTTTTCTCTACAAAAATCCCATAACTTTGCCTAGTAATTTATTGCTCCCCAAAAACAAATACATTGAAATATATGTTCTGTTCCAGAACCTACAAGAAGCTACTATTTTTTACTGTGATAGCATTTTTTCCTTTATGTTATCGAAAAAATAGTAAAACTTAGTAGATTCTCCAGTTCCGGAACAGACCAATAATGGACCTGAAAAAAATGGCAACTTAGCTTATAAAATCAATGTGACGATTCCCTCTTTCATTAACCTCAATCCTTTTGTAGCATTTATGAAAAGGAACTGTAAGAAACACATTTCTTTAATTATTTCCTCTTAAAGCTGAACACCACCTCATACATACCTACGTTTTGCTTATTCTATTGCCTGTGTTTATAACCTCCAATCCAAGCTACTTTTTATTGGCGTTGATTTATTGCCACACTTTTCTTTAGTGAAATTCGTAAATGTATCCTCTCTTAATCGCTTTACTCATATCCTTTATTCGTTATAGAAGATTACAGCGTAACAAATGCAGAGTTGGAGTGAATGTTAGGTTATAATGCACACATACATACATATATATGTATGTGTGTCTTAACTGTCCATGTCCAAATGGAATGGAGTGTCTTAAAGTGGTTATTAGTGTTAAATGTCGCTTATGAATCAACTTAACTTCGTCAGCTATTTAATGTTGCAATTTTTCTATTTGTTATGGAGAAAGCTTTTAAAGGAAAGAAGTCGATAGGGTTTCTTACGGCAGAACAAAGCGCTTCATTAAGACTACCAAATGACATCTTATACAAGGCCGAGGTATTCGTATGGAAGACCATGACACCATGGCTTCTTTTACAAGGACAAGGGGCTTCTCATAGAAGGCCAGAGGACTTCTTAGAGAAGACCAGAGGACTTCTTAAAGAAGACTACCAGAGCCGAAGAACAGCACTCCCCCACAGTCTCTGATATAGTCCGCACTCTCACTATCAACGGTGAATCGCATCACCATGCCGTCCCTCTCCTTGAAATGGTTGAGAAGCCTCCAACCCACAACGGAGAGACCTCTGTTCTGCTTCTTCAGCATTTTAACCACTTCCCCTGCATCAGAGTCAGGAGGAGTCACCCTCGTTGTGGCTACGATCCTCCTGGGTACCTCATCAGCAGGGACAGCGGCCAGCCTGCAGCCGTCCCAGAGTTCACCAGCACCCTCTATTAACTTGATAAGGAAGTCTCTCGACTCCTCATCCTGACAATAGAGGATCTTGATGCCCCTTTGGACAACCGCCCTGCCGAATCTAGTCTTACTGGCGTCTACCTCATCGGAGGTGATGGCCCTCCTAAGGAGGCGTTCCACTGCGAGCCAGTGCGTATCGCTGATCCTCCCATCCAGATCATCCTTATCGATGATCGCTACTCGGAGGTTCTCCGGAGC